>NC_143254.1:131556204-131866431 GCF_984573655.1 Nuphar pumila | reverse complement strand
GCCGTCCAACTTTTATTTTATCTTATTTTTATTTTAAGTCATCTAACCATTTTTCCGCCACCCACTGGCCAGAAAACGATCAGGAAGGTCTGCGTTATTTTTCCTTTATATAGTTTGTAATGACCAAAAACCTAAAAACCAGTTTTCTTGGTCACTCAAACAGGCTAAAAAGTTAGTTTTCTCAAGCCAGGTTGTGTCTCCTACCGTCCAAACCACCCTTAAATGTAATTTTTTTAAAATATATAATAATAAAAGGTTTAACGCTAGTTACAATATTTTTATATAAAAAGTGGCACGCTTAAAGAATAAAGCCGCTTAGCAATCATATTTTGTAGTCAACAATATAATAAATCTCGCTAAAAGGTGGCATGCGTATTAATTATTGCCACTTTGTGATAGGAGCATGGAATTTCGGCTCTCATTTTTTATTGATCCTCCACAAGCGTAAACTGTGGAGGTCATTATTGCATGAATTGGTTTTTTTGAGGAATGTTGACCCAGTATTCTATTTAACTGCATGCACCCATGTGACAAGAGCTGATGACCTGTGAGCTGGAGTGAAATTTAAAAATTAGGTCAGATCTTGAGGTTAAAAGATTAGTTGTGCACAAATACTTCTGCATTGAGCACCTGATCACCCTCCATCTTTGGGACACTCAATCTTTGGGGCAGGGCCTGTTAAGTGTGGGGTCAAAGAGCTGATGGACTGCTATCGGGTGCTTAATTCACAATTTTTGTACAATCATATTTCACCTGATCCTCGATCATGAGCACCCACTAGTACCGATCTAGATTGATCTCAGCTTCACCATTTGTTTTAGTTTTAGTTAGGAATACAATCGGTGGTATCCAGTGGCGGAGCCAGGGGTGGGTATGGGTGGGCGATTGCCCACCCTAGAATTAGAAACCGAGTCAGAAAAAAAATTTGAACACATGTCGAGCATGTGTCGAGGGTGCTCCCTTAAGTCGGACCGGGATCGAATCTGAGCCAGACCTGCCCGGGCCAGACCCGAGCTCTCGATCATTTGAGAGCCTACGTCTTTAAAAGACGCAGGCCGAAAGGGGCGAGGGGTAAAACCCTCGCCACTTTCCCTCTCTCCTTTGCTTCACCCCTCTGTTCCCCATCTGTTACCGGCGACAACATTCACCGGCGCTCCTCCCCGTGCTCTGCAGCCACCGACGACTGCGCCACCAGCCTCCCTTTGGTGAACCCACGGTGCCCCCCTTCGAGTTTCTCCCTCTTTGCTACAAGCTCCGGCGATGCAAGCCGTCGGTGTCAGACCTTCCTCCTCCTTTGTCATCTTCCTTTCATCGGCGACCATCGCCAACCGCCTGCCGTCATAGGTAACCTCCCCACCCCCCTCTCTCTTGCTTTTCTAGTCGATTGAAGCCCCTGCCTGTCGCTCCGTTTTCTGGCAAGGCACGGCCTGCCGACAGGGGGCTTCGCTCCCCCGTGCCTTGTGTTGTTTTCCGGTGGGGGGCGAAGCCTCCCCTGCCCTCTTCCTGGTTCCCGACAGGGGGTGACCCCTCGCCTCTTCTGTTGTTTCCTGGCAGGGGGCGCCCCCTACCTCTGCTGGTGTTTCCGGCAGGGGGCTTCACCCCCTTGCCTCTGTGAGCCCTTCACAACAAGGGGCTTTGCCCCCTATCCCTCGATTGTCGGCAGGGGCTCTGCTTTCCCTGCCTCCTCTGATTGCCGGTAGGGGGCTTCGCCCCCCTACCGTGTTCTTGTTGCCGACAAGGGTGGAGCCCCTGCCTTTCTCCTTTCTAGGGGGGGGGGGGGGCTATTCTGTTGTAGCAGGCTCGACAGGGAGTCCCTTCTCCCTCCCCTGCCTTCCTTGTCCTAGCAAGTAGGGAGCCCTTGCTCCCTGCCTCTGCTGCTCTTTGCCATGCAGGGGTGAGGCCCCTGCCTTTCTCCTTTCCAGCGGGGGGGGGGGGGCTATTCTGTTGTAGCAGGCTCGACAAGGAGTCCCTTCTCCCTCCCCTGCCTTCCTTGTCCTAGCAAGTAGGGAGCCCTTGCTCCCTGCCTCTGCTGCTCTTTGCCATGCAGGGGTGAGGCCCCTGGCACCCTTGCAGGCAGGGTGCGATGTCTCTGCCTTTGTCTCTGCAGCTTGCAGGCAGGGAGCCTCTGCTGCCTGCAAACAGGGAACTGAGCCTCTTTGTATGATCATATATGATGATGGGTTAAGGCTCAACTTATGCTTATGCGTTTATTCTTTTAATGGCATATTACTAGCATTTTAAGCATAGTGACATATTACTAGCCTCATAAAAGATTGTCATTTTCATTTTGCTCGATCCTTTTTTGCAATGAGATTTGACTCATAAAATATTGTCTTATTTTTTTTCGTTGCATAAGAATGAATAAGTTTATAATGAATAGGGCAATCTTTGATAAATCTTCTGTAACTCGAGAAGGAGAACCAAGTCAGAAAATAAGTAAAACAGAAATTGATGAATCAGAGTTACCTGCAGACCCTGCACTTCATCCTTCTATTTTTAGTTATCATCCTAATATCCAAGATAATGATCATAGAGCATATATGATCTGAGGTCCTTTTCAACCTCGAGATTGTATGTTTCAACTAAACCACAAAAAACGAAGGTTCATTCCAATTTGGTATGATGAGTATAAGGATTGGTTGGAGTATAGTACAAGTAAGCATAAAGCATATTGTTTGCAGTATTATCTTTTCAGGCCAAAAAGCACAAAGAAGATTAGTGTAGAGACATTCGTATATGAAGGATTTGATAACTGGAAAGACAATAAGAGGTTTGATAAACATGTTGGAAGCTCTAGCAGTTTTCATAATTCAGCACGAATGAAGTGTCAAAATTTGATGCAACGAAAATAACATATTGATGCTATACTTTATAAACAAAGTGTTCGACAGAAAGATGAATATAGACTTCACCTTTGGGCAACTGTTAATGTAATCAGATACTTGTTAAGTCAAAGATTGACATTTCGAGGGCATGATGAAGCTGAAGAATCTCTTAATAGAAGAAATTTTATTGAGTTGTTGAAGATATTTGCAAAGATCAATGATGACATAAATAAAGTTGTATTGAAAAGTGTTCCAGAAAATAACAAATTGATATCTCCTGATATACAAAAGTATATTGTCAAGGTTGCTTCTATACAAACCACAAATGCTATTATCATGGAACTTGGAGATACTTTTTTTTCTATTTTACTTGATGATTCTCGTGATGTATCAACTAAAGAACAAATGACTATTGTTTTACGGTTTGTTAATAAAAAAGGTCGAGTGGTTGAGCGATTTTTTACTCTTGTGCATGTTCTTAAAACAAGTTCTATGTCACTCAAACAAGCAGTTGAAGAAGTATTTTGTAAGAATAAATTAAGCATATCAAGTTTTAGTGGACATGGTTATGATAGAGCAAGTAATATGATAGGGGAGTTTAATGGATTGAAAAGTCTTATATTATATGAAAATGCATCTGCATATTATATTCATTATTTTGCACATCAACTGGCATTAGTTGGTGTTGCTAAAAAAAATTCATTGCTTGATGTGTTTTTCAATATATTAGGCAGGTTGTCAACTTTTTTCTACACTTCATGCAAGAGATCTGAGCTTATTCAAGAAGTAGAATTTATGTGAATTGCTGAAGCACTTGCATTGGGTGAACTTGAAGTAGGATGATGATTAAATCAAGAAATAAGTTTTAAACGACCTGGTGATACTCGGTGGGGTTCTCATTACGATGCTTTGGTTAATTTACTCAGTATGTATTCTTCTGTTATTCAAATGTTAGATTTCATTGCAGAAGATACATATTCAGGAAAAAGTTTAGACGCAATTATTTTATATCATCAGTTGCAAGATTTTGAATTTATTTTTTGCTTACATTTGATGTGTAAAGTTTTGGGAATAACTGATGACCTTTCACAAGCACTTCAGCGAAAAGATCATGACATTGTGAATACTATGAGTTTAGTCACTACATCAAAACAATGTCTTCAAGGTCTGAGAGACAATGGAAGAGACTCTCTCATAAACAAAGTGTCCATATTTTGTAAGAGATTTGATATTCTGATTCCTGATCTAGGGGACTCATATACACCTTAAGGACGACCAAGACGTAAGGTTGAAAAGATCACCACATTGCATCATTATCGTATTGATGTGTTTTATGCTATTATTGATTTGCAACTTCAAGAGTTGAATGAGCGTTTCACTGAAGCAAATACAAAGCTCCTCCTTTCAATGGCATGCTTGAGTCCAAAGAATTCTTTTTCTGCTTTTGATAAAGATAAGTTGATTCATCTTGCTAAGGACTTTTCTAGAGTAAACATAATTAGACTTGAAAATCAATTGGATATATATATTGTAGAAATGCGAAACAGTGATTAGTTTTCAAGTTTAAAATCTTTAGCATAGCTAGCAGAGATGATGGTAGCAACTCAAAAGCACATTGTATTTTCTCATGTGTATATATTGATTATAAGTTGACATTAACTTTGCCAGTTGCAACAACAAGTGTTGAAAGAGCATTTTCAGCTATTGAATAATATCAAAAGTCGTTCACGTAATAGAATGGGAGATGAATGGATCAATGATGCTTTGGTTACTTACATAGAGAAGGAGACATTTGATACCATCAGTGATGATTCAATTATGAATTATTTTCAAAATATGAAAAATAGAAGATGCCAATTGTAAAATTTTCATGAATTTAGTTGTTTGTATTTCTTAAGTGAACAATCTTTATTTTAGTTTAAAAGTACAATTTAAGGTTTTATCTTATTATGTTCATAAATTTAGTTGTTTCTGTTTATAATAATTATTATTTTAATTCAAAGGCTTATTTAAGTTTTATCTCTCCACGAATGACTGTTCCTCCAGTGAAAAATTTCTGGCTCTGCCACTAGTGGTATCTAGGATGGAGGTTTTGCAATTTTTGACTGCTTAGGATTTGATTCTTATCCAAATCTGTTCGATATAAAAATGAAGAGAGATTCACACACACAACACTCATTTACATGGTTCGGCCGACAGATGTCTACATCCACGTGGAGCTTGCTCTTGATAGTTTATCATTTACTTTATAGAGAGGAGAATACAACAAATATATAATGTATTTTCATGTGTGCAGAAAGGCAAGAGAACAAATGAGTTAGGAATCAATCCTTACCACTTAAAACAAATGATAAGGATAGACCTTATCATGGAGGGGATCAACATTTCTTTTGGAATAGATCCTCTTTTCATGGATCGTATCCCTTTACAATCTTTTACACTCTCCCTCAAGTTGGTGAACTAAAATCAATTAGCCCCAACTTGTCACATATTTCTTTGAATTTATCTTTGACAAGAGCTTTAGTGAATATGTCTGCCAATTGATCATCACTTATGACAAATGATGTTGATGTAACTTTGCTTTGAACCTTTTCTCTTACTACATGACAGTCTACCTTGATATATTTGGTCCTTTCATGAAGTACTGGATTTGCCCCAATATGTTTGGCTGCTTGGTTATCACACCTTATTTTCATTAGCTCTGTAACTCTAATCCCCATATCTTAAAGAAGTTGTTTCACCCAAACTAACTCACAAGTGGTCGATGCCATAACTATGTATTCTGCCTTGGCACTTGAACGAGCTACCACACTTTGTTTTTTACTTATTTACATAATGAGGTTTTTTCCAATCATAGTACAATAAGCCGTAGTAGATCTTCCATCACTTGCATCTCCGGCCCAATCAACATCACTATATCCAACAATACTGAGGTCGTTATGTTGACCCATGAGAATTCCTTTATCGGGAGTAGCTTTGAGATACCTCAGTACTTTGTGAGCCACTTCCAAGTGTGAGGTTTGAGAAGAATGCATATACTGACTAATAACATTGACGGCATATGTTATGTCTGGCTGTGTGACAGTCAAATAAATAAGTTTGCCTATCAACCTTTGAAAACTTGAAACATCATTAATGAGCTCTTCATCGTCTTTTTTAATTTGAGATTAACCTCAATAGGAGTCTCAGATGGCTTACATCCCAACATACTAGTTTCTTTTAAGAGATCTAAAGTATACTTCCATTGACATATGAAAATCCCATTTTCGGAGTGGGCAACCTCAATTCCCAAAAAATATCTTAATTTTTTTAAATCTTTAATTTCAAAATTTTTATATAGATACTCATGTGAAAGACCCATAATGATTTTCTTTGTTGGTTCATATTGCCGACCCCAAGTGTTTTGGGATGAAGGCGTAGTTGTTGTTGTTGTTGTATACTCTTTGAGATCGACGATCAAAGACTCATCATCACCTGTGAGGATTATGTCATCGACATAAATCAAGGCAATAGTAGTCTTGTTGTGTCATTTTGTAACAAACATTGAGTGATCTACTTTACTTTTAACAAAGCCAAAAGAAATAAGAGCTTCACTAAGTTTAGCGAACCATGCCCGAGGAGATTGTTTTAGTCCATACAAGGACTTTTTGAGTTTACAAACCAAATTTTTACCTGAGTACTGAAGACCCTGAAGAATTTTCATATATACTTCTTCTAGGAGATCGTCATGGAGAAAGGCATTTTTGATATCAAGTTGATATGTTTTCCACCTTTTATTTGCAGCGATGGAGAGTAAAATTCGTATAGAACTCATCTTTGTCATGGAAACAAAATTCTCAGTATGGTCGATGCTCTCAATCTGAGTGTAACCTTTAGCAACTAGTCTAATTTTGTACCTTTTAATTGAACCATCACTATTATACTTAATCCTGTAAATCCATCTACACCCTACAAGTTTTTTCTTGGAAGGTAAAGGCACAGTGTCCCATGTATCATTTTTCTCAAGGGATTTTAATTCTTCCTTCATTGTATATTTCTAATTTTTGTCTTTTTCAGCCTCTGGATAATTTTGTGGTTCACTTTGTGAATATATTTTGCAAAGGAAGGCAAAATGGCTATTTGAAATTTTTGAAAAATTAATACAACTGTCAATAGAATGAGTGTTAGGACTTCTTGCAAGATATGTATAAAAATCCTTTAGATGCACAGGAGCTCGTGTAACTCTAGATGATCTATGAGGTTGATAAGCAATTTGGTCATTATCAACATTGGTACTGCTTTCAAGAAATTTACCTTCATCAACATTTTTTGGATTGTTTATTTCAAGACTATCAACTATAGGTAGAACAATATTATCTCTCAACACATGCTCCCCTTGAATCTCATCCCTTATTTCATTTTCTTGAGCTTGAAAATAGGTTTTATTTTTGAAAAATTCTATATCTCTGGACGTGTAGAGTTTTTTATTTTTTGGATCATAATATTTGAAACCTTTCTTAACAGTGGAATATCCCCAAAAAATGCATTTGACAACCCATTTGTCTAATTTACTTCGATGGCCTTCTTGGATATGAACATAACACTTGCAATCGAATACTCTAAAATGAGTTAAGAACATTTCTATTCCCCAAATCAACTTCATGGGAGTTTGATTTGGATTGATAATATATGCAACAGTGAAAATGACATCATTCTAAAAATATTTTGGCATATTGCTTTGAAACACGGGGACATGTGCAACATTAAGTAGTTGCCGATTTTTTCTTTTGACAATTCCATTCTGTTGTAGCGTGCCTGAGCATGTATTTTACAGTAAAATACCTTCTTGAGCCATATATTCTCTGAAGGCCTCATTAACATACTCCCCACCATTATCAGACCTCAATTTTTTTTACTTTGACATTGAATTGAGTATGAACCATGGTACAAAAATTCTTGAAAGCATTTAAAAGTTCACTCTTATTTTTCAGAAAATAAATCCATGTAGCACAAGAATAGTCATTAATAAAGGCAGTAAAATATCTTAATCCTAAATAAGAAGAGTTTGGGGCTGGTCCCGAGACATTTGAGTGAACAAGTTTAAATGCCTTATTGCACTGATTTTTAGAGGTACCAAAAGGGCCACTTGTTTGTTTTTCATATTGGCAAGCATCACATGAGCTACTATTAATAGGAAATGACAAGAAAATAGTTTTTAAAACTTTATCAGATGGATGACCAAATCTCTGATGCCATAACCTGTGAGAATTACCTATTTTCTACACATTAAAGACCATGGGGTTACTTTTAAGGATATATAACTCATTCTGCTCTTGACCTCTACCAATCACCCTCTTGCTCTTTATGTCCTAAAACACAACTTGATCAGCTGAGAAAATCATCAAACAATTACAAGACTTCCTTGAACAATTATTTTACTGATAGAGATCAAGTTAGCTGCAAAATCGGATAACAATAAAACTTCTTCCTTAGTTTTTTCTTCAATAAATGAGGCATGACCTATTCCTTGAACTGACACAAGAGTATCATTAGCAATGCGAACATGACTTTTAGAAACATAATGAATATCATTGATCAACTTATCATGACCAGTCATATGATCAATAGCTCCTGAATCAAGTATCCATTTATTTGAACAAGAAATAACATTATAAGCTATAGAAGTACCTGAAGTTTCTTCTTTGCTAGCTTGTTGGTGGGTATTAGATGATACAGTGAAATTCAAATGAGTGAGTTGCTGAAGCAGTTTGACAAGATCATCCATATTGGTAACTAGTCAACCTTTATTCTTTTCACTGTTTTTGCTTTTAGCCGGTTTTTTATAAATTTCTCAGCATCGATTCCTAGTGTGATCAGTTTTTTTGCAGTAGTTGCACTTAAACTTTGGTCTGTTCCTATTCTGATCACTGTTAATTTCGGACTTAAAACCAACAAGATTAGCAATAGTTAACGCAACTTTATCATGAGTTTCCTCCTTAGTTTTTTGTTAGGTTCCCATAATAGTCTTACGAGTTTCTTCCCTTTGAATTATAGAGCAAATGGTTATTAGTGAAAGGGGAGTAGTAGTCATCAAAAATTGACTTCGTATGCTCTCATATTCTTGACTCAATTTAGCAAGAATTTTAAAAACTTTATATTCTTCTTCTCTTTGTTTCAACACATTAACATCATTAGTGATAGGAGGATAATGGCTGAGTTCATCCCACATACCTCTTAAGGTATTTAAATAGCTATGAAAGGGTGTATCACCCTTTTGAAGTTGGACAATTTGTTGTTGAAGTTGATAAATTCTAGCAACATTATTTTGTTGCCCATAAAGTTCTTTTAAGGCATTCCATAAATCCATAGCGGTTTCAATAAATAAATAACCTTCTGCGATGTTGGCTTCCATGAAATTCAGAAGCCACACCATCGCTAGATGGTCTGAAGATTGTCAGTCATCATAGGTAGCGTCAGATGTATTAGGTTTGCGAGTTTTACCTATAATATGTCCCAGCTTTTCTTTGCCACTCAGAAATAGTGTAGCCGCCTTAGACCAAAGTAGATAGTTATTTTCGTTGAGTAAAGTTGAGGTGATCTTCAGACTGGGATTTTGTTATTGAACCAGCATTTTTTCTGAGTTGGATGAGATGCTGGTTGAGATACCATCACTAGCCATTGCTGCAGCAGGAGAGATACACCACATGGATCTATTGTCAGTTCTTTAACTCTGATACCATGTTCAATATAAAAATGCAGAGAGATTCACACAAACACAACACTCATTTACGTGGTTCGACCAACTGATTCCTACATCCACGAGGAGCTTGCTCTTAATAGTTTCTCATTTACTTCATAGAGAGGAGGATACAACAAATATATAATGCCTTTTCATGTATGCAGAAAGGCAATACAACAAATGAGTTAAGACTCAATCCTAACCACTTAACAAAAAAAATGATAAGGATAGACCTTATCAAGGAGGGGATCAACATTCCTTTTGAGATAGATCCTCTTTCCATGGATCCTATCCCTCTACAATCTTTTACAAAATCCTCATGTATTAGGTTGGTCTGGATATCCAAACCATTTGCATCTCAAATTTTAGCAAGCTTTGAAGTGAAATATATCAATGTAATTTTTTTGGATAGGCAAGCTGGGATTAGGCAGACCTCCACTAGTTACACAACATACAATTGGGTTTTGAACTTGCAATATCCCAACACATGGTGACGTGCACTAACATCTCCTACCAAACAAGTGGAGCTCATGTTGGTAAAATATGTGGACGTTACTTGGATCAACTAGAAAGACATTCTTTCATTTCAGTGCTTTCACAAGCACTTGAGAAAGCACTAGTATTCTTAGATTTACGAGAAAAAAGGAAGCTCTACCAGCAGCTTTTCAAGTGCTTATAAATACTTGAGAGTGCAAGCTGAAAAAATGGTGGATAGTTAAGAGAGTTGATGCCCATTTACCTGAGAAAGTGAGTCACAAGCCTGACCCGGTGACTGGCTTTCTAAAAAATGGCACTCATACTTTCTTAAGCAAGTACCAAAGACTGTTGCAGATGTTCTCTTCTTTGATATGTGCGATAGGCTGCATTTCCTGACATTTTCATCACTGTATAAGGACTTGCTCTCTGCTAGTGAAGAAACTGTTGGCCCGCCCATGGCAGCCAACCAACGGCTAGAATTGGTCCACATTCTCCTGGATGTGGATTGATCCTAGCCATTCAAATGCATCAGCTTGACGGCAAAAATCTGTCGGCGGAGTGTAGAGTTTGATTTCTACCTTAATATAAATTCTTAATTTTAGGGTATCGCTAACATATTTTGGAGAGTATAATTTTACCCAAAATAGGTTGTCCTAGATTCCTTATATTTAAAGAGAACAATCCGTCTTTTGTAAGCTGTGTATCTCAATCTCAATAGTAGAACTTAGTGCTGCCGTGGACTAGGCAAGAGTTGATTTTTCTAGTGTATCTCAAATCTTAGTAGTATATCTCAACTCTTGCCGAACCACATAAAATCCTTGTTTGTGTGGATGATTTTCTCCTCTTCTTCCTTTTTTTTTCTATTTATCAATAGTGTGTTGAGTCGTTTCCCAACAAGATTGACATAAGATCAGTTGCATCCTATATCAAAGGATGGGATCCTTTTTGATCGGATAGAGGTTGTGTGAAGTGTTGGATGTTTTATACACTACAGGCATGGTTTATATTACTCCCATGCTAAGGGGACTATTTCTTACTCATCGTAGCATCTACGAAATCGATAGTAATTTCTTACATTTATGGCATAATTCTCTTTCAAACAACTCCCCCCACTGGCTTTCATTTGTTTTCATGTGGCTGACAATTTTTTTTCTTTTCTTCTTCTTTCAGTAGACATGCCCTACTGTTGGCTATACAACCGGGCAGTTACTCAACCACTCGTACCATTGCTGTTCGAACTTTCAATGTTCCATCACTGGTGACTTGCACAAACTGCTCCTACCAAATAGACAGAGCCCCCCTCCCTCCCTCGGTGAAACAAACATCCAATCATCACAGTGAAAACTGTCATATTGAGAAGACGGCCTTAGTTTTCCCACCACCTTCCTCTTTCATGTGAGTATGATCCCTTCTTACCTCTCACCCCCGACCTATATGAAAGGACTTTCATGAGAAAATTAAGCTGGTGGGAGTCTATACACTCATGCTATTATTGCATGAAAGAACCCTCCCTTACAACGGAATGAAACTAGCGACTTCATAAGCTTTATCACCTATTGAGTCCATAATCTTACTCCATTAGGTCAAGTAGAACCATAGTTCGATTGGGACCTGACAAGGTCCAAACATCTACTTGATGTTATGGTCTAGGGCTGCAAATGGATTGAGTATGGTTGGATATCAGATCCGAGTCTGACATGTTATTTCCAGATATGGATTCTTTTAGTAAAATCTGAAGGAGCAACATGATCGGATTTGGATCTGTTCAATTGGATTACTTTCGAAGTCGGGTCAGATTCAGATCAACATTTGAAGTCAGATCTGGAGTTGATCCTAATAAAAAACTGGCCCGATTACATGTACATAGCATGCTTTTGTACTATTTTTTCCAAATCCAGTATTACCACATCCATTTCAGATTCAGATTCAACCTTACCTCTTCAGATTTGATTTGGATACAGATTTAGATTTGAATCTACAGTTTACATTTTGCATTCAGAGTGGGATCTGGCAAGATCTAACCAGAATCTGATGCGTTTGGACCCCTATTCTGTTCCCAACCGAGCTCCAATACATTTTATGTTTTTTTTTTTTTAAAGGCGACATTCCTTCATTTTTCTAGCATAGGGTATCCACTACGTTATGCTTGTGTTGAATTCCAAGGTTGACGGATTCTACAATGGTTGGATATGGATCTGGACCTTCTGAAGTCATGCCAATCTCTATCTGTATTTCCACAAATTGCAATTGAGTTGGATATCAAAACCAGATATCAAAGAAAGTTCCCATATATAAGATCTCTAATCCCATTTGACTTTTAGGCTGTAAAGCGGGGCTATAGTCCATAAAAATGGGAGCAGATCAGTGTTTTGTCAAATCACTTTAAGAAAGTGATTTGACATCTTCACCGTCCATTGCTTCATCCCATGGTCCTTGTGTACATTGTGGACGGTGAGGATCCCAAAAACCCAGTCTTGAAGTCATTTTCCCAACTACAAAATACATTAGAGCATTGCCTTACAAAAGTGACAAATTTGAACACTGATTTAAAGCAATTTTGAATAATGGGATTCACCTCCTTCAAATACAGTAAATCTTAATATTGGGATTAGAGCAAATATGGAATGATTTTCCTTTGTGCATGTTGATCGCTCATTTGAACTCAACCTGCAAACATAATAGGAAAATATTAGCTACCCCGGCTTGGCCGTATCCTCTACTAAGCAGGAACACCTTGTTACATTACATTTTCTTTACTTTTTGTGGATCCCTACAGTTATGATCAATATGTAGGGCTGGTTTGGCTTGTCACAAGCTCGTTCATGATAGGTTTGTATACTTGGCAAGTCAAGCCATGAGCTACTCGTTTAGCTTAAACGAGTCTAGTCCAATGTCCAGCTCGGCTTAGGAAAGCTTCGTGTGTGTGTGTATATATATATATATATATATATATATATATATATATATATATATATATATATATATATATATATATATATATTGTAAGTATAAAATATAAAAAGAAGAATACATAAAATATAGATACAAAGAAAAAGATGCATTGAAAATATATGCACAAGATATGTACTATTAAGTGTAATATATATATATATATATATATATATATATATATATATATATATATATATATATATAATAGGAAAAATATTTGCTACTAATGAAGGTAAGGAAATAATGAGCTAGAAATCATAGGTGCAAGTTGTATCGACTCAATCTAACCACATAGATGTGTTTGGCGTGGTTTGTTTGCTAAGGATCAAGCCTTGGATCGTATTTTCTGATGCAAAATATGATCTTTTGAGTTATCAATTTTTGATACATTATGAGTAGTTGATTTTTGGACCCTTTTAAAAATCTCATTATTTGTCATAACCACATGAATCAAAACAAGTTTCCTACTAAACAAACCATGTAGATCACATCCGTGACATTTGATCTAAAAAAAAATAGAAATTCTTGAAGAAAAAAGTGATTTCTACTTATTAGTTCCAATAATTATCCTATATAATATATATTTCATGTATAAATAATATATAATATTTTTACATGAGTCAACTCGTGTTAGTCATGAGCTCCATCAACTGGTAAACGAGCAGAGCCCGAACATGCCCTGTTGGGTTCCTTCGACTGGTTTACTAGCCCTTGATATATGGCTTGTTTAGTAAAAAAAAACATGTTTTTCATTCAAAATTCAACAGTCTATGACGTGTCAAAATCATATGATTGAAATGATCATGTTTTTATGCCAAAACCACTCGATTAAATGTGTATTCTTAGCATATGGATGATGCTAAATACATCTACCATGTCAAATTGATCCAATAAAACGTGGACATACCAGTTTTAACTAGAGAGTACGTTACTCTAAAATGTAGACAGGGCCGGCTGGCCTCTTTGATATTTGAGGCCTAGGGCCTCAAATATATATATATATATATATATATATATATATATATATATATATATATATATATATATATATATATATATATATATATATATATATATATATATATATAACCTTTATATTTCACATGGTGAGGGCTGCCAATGAAACATGGTACATGCATGTGCCTCGTGATGAGGGCCTCCAATAAAATATATATATGGAAAAATATTGGCCAACAATGAAATATGCCTAGGGCCTCAATTTAGCATGAGCCTTCTTGAATGTAGATAATATTTTTTCATATATGCATATTTTCTATTTATAATGGCATAAGTAATTTTGTGAGCCTGGAACATTTTGGGTTGCTATAGGTGCTTGGAGCTAACACCAATAGATCTACCTCCTGTCTGTAACAGTGAAGCAACCCCTACTCCTGATAGGATTTGCAGATGAAGCGTTTAAATAAAATTCAGCTCATAATAAGCTGGAATTCATGTTATTGGTGGCCTGCAACTATAAAGCGGCGACGTCTGTGAAATTCAGTGAAATGCATCATTGGCAGTAAATATACCATTTTGGCTTGGCTAGCCTGCAAAATAACTAGTGACTTGAGAAGCCCATACATTAGCAACGCGAATGAGGGTATGGAGTGTTCATTTTGGCAACATGGAAAATTGATTGGAAGAGAAAGAAAATGTAAGATAAGTTTTTATTGGTAAAAAAAAATCGGAAGCCCTTACATCTGACTTTTTTTTTTTTCTAATGAAAACAAACTTAACTTCAAATTTTTCTATGATTGCTAGAAACATGAACTAATGGTGGGTTTTACCTGTTTTTGAATTTTTTTCTTTCATCCAAAACTTTTACAAGCAATCAAACTGTCACAGGCTCCAAAGAGGTATTTACATAAGAAGAAAAAGGTAAAAACATGGCGGTCTAGAACACAAACAGTCCCTTTAAAAAATGGTCTGTTCTGTATATGTGGTTTCGGACATTACTAAATGGAGAAATGGGCAAAAGAATACAGCCAAACCGAAGAAAATTACAACCAACGGGGCTCCGCTTGTCTGGTAGGAGAGCAGCTAATGCACGTCACCTTGGAACGTTACAGGTTCAAAACCCAATGGTATAGTTGTATAACTGGTAGGGGTCTGCCTAACCCCAGCCTGCCTTGAAAAAAAAACTGAAGAAAATTACATGAAAAATGAATAGCTCCTTACTAAATTAAAGTAGGGCTGGTAAACCAAAAGAGCAGCTCGTAACATGGTTTGGTTTGGCTAATCACGAACTCATTAGTGATCAGTTCGTATAGCTGGCAAGCGGAGTTATGAGCAGCTCGTTTAGCTTAAACGAGTCAAGCCCGAACATAAGGGTGTTTGGCTTGGGAAAGATCGTATATAAAATATATATAATATATTTTAAGTATAATAATAAAAAATGCATAAAATACATATACAAAGAAAAGGTTGCATATAAAATAGACACATAAATTATAAACTATTAAAATGATGTATAAAAGATATATAGTTAAGTATAATATATAAAAAAATATATTTCATGTATAAATAACATGGAATGTTTTTACACAAGATGGCTCATGTTCGGCTTGTCTCATCCAGGGACAAGCCGAGCCCAAGCTTGGCTTAGCTAAACACGAACATGAGCCGCGTCACGAGCTCAGTCCATTGGTAAACTAGCCAAACCGGAACATGCCCTGTTCCGTTCCTTCTGCTCGTTTAGCAGCCCAAAATTGAAGGCAGACGGATGTTTGCTGCCGTCATTTCAATTTTAGAAATTTTATGAAGTAAGAAACAGGAATAAACTTTTCATTTAGACATGCTCCTTTTTATCTCCCTGTTAAAATGATGTGTCATGTGCAGTTCATCACAAGAGAGTAGATCAGAAGGGAAGGAAGCAACAACACAAAACAGAACGTGGTTCAGTCATAGAGACCTACGTCCACGAGAGAACATCGATCAACGCATATCTCATTATCTCAAGGATGGGTTACAAATAATGTGAGATCCACAAATCATGACAACTAAAAAACGAAGATAAATATTCAACCATATACAATCCTTTAAAGAAGAAAAGAGAGATAATAGCAAAGATTTTAGGAAAAGAGAAACCACTGGTGCCATGGATATCCTTATCGTCATCACTCCCCCTCAAGTTGAGGGGCGAATATATCATGAATTCCCAGCTTGTCAAGAACTTTGTAGAGATTATCCTTCAACACAACTTTAGTAAAAATACAACTTTAGTAAAAATATCTACAAGTTGATTTGTACTGGCTATGAAAGGAGTAGATATTTCTTTGCTTTGAACTTTATCTTTGATAAAATGATAACCTATTTCTATGTGTTTCGTTCTTTCATGAAACACCAAATTTGCAACTATATGTGATTGTTGCAATACATAGGCATCAAAGTTTGGACTTTGAATCCCATTTCTTCAATAAGCGCTTTAGTCTAGGTTAATTCACATGCCGTGGTAGCCATAGTCTTGTATTCTGCTTCAGCACTTGAACGAGATACAACCTTTTGTTTTTTACTTTTTTAGGATACCAAATTACTACCTACAAATATGCAAAAACCAGTAGTAGATTTTCTGTCGAGAGCACTGCCATCCCAATCAGCGTTCGTGTAACTACAAATATCCATATTCTCATTTCTCTTATACCAAATACCACATCCTAGAGATTTTTTTAAGTATCGTAGAATGCAATCAACATCTTTATGAGACTTTTGAGGGTTGTGCATGAATTTACTAAGTTCTTCCATAACATATGCAATATCTAGACGAGTAACAATCAAATAAATACATTTTTTCACAAGCTTTTGATATTGCTTAATATCTTGGATTGGTTCTGATTCATCTTTTTCGAGTTTATGATTCACCTCTATAGGCATGTCAACAGGTTTAATGCCGAGCTTTTCTGTTTCTGTCAACAAGTCAATAGTGTACTTCCTTTGAGAGAGATATAATCACTTTCTTGAATGCCCGATCTCAATTCCAAAGAAATATCTTAATTTTCCCAAATCCTTAATATCGAAAATTTATGTAAGTATTTCTTGACATTATCTATATCATTCATGTTATCACCTGTCACAATTATATCATCAACATACACTAACATAATAGTGATGCATTTGTCACTTCTTCTAATAAAAAGAGAGTTATCAGAAATGCACCTCTTGAAGCTCTTTTCTTCTAAGGCCTTACTCAACTTGGCGTACCATTCCTGAGGTGATTGCTTAAGACTATAGATAGATTTTTTTAAGTCTGCAAGCAACACTAGAATCATTCCAACTGAGGTGTCTAGGGAGAACCTTCATGAAGACTTCCTCAGTGAGATCTCCTTGTAAAAAGGTGTTTTTAACATCTAATTGGAATAAATTCCAATTTTATTACATGCAATGGATAATAAAATTCTGAGAGAATTCATTTTCGCTACTGGTGCAAATATTTATGTGTAGTCAATTCCTTCAGTTTGAGAAAAACCCCTAACAACTAGTCTTGCTTTGAATCTTTATACTGATCCATCGCTTTTTTACTTGACCTTGTAGACCCATCTATACCCAACAATGTTTTTGTCTTTTGGTTTTGGTACAACCTCCCATGTTCCATTTTTTTCCATGGCCTCAATTTCCTTCCTCATTGCATCACGCCATAGCTTCTGTTTGTAGGCTTTATCGAATGAACTTGGTTCATGATGTTTTGAGATTTTAGCAAGATATGAAACATAGTTTTTGAAGATATGCTCATATTGAATTTGATTTTCAATAGGATAAGTAGTATCAATATATGTAACAAAGTCTTGCAAACTACTGGGCATTCGAGTGATTCTTTCAGATCGATGGAGAACAACTCCTTCTTTGTTCTGACTAAAGTTATCATTAATTGGCTCAACCGGACTAGTTAGATTTGGCACATCATTATCTAAAGGAACACTATCAAGGGTGATGTTGGAAAAAACAAGATCATTCTTAGGTTGCTGCTCCTTTTGGCTACCATTTTCCTTATTTTTGAAATATGATGTGCTTTCATCAAAAGAGACATCCCATGAAACAAAAAAATTATGATTTTTAGCATTATAGCATTGATATCCTTTTTAAGAAGGTGAGTACCCAAGAAACACACATTTGACAACCCTTTGTTGAAGTTTGCTCCTAAACCTAGGATGTTTCCAAACATATGCAATGCAACCAAAGGTTTTCAAATGAGAAATAGAGTGTTCTCTCTCTTTGAGAACCTCAATAGAAGACTTAAAATTCAAATTGCGGGTAGAAAGGCGATTTATAATATAGCTAGCAGTGCTAATTGCATCATCCCAAATTTTTTTAGGAACATTCATTTGAATCAACAAAGCCCTAGTGATCTCAAGAAGATGACGGTTTTTCCTTTCGGCGACACCGTTCTGTTGAGGTGTTCTGACACATGAGGTCTCATGTTCCATGCCATTTTTTATATGAAAATCAATAAACTTATCATTTATATATTCAGTCCCATTATCGGTTCTCAAGATTTTGATCTTGCAAGTGTATTGAGTCTGAATCATAGTGTAGAAATTGACAAATTTATCAAATACTTCATCTTTAGTTTTGAGAAAATAAACCCAAGTAACTCTAGAAAAATCATCAATGAAAGTCAAGTAATATTTGTAACCCTTGTGAGATAGGACTGGGGAAGGTTCCCAAATGTCCGATTGAACAATAACAAACTTTTATGATGAAACTCTCTCAAATAAGGGAAAGGGTAGGCGAGTCATTTTAGCAAATTGACATGTCTCACATTTATTGCAGTCAAAGTCTAAACTGGGCTTTAATTTTCTTAGCACCTTGTTGGAAGGATGACCTAACCTGATATGCCACATTCTTCCTTCATCATCCAATCGTGCCACCAATGCTTTATTTGGGTTGTCAAGAATGTAAAAACCATGAGATTCAGTTCCTCTACCAATCGTCCTTCCTATCCTCTTGTCTTGAAATAATACTTTAGTAGGAGTAAAAATAACATAACAATTCAAGGATCTGGTAATTTTGCTGACAGACAACAAATTAGATATTGATGTCAGCAGATAAAGAGCACTATCTTTTTGACAAAAAAAAAATTCTCATCTTCCTTCGACGTTCATAAAAGAACTGCATTAGCAGTAGAGACAAGTTTAGAACTAATATTAGATATGATGCTTTCTAAATAAGAAGTCTGCCCTGTCATATGGTTAGATGCACCAGAATCGATAATTCATGCGTAACTGCTAGACGGATAAGTGGTAAAGCAAGAGCAAGATTAATTAAGTATACATGAATCTTTGGATGCAAAGGCAGCCATATTATTCTTTGTGAATCCTTGAAGAATTTGTGTGAGTTTTTAACAGTTAAGATTTCCTCATTTGATTCAGATTGAGCAACCTTGCTATTTGCCTTTGAATGCATTCGGCCGTTTATTGAGCTTCCAACACCGTTCATGAGAATGGTTGCCTCTCTTACAAAAGGTGCAAAATAATTTTTTCTCTTTGGATTTTTGTATTTCGGCATCTTGACAGAATTTTGATTATTTTTCATCTTGTTTGGTCAAGAGTGCTGCCCTGCTTTCATCAACTTCTTTGTTTTTTGCATTCATAACCTTCGACGGGACTCCTCACGCATAACAGTGGCACATGCCACATTGAGAGAGGGAAATTCAGAGGACATTAAAATTTGGCTTCTAAGTTGTTCATACATCGGTCCCAGTCCGACAAGCATTTGAAAGAGTTTTTCATGATCTCTCCATTTTTTGAAAGAACCTGCATCAATAATGGGAGGAATGTAAGAATCAAATTCATCCCACATACCTCTGAGCCACCCGAAATATTCATTGAAGGGCATATCATCGAGCTTCAAATTATGAATATCTTGAGCTAACTGGTAGCTCTTAGCCATATTATACTACTGGTCGTAAAGATCCTTAGTCGCGCCTTAAATAACCTTAGCTGAATCAAGAAATAGAAATCCTTCAGAAATACGTGGCTCCATGGAATTCAGAAGCCATGCCATGACCATATGATCGCTCGACTCCCACTCCTCGAAACTGAAATCGGTTTCCGCTGGCTTGGGTTTCTTTTCCGTAACATGTCCCAACTTGAATTTTTCGTTGAGAACAAGAGTGACAAACTTCACCCATGTCGTGTAGTTGTAACCATTAAGCAGAACGGTAGTGATTTTCAGAGAGGTACTAATCTGCTCCTGACTGATTCTGACGGTTGTTAGCCATAGTGAACCAAGAAGCACTACAACACCACTACTTTCGATTCAGAGAACCTGCTTTGATACCTTGTTAAAACGATGTGTCATGTGCAGTTCATCACAAGAGAGTAGATGAGAAGGGAAGGAAGCAACAACACAAAAGATAACGTAGTTCGGTCATAGAGACCTACGCCCATGAGAGAACACCGATCAACGCATATCTCATTATCTCAAGGATGGATTACAAATAGTGCCAGATCCACAAATCATGGCAACTAAAAAAGGAAGATAAGTATTCAGCCATATACAATCCTTTAGAGAAGGAAAGAGAGATAATAGCAGAGATTTTAGGAAAAGAGAAACTGCCAGTGCCATGGATATCCTTATCGTCAACACTCCCAAGACAAATCTTCCTGATTGATCAATATATAAATGGGCCACAAGGGCAAATATCTTCTTATGGAACTACTGTGTGAATTGGCACTTAAATACTTGAAACAAATATTGCTGATCAATTATAGATTTTGAACTTGCAAATTTTTACATGATCATGTGATATCGTATCAAGCATATCCAAGCAGTAGGGTGGGGCCTTGGCTGTTAGACGGTCAGTCAAGGTTTGATTCTTATGGGCCTCTCTGCACAAGCCAACGCATAGCATAGGTGTTGGGGCAGGAGTCCTAGCCTTGGAGTTTTATGCTGCCTGCACGACGATCGTAAGTATGTTAGGCTAAGCTAGTGCAACCAGGTCTCCGTGCCTGGTGACCTGGTGTGGTTTCTTCAAGTTATAAATTCAAAAAAAAAAAAAATCCAAGCATTGGAATGTTTCCTTTGTCTGCAAATAGGAATGTCAATGGATCTTATTTTATTCGATGTCGAAAGAATCCAACTTTTTTTAGTCAGATTTGGTAAGCCAAAACATATCTTATTATAATCCGATGGGATATGGTTTTGATTTCTTGTGACTGAATATAAAGAATGTCTTGATTTGATGAGTATTCAAATCCGTAGAAAAGAAGATATGCTATGAGCTTTTTCACCATTCTAAGTCCCAATAGGAATCTGAAACCACTTAGGCAACATCTGATTAATTGGATTTGGTATTAGCTACATCCAACCCGAATTTTAACCCTTGACATCCGTAGCTGCAGAGCACTTTAAGAAAGTGATTTGATGATATCTTCACCGCCCAATGTTTCATCTCACAAGGACCTCATGGTTTTTGTGCTTATTATAGATAGTGAGGTTTCCAAAATACTTTCCTAAAAGTGATTTGGCAGATCACCTGATCTGCTCTCCTAGCTGCAAGTGCTGGAACACGTTACACAATGCAGGAATTTGGTGCCCGAATTAAGTAGACCAAACATGGGCAATGGGGTAAAATTAAGGGTGTCAACGGGCCTGGTTTACCCGGACCCGACCCGAACCAAACCTTATAGGATCCGGGTATGATGATAAATAAGAAGACCCGAGTCCATACCTGAAAGTCTGATTAATACATGGACCCAAGTATAGTTTGTGAAATTTTATACCAGACCCGAGTTCTGATTAAGACCCACAAATTTTCAATGTAAAAATGATAAAAAATATGGTTTTACTTGGTATGGTCCAGGTTTGGTTCATGTAGTTCTTATTGGGTCCAGGTATGATTTTTTTTATACTGAACCCAATTAGACCTGAGTCCATACCCGAACATACCCAAAAATCTGGTCCAAGACAAGTTCTACCTGGGTCCGAACCAAACCTGACCCGTTGACACCCCTAGGTATAATCCCCACAAATTTTAATACACATGCATTTTGGCTTTGGGGAGAGAAATCCAGCATATAAACAAGGCCTACATGGACCTTGGTTTGGAGTACCTGCTTTAGGTTGTGGTCATACGCATGGCAACAAGATAATGCAGGCTTGACTTTGAGGTTCTGTCGTAGTGAGGCCGTTATCTTGTGGAAATTGTAGTGGCCCAAGCCTTATAATATCCATCGGGCAGGGATGTAAATGGTTCAGGTTAATTGGGTTGTACATCTTAAATCGAACCCCGGTCCTTCTAGTCAGATTCGGTAAGCTCAACCATATCCGAATGATAATCGGAACCTGATTTAGTTCTCCCATATTTACGTCTGCGTCTCAATCTGAATCCAAGTCCAATTCAAATTCTGACATGACCTGAACTGATCATGTATAAATGTACATCCAATTATCATATGTACCCTACTTGACCCTAATTGGATCTACATTCAGTAAATGGTTGTCTCATCAAACTCTGAATCCCTTTGACTGGAATCCGATCATATCCAGCCTGATACGACTCGTTAAACTGGATGTGCACTTCATTTAATAAGATCATTGTCAATTATCTAGGAAACCTTGCATGGTACTTTAATTGGGGCCTAATATTCTCCTCATCAAGTATTCAATTCCTTTTTTTTTCTAAATGGGGGAAAACCATCTCGCTCACTTGGTTCATTAGTGTAAAGGTCCCCTTGACCACAAGAGGGACACCTAGCTTCAGCATATACACCTTAGGTTTCGAGGTTGTGACATCCTCTCGACTTGGTGACATTCTCGAGTAGGCTAGCCCTTGTGAGCATTCAAACTCAGTTTACATCAATACTTTAGAAGCTTTCATGAAGAAGAGGTAGCATGTTTGCGATGGCCTGTGATTCTTAGTTACTAAAACGTGAAAACATACAAGTTGTGATTGTGATTGCTAATTTTTTGTCTATTTTAGTTTTGAATCTTGTGAGTTTTTCATATGGTCAAATTTATAATTAGTGATATCAATGGGTAAGGTTTGACTCGGACCCAACCCGTACCAAACCCTATAGGGTCAATGTTTGGTGATAAATAAAAAAGCCCAATTATAATTCAGGTCGGATCTAAAGGGTCCCAATAATATATGAATCAGGGTATGGTTTGTGAAATTTTATACCAGATTAAGATCCATATTTTTCAATATAAAAATGATACAAAATATTATTTTACTGGGTATGTTCCAGGTCTGGTTCATGTATCGATTATGGTTTATCTTATGGTGGGTCTGAACCCGGTACCATTATGTCAAGTCAGGTTAATTTGAGTCACGAGTTCGAACCAAATCCGACCCTTATGACCAACAATCACAGCTTCTACTTTCTCACCTATGACCAAAGCAAACTTGAGTAGAAGGGCTAGTATTTTCTAAGCTCTTAAATAAATCTGAAAATTGACAAAAAAAATGTATTAACAACATCTTGCATGACCTGCCCAGAACCATGGGTGTCCCACGCCAATCAATTCATCACGTTCCTCTCTACATTCATTCTCTTACATCTCACAACTTAGCTGGGTTTCTTTGGTAACTTGCATTGCCGACCAGGGAATGATCCATGTGGCTAGTTCCAACTTGGTATGTATGCTTCTGTGTGCCATACTTGAGGGCGCAAACGGGGAACAGATAATTATATGGCAAGCCAGATCTGGATCCCATTCAGAACAGCCAAAAATTGGAAAGCCTCCTTCCTAGATCTGAGTTATTTGAGTCCCTGCGGCTGCCAACACAGAAGGTGGCGTTTGCCCTGGATTCACAGGTTCAGTTCCCACCTCTTAATTATAAAGCAGCCACGAAAGAACCGTTCCCAGCCAGACCCGTCGGTTCCTGCATATCAAACACATGACTGCACAGAGGCAGGGACCGGTCAGTTCCCGCTCGGGTGCGTCCCTCTATTCAAACATGCCCCGTTCGACCATACTGCAAACCGAAGTTTACTGTGTAGAGAGGCCTTGTTGAACCTTGTTCTTAGTCGAATTGGAGTCTATCATTCTCAACTTATTTTGATACCACTTTTGGGATTTCAATGTCACAACTTGTTTTGGTGAAATTTGACCATGTACATGCATTGAGTACGGTCTAAATCTAATAGATAAAAAGCAACCGTGAATTGTGTTTGTTTGTTATGAAAAAACATGATCTTCTAAATGATAATTTTTTAGTATTTTTTCATGATCGATGATTTTCAAATCAATGAAAATCTTGCACAAATAGTATTTTAGTGTTTTTATTTATTTTGTTTTGTGTTTTTGGTCGATTTTTTAATAGACAAAATGTATCGCACACTAAACTGTTTTCCATATTCGAATACTGATTAGGGATGGCAGTGGGGCGGGGGACAAGGTCTCCACTCCCGCCCCGCCTCAAGATTAGAACCTCCATCCCCGCCTCCATCCCCCGCGGAGATGGATTTTAACCTCCACCCCCGCCTTCATCCCCGTTTCTTAACCTCCATCCCTGGTTCAAACGGGGATGAGGCGGGGCGGGGCGGGGATGAGGAGGAGATCGTGGCGGGGCGGGGAAAAGGGTACGTCCATCCCCACCTCCATCCCCGAACGGGGATGGATTTTAACCTTTGTCCCCGCCTCCATCCCCGTTTCATACCCTTCATCCCCAGTCCAAATGGGGCGAGGCGAGGTGGGGCGGGCCCCCGCTTTCCCCCAGTCCACTGCCATCCCTAATACTGATCTTCACCATACAAACTATATATGTAGATCAAAATCTAGAGGTCAGATTTGTTCACAACAACGTGCAACAATGAGATCTAAATAATGGTATGATTAGGGGCGACTCTGGAGATGTTGAGACCCTAAGCATATTTCATTGGATGCCCATATTTCTTCATTTTTTTTTTCATTGGAGGCCCTCAGCATATGTCATCCTTCATTTTGAGGCCCCCTCAGCATATGCAATATATGCATTATATTTTTTCTTTTATTTGAGGCCTTAGGCGGTAGCCTTGAATCTTAAAGAGGTCAGCCGGCCTAGGGTACGATGATAGGGCATGAGGCTTGAGACGATTGGAGCCAATCTGTTCTGGACAAGTTTTTTTTGGACAGTCCAAGCGAAAAACCCCATCACGGACTGCACATTGGCTGACTTTGGGTTGATAAAATCCTTGAGATCCCCCTGTCCACACAGGAGTACACCTAGATTCGAGTTCGACCTTGCGGCCACCCGTGGGTTTTCAACTTGTGACCTTGCTAGGTTCTTTGTCGTATAGAAAAACATAAAAGGATAATTCGAATTGGGGGCCTCTTTTTTTTTCTCTAGTTGTAAAATGAGCCTCTTTTTTCTGAATTTTCTGAAAACTGCCAAATAGAGACCTCTGGTTAACCATTTACACTTTGCAAAACACGATTCTATTGGGTTTACTATGTTGTTTTGTAGTTAAAAAAATACTTATTCCCTCAGAAAACAAAAGTATTTTACTTATTTGGAGGTACTCATGCCATCTTTCTCATTATAACTTATTTGGAGGTAAATGTAGATCTGTGTTTGGCAGTTTTTTAGAAAGTCATAGGTTCATATAAGGAATTTGAGAAACATGAGGTCTATTTTTTGAGATTAAGAGCAAAAAGTTGTCCTCAAAATAAAATTTTCCAAAAATGAAATCCGTGTTTGAACGTCGAAGGCATATGTCATCCAACTGACTTGACATGACAAACATTACCATACATACATAGAAGACAAATAACAATAATGCAATCCTTAGGCCTAGTAGCCGTCTAGACCTTGGCCCATATAGACACACTTAAGTCAAACCAAGCAAATAGTGAGACACATCATTGTCCATATAGACACACTTAAGTCAAACCAAGCAAGCATTAACTCGTTGTAATAGGCTATAATGAGAAGAATTAACTTGCCGATATAGGCTGGCTATAACGGCAAGACAAGCATCTTGCTTACAACGGAGAGATAGTAATGTTGTTGTTATAGGTTATAAACCTACAAATTAAAAATTAAAAATTAGTTTTAATTTTTTTTTACATTAAAAAACTTACAACTGAAACATACATTCAACAAAAACATCAAATACACTTCAAACATGCATCATCAAACATTCAACTTCAAATATACACTTCAAACATGTATCTTCAAATATTCAACTTGAAAAATACATCCTCAAACATTCACTTCAAACATACATCTTCAAACATCCAACTTTAAACATACATTCTCAAACATATATCCTCAAATATTCAACACACTTCAAACTATTGACATACACTTCAAACATACATTCAACAAAAACTTCAAATATACTTCAAATATATACTTTAAAAAATAAACATACACTTTAAAAAATAAACATACACTTCAAAAATACAAACCCCCTACATCTTCTCAAAGCCTGCAACAAACACACTTCAAATACAAACCCACTACATCATTTTCAAGCCTACAACAAACACACTTTAAATACAAACCCCTTACACTTCCTACATCCTCTTCAAGCCTACAACAAACATATACACTTCTAATATTCACATAAATCAAAATTTAATTATAGCAATTTTAGCAAAGAGTTTAAAAATCAAAACATTAATTAAAATAATTATAGCAAAGAGTTCAAAAATCTAGGATGAGAGGTTTTATCTGAGGGTATCCATGAAGGAAATCCTTTATGAGTTTTTTAGTTGTTTCTCTCTCTCGCTCCATGTCATGTCTAGTTGCTTCTTATTATCGCTCAATTTCCTATATTAATCGATGAAGCATTGTTTGCATCGCGTCCAACTGAGAATTAACTATGAAATCCAGGCCTGATAGGAGTATATAGGATGGTTTGGATGGAAGAAAAAATATACCCATCCCCTTCACATGTCTATACCGCTCCTCGAGGACCTTGACAAAGACGTCTCGTTGCATTATTGATGGTTCTCATTTTGATGAAGATGTTGAATTTTTATTCTTCACAAATTATAATTTCGTTTGCACATCGTTAATAATTGATTATTAGTAACAAATGATAGTGTATAAAATAGAAAGAATAAATATGACACTACAAAGTGTGAGTTACTTACATAGTGTCTTGCTTCGCTATAGATGAATGCAATGTGATCTAAATGGGTGTGCGTCTCTTTGTAGAATGCACTCGTTATCAATTCTTATCTATCTATTTCAGTATGCAAATGACAAATTAAGAATCTATTAGATCAAATATATCTAGCATTATACTGTATTAAAAAATAAACTTAGAAAATAAGAAACTTACCTTTGTATGATACCTCCAGAGGTACGAAGACGATCTACTAGTATGTTAGACCATCTATTTTGCTTTGTTCATAAATTTTTTCTTTGACGCCCACTCTTAACTAAAGAAAGATCAATTAGTAGACAAAAATCTAAAAAATTGAATATTTATTTACTTTCAAAATATAAATGAGTTTTTCAGGGTTTTTTCATTTTATTTTTAAATTCTAATCGTATAGATGTGATCTATGTACTTGATTTTATAGGGATCATATCCTAAAGTGTTCGATTTCGACACATGGAAAAGTTTTTATAATGTTCAAAAAATGAACAGTCCAAAAACTGTATAATTTTTTTAGACTCAAAATATCATTTCTTTTTATCGAAAACACATGATCCAGGTGTGGATTCCTCATAATTTGACCGGATTCCTCATAATTTGACCATGCTCAACATATTTATGGGGTCAAAAATGCGAAAAACACCAAAAGGGTAGAAAAACCCATTTAGCAGGTATCAATTTTGCACCTTAGAAAAAACTTGTAAATCCCTTTCCATATTTCAAAGTCGTCTTCCCCTTGAGGATGTTGTTCTGCAACATCGTAGCTTTAAAACTTTTGATAATGCTTATGGAAACCTTCTCGCATCATTTAGTATGATCGTTGAAGTTGCTTCTTCGTGCACTAGAGATGTTCAAGTATATCTTTGTCAAAACTCTTTGTGCACAAAATTATCAAAATATAGTTAGTACGTGAGATTGCAAAAAAAATTGAGCCAAATTTTTTAATAGAGCATACAACGAAAAATTAAATATTTATTTCTTTTAAATATTTTCTCAACCCCCTTTTTTTCACATGTTTTCTAGCACTAAGAAAGAACAAACATTTTTGCAAAAATTTCATTCCATTCATGTATTCATCATTGATTACAAAATTCAGGGGGTAAACTAACATTGAGTTTTATAAAATTATATTCAATTACATTTCTAACACCATAAAAAATGGGTTGATGCTAGCGAAAGCGAAAGTGAAGGAGAGCGAGCGAGATGAGGAATGAGAAAGTGAAGAGTCACTCAACGTGATAAGTTACCCCATCTTTCAGAGCGTAACCAAAATATGTGTATCTTGTTTATTTTAATTTCTGATTCATTATCAAATTCTTAATTTCTCAAAATACCCTTTAGGTACTCATGGCTTTGCCAAACAAGACACACTAAAATTTATTTTCACAATGTCATTTTCTAGAGATAGTGCAAACATCTCTTTGCACTCTAAATGAGTTGTTATTGTGCCTAGCCAGTAAGTTCTCACTTAGAAAAATCATTTTTCAAGGTTCAAACCTAGAAAAATTAAGAAATTTGAGAATATTTGTAAATCCATAATTTACGAATTCCAAACCTCATACACGACCCCCAGGCCTTTGCATAGGTTAAATGTTTTTTCTTCCTTATTTTATATATATATATATATATATATATATATATTTATTTCTAGGTTTAATTCATTATTCAAGGCTTTAGAACAACTAAAAATACAGTTTTAGTTTTCTATCTTTCCTCTTTCTTTTTTTTTTCTTCCTTTCTGCTATTTATTTATATAATATTTTGTTATTATACATATATAAATGTATATATATATATATTGCTTTATTCTTCTTATTTTTTTTCAATGGTTCTAAGGGCTGAATGCATGCTCATGTCTAAATTTACTTATTTGTATCTAGATAGATTATGCGAAGCATACTCAATTCTCTTTCTTTTTCTTTTCAAAGCTAACTATTTTTTTTATATCATTATTATATATATATAATTATTTTTAAAAATTTTATACATATGAACTATATGGGAATCAAGCATGCAAAAATATTCATTCCAAGTGCAACATGACAATCCTTTAATGTTTTGACTTAGCAGTGAACCTATTCTGCAAATGGAGTCAACATGTAATGTGTAAACAATTTTGTTACCTTTATATTGAGATAAAATTTTAAATTTTTAGACCACTTGTTGTCAAGTTACGGCTCAGACCAAAAAATTGGTTGTGGACTTGGGTTTTCCCAACTTAGGATGGACTAGTTAAAGACAATACCAAATATGCCTGAAATTTACTATTTTTATTGATAGACAGAACATAAAAGTTGTAGATAAACTTGTTAGTGATCCAACAAAATAAAAATCAGGATTTTTTAAGTTCGGATGATCCTTTAACGAACTAAACAGTGGATGAGACTAACATAGACCTGGACAGTCACCCGAGTGGTTGTCCTCTCTTGTCCTGGACGTTTTTGACAGAGACAAATCTTGAATTTGGAAAATAGTAAAACACAAATTTTAAATAAAATTGTTAGTCATCCAACACAACAAAAATCAGAATTTTTTGAGTTCAGAAGACCCAGATACAGACTAAATGGTGGGTTGGCTGACATAGCCCTAGACAGTCACCTGAGTAGTTGTCCTCTCTGTTCCAACATGTTTTCGACAATGATTACTTTCAAGTTTAGAAAATATTAAAACACAAAAATTTTAGATAAATTTATTAGCAATCTAACTCTAGAAAAGTAAAAAAAAATTGAGTTTGAAAGATCCAGATACAGACTAAATGGTGGGTTGGACTGACACAACCCTGGACAGTCACCTGAGTGATTGTCCTCCCTGCTCTAATATATTTTTTATAGTGATAACTTCCAAATATGAAAAATATTAAAACACAAAAATTTTAAATAAAATTTTTAGCAATCTAACACAATAAGAATCCAAAGTTTTTGAGCTCGAAAGATTCGGATAAGGACTAAATGGTGGGCTGGACTGACACAACCCTAGACAGTCACCTGAGTGGCTATTCTCTTTGTTCGAGCATATTTTTAATAGTGATAACTTCTAAATTTAGAAAATACTAAAGCACAAAAATTTTAGATAAATTTGTTACCAATCTAACACAATAAAATCAGAATTTTCTAAGTTTAGAAGACTCGAATACATACTAAATGGTGGGCTGGACTGACACAACCCTAGACAGTCATCTGAGTGGTTGTCTTCTCTGTTCCAGCATGTTTTTGACAAAAATGATGACCGAATTTGGAAAAGAGTAAAACTGGAAATTTTTAGATAAAATGACTAGTCATCCAACTCAATAAAAATCAAACTTTTCTAAATTCAAATGACTTGGATACAGATTAAATGGTGGGCTAGACTAATGCTGCTCTGAATAGTCACCAAAGTGGTTGTTCTCTCTATTTTAGCATGTTTTCAACAGAGATAATGGTCGAATTTGGAAAAGAGTAAAACAAAAAGATTTTTGGAGAGTCTGATAGCTTTTTAACAAGCTAAACCACAATTTTTTTTTACTTTAGATGACAAAGTTATGACCAAAATAATAACAATGGGTCTTTTTAGGTAGAATTTTGAGTTACACCAACACATTCATAAAATATTATAAATAAAAATGTATATTAATCTGATTTTAGTTTTAGTGTTTATAGTTTGACCTGTATAAAAACACTTCTAAAAGTATTTTCTATAATGTGAAGATCCCTTCCGCCTTAACCCAACTTTAGTTAGTCTAAATCAAACAAGTATTGTAAAACTAAGCCTAAAACCAAAAATTGCATATACATAGATATGTATGTTACACATTTTTTTTCTAGATTATCTAGCATAATATTTCATCAAGACACAATTTTAAATCCACAAAGCTAGAGAAAATCACGGGTTTTATAACCATAAATTTTTTTGACAAAGCCTAACACAAGCTACTATCGCATAGAAGGGGTCGACACCTACCTTGACTCACAAAGTCAGAAAAGTACAATCCCTAGGCGCTGCTAGACACACCTTCTAGCGTGACTTTCCACCAATTCTCCTCCTTAAAATTGTTTAAAACAAAAACACAATAAAAAAAGATGAGAAATTTAAAAAATCATCTTCTACGAATTAGAAAACACAAGAGAAAATAGAGACGGAAGAGTCGACCTACCCGAGTCGACTAGGCCTTCACCTTTAGGTTGGGTGTCTCTAAAAATCTCAACCAACTAGACTTTCTAGCTGGCTGACCTCCTCAACTGCACCGACAATGACTGAAAAGGTGAGTAGTACCGCTCAATGATCCAAATATTCTAACACCATAAAAAATGGGTTATGCTAGCGAAAGCGAAAGTGAGGGAGAGAGAGAGAGATGAGGAATGAGAAAGTGAGAGAGAGGGCTAGATGTCCCCCTCCTCTCCTCCTCTCTAAGGCAAAAATTACCTACTGCCCTTTTCCTATCAATCATTACCTCTCTTTTCTTTTCTTTTTTTAATCCAATAATTGGATTGGCCAAAATGGGTGGCATTTTGGCCTCAAATCTCAAATGAGAGTAGCAGCTTGTTGCTGCCAATGTATGCAGACCAAGCTCTGCATGCATTGGCCCCAGAAAAGGAGAATTGCTATTTTTTTTTGTTTTAAGTCTTTTTTTTCTAATTTTTGAATGGCTATAGGAGGTGGAAAAGGAGGTTCATAGCACTCAAGTGGGTTCACAATGAGCTCACTGCATAAGCTAGGGGCTGACAATGCATGCCGACCCAGCTCTGCATGTATTGGCTCAAGAAGAGGTGGTCTTGAATGCCTCTTTTCACTTTTAAAACCATATTTTCTACTTTTCAAAATACTTGAAATCTACAAAATAATTTTAAAAACTCTACCTTGGTCAAAGCCTAGTCAAATTGCATGAGACCAATATGGGTCTCACATAGTTGACCTGACTGGTCAAGAAGGTTGGGACAACTATGTCCCTCAGAGTCAAAAATACCCCTAAAAAGGCTCTGAAATTATTTGAATTGCCCCCAAAACTTGCCCAGGGTGTTCTAAATTCAATTCAAGTTTGATTTTGAAGAAATAAAAGTCAAAATTCATTAAAATTTTATTGTGAATCCATTTTCGACCTCAAAAATAGGGTTTTTTGGCTCTAAATCTGAATTTATTTTTTAAAGAAAACTTTCTCAAAAATTAGGGTTTTTACATATTAACAATCTTTTTATGGATTAATTTATTTATCAAAATATTGTTAGGCAATATACTTACATAAATTGCCTCACACAACACCATATTTTCATCATCTGTAACCTTCTTTCATGAGTTGTGAGTGAGTATGACCTGCTCCTTGATGATGCACGAAAGCCTCCTAGAGAATATAGAGGAGCCATCACTTATGACTCCTCTCATCCCAGGCTTGCTAGTTATTGAAGCCTTTCGTTGCTTGATTAACCTATGGTGGACTATACATTTGTTCTTCTCACGTTTGCACTGAGAAGATTTTTCAGTTGATCATTTATAGTAACAAACAAATATTAATAGGAATAACAGTAATAAATTGTTAATTATACTAAAGAAATACTAGATTTATATTAACGTGAGGCTGTCATTGATGGTTCTAGAAATGCAGTGATTGTGGTGTGTGTGTGGGGGGGGTGGGGGGGTGGGGGTGGGGAGGAGGGGGGGGGGGGGGGGGGGCACCTCTTCCTCCCATAAAGTATCACTCACCTGTAATCTGAAGTCGATCACGTCTAAATGTTCACTTTGGCTGACAGATGGAGAACTGATCCATAAGGATGAACAACACCCGCCTTATCGATAATGATATGTCGACATTTGTTAATTTTATGAAAATAATATTAAATCAGACTACACTGTACAAAATTAAATCATAAAAAAATATTCACTATCATACATACACAACATTAAATCAAATGAATGACAACAACAAGATCATAGAGTAACACAAAATTTTGAACTCGTTAAAATAGTACACAATTATTCACTATCATAAAAGAATATTTACTATTATATAAGAACAACATTAAATCAAATAAATGACAACAACAAGATCATGGAGTAATATAAATTTTTGAACTCGTTAAAATAGCACACAATTATGAAATATAAACAAGGGTTATATATATTTTTGAACTCATTTTTAAGAGAAAAACAAAACACAAAGGCATAAAACATGACGATAACACATGCACTTATATTACAGAAAGATAGATATTCAATTGCATTTATATCAAGTTCTGGGTCTAGTCATGAGTCCTTTAACCAATTTGGACTTTCTAGCAATATTGAGTCTTCCTTCTCTGACTTGTGTTGGAGACATGCTGCAGTAACAAAAATGTCCTATAATATCAAAAAATACCCAGCTTGGTTATATTCATTGTTATCTTTTATTAACCTTTATTGTGTTTTTTATCCCAAATCCTAGCTACTTGACCCTTAATTTGTTCTTCTCAATTTTTTGCAAATTTTCACTAATTTTCTTTATTTTCATTGAATCAAGAAATTCACAATAATATATAATGGTGACTATTGTGTGCATGTTCCATATGTGTAGGCTCACACATCTTTGTTGTCAAAAAGTGACATAGGTTAATGAAATATATATTAAATTCTTTGATAAGTTGCACATCCAAACAATAAAAAACAATAGACAAGACTTGCCTTAAAAGTAAAAATGGACCATTTTCTTGTGTTTTCGATCTTTCTATGAAATGAAAAAAGTTTATGAAAAAACAAAAAACTATGATTGATGTATAACAGGTACAGGAATAGAAGTGTGACAAAAACTCAAACATTGAACCGAAAAAAAATCAAATGAAACATTTAATAGGTAGAATTTTAACAGATACAAAACGACTCTTGGAAAGCCCAAGAAGGCTTTGTCACTACCTATAAAACTAGAAAACACGACGTACATGAGTTTAGAACAGAGATACATCAAGACTGTCAATTATCAATAAAGTAGCATATGGATAGGTGGCGTCATAAGAGTGATGGAGTTCTATTGTCCCAATAATTGTAGCCTATGAAAAGGTGGTGGAAAATATAAAATATAGATAATCCAAGTAGAGAAACTTCTCTTTCAAATAATGATATCAGACGACAACCCGAGTCTAATAAACAAGTAAGCATCAAAGTGTCATGTATGTGATGACAGGTTGTTCAAGACATCAATAGATAAAGATTTTTGGAAAGAATTTGCACACTAACACATGGCAGCAAAAGATCATCACATCCATCAGACATGAAAAGCAATATAATATAACACAAAAACTAACCAACAAAGATGAGATCGACAACTAAATCAGGTGTCAAACGAACACTATAAATTAGGAAACAACCCGAAGGGTTTGAACAAGGAGCATATCAACCTATTTTGGTAAATATTGAGATTCTTACTTAGGAAAACCCACTTTACATAGGTCAAATATATCACAAATGTCAATTACTTCTAATACTCATCTATGCCAAACATTTCTAAAACCATTCACATATATATATATATATATATATATATATATATATATATATATATATATATATATATATGCTAATTGAAAAAAACTATAAAACCTAATTAAATATTTGTTCTATTAAAAAAACTATATATAACCCTAACAAATATCATTCATAGTTTCATATATAGGCTAATTGAAAAAAACCTTAATTAAATATTCATTCTAAAACCATTCACATAATATATATATATATATATATATATATATATATATATATATATATATATATATATATATATGCTAATTGAAAAAAAATCTAAAACATATTCGTTGATGGCTTAATAATGTCATAAAAAAATGTTAAAAGAAACCTAAAAATAGATAGGGTCAGATAATCGTAAATTGAGTGTGAGTAGAGAGCAAAGAGGGAGTGAGTAGTGAAGAGGAAGGGGGTTGCTGGAGTGAGCAGCGAGGAAGAGGGAGGGAGAGGGCAGGGCAGAGGGTTGCCAAAGTGAGTAGCGAAGATGGAGGGGATCGCCGAATTGAGCAACGAGGAAGCGAGAGGGAAGGAAGCGGGCAGGGGGTCACCGGAGTGAGCAGCGAAGAGGCCGCCAGATTGAGCAACGAGGAAGGAGGGAGAGAGATGGATAAGGGGGTCGCCTGAGTGAGCAATGGTTGAGAGCAAGGAGAGACGAGAGAAAGAGAAAGAGACAAACGCTCCCATCGAGGCCCCTCTTGAAAATTTTCCCCAAATGTTGGTTAAATGGGGTCTTTGACCTCACTCTATAGCGGCAACATAAATGTCATCATTATATAGTAAACATATAACAACAAGAGCTAGATCTCGTCGTTATTGATAACAACGAGATCTTTTGGCCATTAAATATATCCATTAATGTCTTTTAATGCAATATCTAATGGCGAAAAAATCTCATTGTTATGTCTTTAACGACGAGACATGTGTAGGGGCAAGGCAAGATAAGGAATATAAATATCGCTGTTATTGATGAAGCTATAGCGATGACATTCATGGTTGTAGTAGAGTAATAATGGTGATATATTTATGTATATGCTATTACCTATCAATTAGCGGGGATAAAAATCTAGGCCGTTATTGCTTAATCAATAGCGACGAGAGTTTTTATCATCATTAAAGAGTCTCCACTATTGACCCTCATCATTGTACTGAATGACATGTGTCATCTGATGATAAAAACTTATCGATTCACAAATAATTTGATTGAAATTTTATGTTTTTTAAGAAACTGATTCACCTAGTAAACTGATTTTAACAACATTGATCGCATGGAATTCTAATCATATTGTTTAACTACACAATGGTTAATTGACTGATGCTAGGCCAAGCATGTTTTTTGAAACAAATATTAGAAATAGGTGTGAAAAAAGGTCTCTCGAGTACACATACATGCACACATACGTGTTCTAGTAATGCAGTATAGTAGAAGACTCGGGTCCATAAGAATTCATTTGGATCTATTTTAGATTTTAATTTTTCTTAATATTTTGGTGCTTGAATATTAGATCATTATATTTTATCCATATCGTTAAAATAAGTGTTTTTTAGAAGGCTATCAGATTTGGTAATTTACTTATTTAGAATTAAGTAAAATCTCATTTATTTAAATATGAAGGATATATTTAGATGGACACTTAAATGGGATAAAGCAATTATTTTATTTCCTTTAATTTTCAGCTTTCTTCATTTTTTTTAATTTCCTGCTTTTCTTACATAATTTGGTGGTTGGGAAAATAATCTCGTAAATTCGGAGTCGGATTTACATAAACTAGCCAAGAACTTCACACCTTCTTCACGGCAATCCCTTAAAAGTGCTAACCAGGACTTGCCAACAGAAAAAATAATAGTATCATATGTAATGAACAAATTTTTTTTTGATATTTACACAAAGAAACCGCCCATAGGCTCAGAGACCTAGCCGTGCACCTGCCGTACTTATGATCGGCAACATAAAACTCCGTGCACTTAACCCTTGCCCCCAGGGAAACACCACACTTTGGCTTGTGCTAGGAAACTAAGGAACATATTTAGATACTAGATATGTCTAGAAAATGAACCAATTACACAAAATCCACTAAAATATAAATTAAATAGCACCATTTGACATCCATGTGCTAAGTTAAACACATGATTTGCTTTAATAAACCAACGTTTATTTGATAATCTTCACTGGCTACGGTCCATGTTCTCTTGTAATCAATCTGGATCTTTTGAATTCCTTCTTGGCTGGCTTTTCGCCGAGTCCTCCTGCATTGTATTTTAAGGGATTGATGATTAATAATGAATCATTTTCCTTCCCATAACCAATCTAAGATAGAAATTTTATATTTTTTCTTAGGAAACACAAAACACAATTAAAATGTTGATTCCTAGCAAATCAACCATGTTAAACATATATAAACTTCAAGTCGAGCCAAAACAATTTGTGCTTAGGAGATCTCTGAGTAACTAGAATATGTAAACCAACAAAATATGTAAACTAGTATGCATCAAGATTTTCATATGTTTTTTAATTTTTTTCTAAAATTTCACTATACTGATGTGATCTAGAAGCTTGGTTTTATAGAAACAAACTCTTAGATCACCCATTACCATGTATATGAAAGATCTGTTGGATTTTGGATCGGATTAGATCCAACCTAAATGTAAGCCATATTGACATGGGTACATCAACAGACATGCATGGTAGAGGCTCTTGGGTTTTGGGGGTTACAGGACAATTATGAGGAATTGCATATGTATGCTCATTATGTACCTCCACTAGTGCCCATTATGGATCTCCACCAAATCTCCCTATAAATAGGAGACCTATAGTGCTATGATGAGTGTGATCTATGTATTTGTCGATCTCTCTCATCGTTTCTAGGTTCAAAGGGTCTTGCTCACCTTTTGACATTCTAGTGTGGGCTCATTGTGAACGTCGATTGGTTGAGAAGAATGCCGATCACCCACATCCACTGAAGCACCGTTCGGATCATTCATGGCCTCATCTGGTAAGTGACTCTTCCGCGATCCATTTTAAGTCAACATTGGGTTACCCACACGATGCTACTATTGTGCGTGTGGGTGGGTCGGTGATCTAGCCATGCTCACAATATTCGACGATGCTTTCATCTCCCTAGTCAGACTATCATTTTTTTTATTTTTAGAATCGCCTACGTATGGAGGGAGGTGCAGGAGAATGACACATCGTCTGTCAGCCTGTTGCAAATGTCGTGATGGCTCTGTCAAGGCCATCCGAAGTCATCGTGGATGAGCGTAAGTGAATCCCAGTTTGATTCGGGTTAAGAAGCCCCCTCCTCGTCACCTAAGCTGGGTGCAAGGACGTCAGGCGGCCATCCAGGCCTTGTCGCAATCGGTGTTGGTTGGGCATCGGAGTCGGGCTATGGCGGGCCACTCAAGGTTGGCTTCAGCCAGCACTCTGGCCAGTTGTCATCATTGGCAGATCGCCCCGGCCATCGGTTGTCACCGTAATGGTTGAGGCTTACCGTCGGAGACATCCGTTGGTGGCGAAGGAAGTTTTGCCACCCACTCCCCACTGTTTTCATTTTTTATTTCCAAATTTCATCACCACAATCGTCAGCCAGTGACAGGGTTCGATGACATCTGGCCGTCGGACAGCGACCACCATGATCGATCGCCGGTAGAGGTGGAAGAAAGTGGGAAGAAGGAAGGGGGGCGAAACCCTAAAAAAAAGGGCAAGGTGGAGGTCAGGTTTCCACTGTAGCAACTATAGTGGATCCCGACCAGTGGGGGCCTGATCCAAACCCAGACCCGATCTTGGGTTCTGAGTGGATCAGGTATGCACCCTCTCTGGCGAGACCTGATCCCGACTCAGACCCATTACAAGGACTGGGTGGATCGGGTCAGCAACAGGCCTGGCAGGACATGATCCAGACCTGGACCCATTAGCGGGTTCTGGGTGGATCGGGTCCACGCCAAACCCGGCTTGACCTAGAACCATTGAGGATTCTAGGTGGACTGGATTTGAGTTTGTCCCGGTCGAACCTGGTCCAAGACCTGGATAAATTGGGTTCTTGGTGGACCGGATTTGACCCTGACTTGTTGGACCCGGATGGGTTCCAAGTGGATCGGGTATGTTCCTGACCCGATGGGTCCATGGGATTCGGCTCGAGATCCATTTAGACTGGGTGTGGATTTGGATTAGGTCTGTATTGAGAGATCTGACCCATGTAGCATTTTGGGTCAGATCAGGTCTGAAACATGATCTATGCACTCTTTACCCATTTTAAGTAGCAGAACCAATTTGGTGGATTCCGGGACCAGTGCGTAGCCTTTTCTGATCGGTTCCAAATGATTTTTCATCTGTTCCTATGCCCCGAGACTATGTTTTCATGTATCAATGAAAGGATATGGGTTTTCTTATTCAATTTTAGGGAGAGACTTTTGTGTATGTTTCAGATCGGTTCAATTGTTCTGGGACCGGTTTACGGTCTTTCTTGAAACTGGTTTTGGGTACTCTTTGATCGGTTCCAACACTGGGACCCTCAGGTATTACCTGTAAAAGCATGCCTTATCATTTTATTACCTGTAAAAGCATGCCTTATCATTTTTTCTCATGCTTTGTATATTTTCATCGTAGATGCAAGATTTTTGCATGACATTGCATGCAATTTATATTGTTTTAAGTTATCTATGATGTTTAAGCAAGAAATTATGACTTAATATATATATATATATATATATATATATATATATATATGTTTCATCAAAATTTTATTTATGCATAAGAAATGTAGCATGAATTTGTATTTTTTTTATGTTATTATACATAGTTTATCATGAATATACATGATTGCATGGACATGCTTAGTAATATGAATATGTTTGGAGTAAAAGATCTCGATCAACTCACTCATGTAATCACCAAAGTAATCTGAGTTGTGTTTATTGAAGATTTTTTGTACCATATTGAGATTCAGTATTGCGATTGTATGTGACTTTATAAAGTAATGATTTTTTTTAAATGTAGTTTATTGTGTTTCAAATTCAGATAGAGTGTAATAGTAGGTGTGTATACCACTCCATGAAACATGTTGGTACCCAAAAGTATATTACTGAATTGTCTCTCATTACATGATCTACTAGTTTCATCAATTGCAGTCAATTATTTAAGAATTGAGAAGACGAATCAACTCTGAGTGTTATTGTTTTTACTAAAGTAAAACGATAGTGACTTTATTATACTTACTTCAAAAAAGGTAAATAATAAATGGTTACACATGTACCTTATCAATACTAATCTTGTATGAGCAATAATTTAGTGTCTTTAGTTCGTTCTTAAAATACCATATTTTTTTATCATTAATGGTTATAATAATATTTTTATTTTAGATAAATTTATTTTTTAAAATTGAATAAAAATTGTGTTATTAACTCTTGGTTATATGAACCTAGATTTTCATTGAGTTAGATTTATAAAAAAACTTTATAAAAATCTTGGTTTATATTAATTTACATATTTTATTGACTGATTTAAGTATTCGCTCACCTGTAGTCTACTATGACAAAAAATATATATATATTATTTTGCAACTCCCCACGGGTAAAAACCACATCATTGGAGGATTCTTTGCATATTTGAAGGCTGTGCACGCGGCAAAAGAAACCAAGCAACAAAATAATTGCGAAACCAAAAATTGTTACTTTTATTTATGCCCCATGGCTGCATTACTTTTTGGATTCGACCAACTTGGACTCATCTGAGTTTAGCCGTCCGGCAGCCAGACGTATCACAAACCAACAAAGACCAGTCCTCTGACTAAAGAATTAACCCGGTTGGACCCACTTACCTCCTAAAGTCAGCCTAAGAGGTATGACTGAGACTTCTGAGCTCAGACCCGGTTCTCCACAACACTTACAATTTCCAACCTTTACTTTGACCCAAGCTCCCTCAAACACGATACGCACGCCACGTCACTCTTGTCTTCCTCACCACCCTTGTCCTTTTTCAATAATGACCATAACACCCTTAATGTGTAACCAGATCTGTTTGGGTTGATCAGCTCGGATTCCTCCGACCCGATGTGAGTTTTGTGTCAAAATCTTGACCCAAAAGTGTAAAAATCTCGGACTCTCCGCAACTATTGACTCTAGTAAAACTAGATAAAAACTGGATTGTGTGGGTGTGTTCGGTTTTGGATTTTCAGTTTCGTTCAAGTTTAGCTAACCTTGTTGAACTTCAAGCCCCAGTTAGGGCTGAGAAACAACACAAGCAACTTGCCGTTATGATAGTTAGGATCAGCTCGGAAATTGAGCTTTCGTTTTGGTAAATGAGTTGAGCACGAACATGGCAAGCTCGTCTTGGCTAGACCCATGTGTGCTCGTTTTATTATATATGTTTTATATATATTATCAAGTTTAACAAAATTACCTTAAAAACAATTTTTTTTTTAAATAAGTAAGCTAAGCTTGTGATCAGCAAGCTTGAGCAGGGGCATACTCTTAACTAGGGTGTCAACGGTTGGGTTTACCCGGACCCAATCCATACCAAACTCTATAGGAACCGGGTGTAGAGATAAATAAGAAGACCCGAGTAAGGATTCGAAAGTCCGATTAATACATGGAGCCGAGTATAGTTTGTGAAAGTTATACTAGACCCGGGCCCAACCTGATTTTTTATTTAGACCCACAAATTTTCAATGTAAAAACAATAAAAAATATTATTTTACCAGGAATGGCTCAGGTCTGGTTCATGTATTAAAAGCCATACTAGAACACACACACACACCCCCCCCCCCCCCCCCCCCCCCCCCAATAAAACATATTATTGGGGGGTTCTAGTATGGCGTTTCTCGTGATAAGACTCGAGTCTGAACCCGATACCATACTTGAAAATTGGGGTCAAATTGGTTCTACCTGAGTTCGAACAAAACCCGATCCGTTGACAGCCCTAACCTTAACCAGCTAAATCCGAACAGCGCAAGTTCGACTGGTTTTCTGTTGGACTTTTGATCGTCATATTGAGGAAAGAGAGAGGTATTATGGTCATTTACTCTTTATAGTTTTTACTATTATAAGCTATCATCAATCATCATTACTGTTATTTATGACATGCTGTCTCATCATACAAAGACAGTGCAGTAAGAGAAAGAGAAAGAGAGCGGTGGCAGACTGGCAGTGATGTTGGTAGTGGTAGTAGCAGTGGTGGTTCTACGCTTCTCCTGATTTGCACGGGTGATCTCTGAGCTCTGTCTGAATTTTCGCCGGAAGATGGGGAATTGCGTGTGGAGGGCGTTTCAGGGGCCGGGGCAGTGCGTGGCCGTAAGGGTGGTGACGTCAACGGGAGGGATCATGGAGTTCCACGCGCCGGTGACCGCCGAGCGCATCACCAACGAGTTCCCCGGCCACGGCATCTTCCATCGCCACTATTCCTCCCACCCACTCCTCCACAACGAGCCCCTCCTCGGCGGCCACCTCTACTACCTCCTCCCCCTCGACCACCAAAGAGGCGGCCTCTCCGCCGCGGAGGAAGATCCCTCCTCCCCCTCCGCCGCTGCCTCCGCCGCCGCCGCCACCACCGACGACGACGATGACGCCGATCTTCCGGCGATAGACGCCTCGTCGGCGCCGGCGCCGTACCGGATGTCGTTCGACAGCCACGTGTTGGGGTGGTGGCGGAGGGCGGGGGCTGAGGCGTTCCCTCTGTCCCAGAAGGCGGCGGCGGCGTCGGGCGTGTGGAAGGTGAAGCTGGTGATCAGCCCGGAGCAGCTGTCGGAGATCCTGGCGGAGGAGTCGCACACCGAGGCGCTCATCGACAGCGTTCGGACGGTGGCTAAGTGCGGCGGCGGCGGCGGGTTCCCTCCTCCGGCGTCCAATTCCGACGAGTGGAGCCTCTCCAGCGGCCGGAGGACCTCCGAGCGCGACCGTTGACGCCGTCCCTCCCCCAAATTCCGATGCGTCTTTTCTTTGTTGGCGGTGGTGGTGGTGGTATTGTTAGTATTGTTATGTAATGAATCACAGGATGAATAGTGCTGAAACAGAGCTACGCGTTTTTACCATCCTTGTAACCTTTCTCTTTCTCATACGATTTTGGAGCGACCGTACACCCTCTCTGATCTAGGTTGGAGAGGTAGGTACGGTTTTGGGTACCCGCCGTGTGGGACTAGGCCCGTGAAGGGTGGTTCTTCTTCCGACTTGCCCGAGTTAAGCACTTGACGTGATTAGGTTTCGAGTTTGGATCTTGGTGTGTAAGCAAATATGATGATATGATCCTATCTTGTTGGATGGGGTACTACAATCTGATTTCCCTGATCAGAACCAGTCTAATTGAGTGTTTAATCTTAAGAGATGTGTATTAAAGCATGCATCTTATTATGTCTTATTGGATTCCAGTTCGACAACATTGAGCTAGATCTAATTAATAAGGAAATATAGGGTATGGGTAACCACCGAGCGGCCAGCATGGTGGCTGTGAAGGCATTGAGATGAAGGCACCAGATCAAACCCAGTTGGTGCAGTCTATCCGTTTTAGAAGGTGGGCCGTCGTGAGCCCCACCTGGAGTTTGCCTTGCAGGGGCCCTGTCCGTTAAGTTGCCCAGTTCTCAGTGAGGGTTCATCGTCAGCAATATATATATATATATATATATATATATATATATATATATATATATGAGTAACTGATTTGTGTGTCATGTTTCCCAAATAAACCTGAAATGTTCGTTTGAACGGGATACACCATTGGCATGTGCAATCTTTCAGTTAAGCCCCCTTCTGCTTTTGCACACGAGGGTCCATTTCTGTTCAGTTGATCAGACCAACAAGTCAATTTGATATCTTTATTTGGATACTAGGAGTGCATCAATATCAGGTTTGATCCATTGTGAAATGCATCCTTAACGGTTCCAGGCGAGGAGCTAACAAGGTAATTGGGCAATCGAATCATGGCATGAAGGCCCATATTTATCAATTTCGGAGCCTTTTGCCAATTCCCTGTGCAAAAAAGGGCATCAGGCGATGTCCTTCAGATCTGCCCAATTTAGAGCCAACACTCAGGTCCAGATCTAGCTGCAGGTCCTTTTATGCACTATCTTTAGTGAGAAACTACAAGTGTTGGTAGGGCTCCACCTGAGGTTTTTCTCACTTGGGTGTCAATTTAGCATAATTTAACTGCACCTTCTAGCCATTGCCATGGACGATCTTCTTTTTGTAGTTTAAGAGAGTGAACAAGGTAGAAATCGGGTTCCACTCATCCTCTATGTCAATCCTCATTTTTCATACCCGCTTTTAAATCTTACGGTGCAAGTTGTTTTATTCAAATCTGACCTTATAAATGGATTGAACATGGTAAATTTATTAATAATCCACCTTTAGATTGTAATTTTTGATGAAAATATGATTTTTTAAATTTAAAAAAACTTTATGTTTTGTCAACCATTAATTTTTTAATCACAAAAAAATCCTGTAGGCATGTCAGATTTCGGTGATTTAAATAACGATCTTCACTAAATGAGTGACGTAGATTAGGGATGGCAGCGGGGCGGGGGACAAGGTCTCCACCCCCGCCTCCATCCCCGGCGGGGATGGATTTTATCCTCCACCCCCGCCTTCATCCCCGTTTCATGCCCTCCATCCCCAGTTCAAACGGGGATGAGGCGGGGCGGGGCGGGGCAGGGGATATTGCGGGGAAAAGTGGTTGGGGCGGGGATCGTGGAGGGGACGGGGTGGGGCGGGAAAAGTGCACGTCCATCCCCGGACGGGGATGGATTTTAACCTTCGTCCCCGCCTCCATCCCCGTTTCATACCCTTCATCCCCGGTCCAAACAGGGTGAGGCAGGGCGGGGCCCCGCTTTCCCCCTGTCCACTGCCATCCCTAACGTAGATGGCATCTACAGAGTCAGATTTGCTTCAAACAACTTGCATCAATGAAATCCCAATGGGTATGAAGATAGGGATGAAATAGGGGATGAGTGGAACCAATTTGATAAAGTAGGGCTAGGCAGATGATGAACACCACCACCCAAATCCTGCAAAAGGAAAAAAGAAAGAAAGAAAAACATCATATTTTGGATGAATCTTAGCCGTCCATTGAATGACATTCATTTAAAAAAAATCAAATGATAAACAAATTCTTGTGTGGCACATCTTGGTAGGAAGCAGTCTTTATGGAGGGTCGATCCTTTCTTGTGGTGTAGCCCAAACAAGACCCCACAATATAGCAACCAAATTCCTTAGATCGCTCAGCTAAGTTGCATTTGACTCTGGTTGCACAACTCCTCGTGCTTTGAAGTAACACCTAAACTCTAAAGAGGGTCTTTAAACTTGTCAATGATGGGATTCCTCGTTTGAAGTGTGAATGCGATCCTTGTGTTCACCCGCCGAGATTGACGGGTCCATTCTTTTAGAGAGAGAGAGAGAGAGTATATTTTTATCTCTCTAGTACTTTGTGTGATATAAAAGAGAGTAGGATAATTTATATACAGGCGACTAACATACGGTAAAAATATGTTTAACCAGCTACAAAAGTAAAAAACTAAAGAAAAGTGGAATAATTTAAAGAAAAAGAAAAAGAAAAGCGAAAACCATCATTTTTAAAAAGCAGCTAATTAGAGTTATTGTATAAAAGTAGCGGTGTCAACGGGTCGGGTTTGGTTTGGACCCAAGTGAAACCAAACTTGGACCAGATTTTTGGGTATGGTATCAGGTCTGGACTCGGGTCTATTATAAGAGAAGCCATACTCGGACCCGATAAGAACTACATGAACCATACCGGGTAAAATAATATTTTTTTATCATTTTTACATTGAAAAATTGTGGGTCTTAATAGGAACTCAGGTTGGGCCCGGGTCTGATATAAAATTTCACAAACTATACCCAGGTCTACGTACTAATCCAACTTTTTGGTTCAGACTTGGGTCTTAATCGGGTCTTCTTATTTTTCACAGACCCTATGTTGGGCACGTATATGTAAATCACCCATATTGCTATTTAATGCATGGTATGATTTTTTGTCACCGAATTTAGATGTTATTTATCTGAAAATTTAAATCTGGAAGTATTTGGTCTCCATTCTTGCACCTTTAAACAATATACCGAACCATCCCATGTACTTTCCGAAGAAGTTTGGAGTAGCGGGATGAGACTCTAGGTTGAAATCTCATGGGCGTCACCCCTTGTGTGGCAACTTCTTGCGGTTAAGGGCACAATTTTCTCTGCCAGAACACTAATCATAAGTACTTCATAGTCAACACAACTAAATCTATGATCCACTACCAGAAAAATGTTAATTAGCGACGAAATTTTGTGAAAGAAATATTCATCGTAATTTTGCGATGAATTAGAGAGAGAAAATGAATTGTCCCCAACATTTAAATTAGTTGCGGGATTAGCGACAGAATAATATCTGTCGCTACTTAGCGACAGATATTATTTCATCGCAAACATATCAGAACTTAGCGACGGTGTAACGACAGATACTATTCTATCGCTAATTAACGTCGATGTAGACGACAAAATTGTTCCATCCAGAATCCGTTGCTAAGTTTCGATGTTAAACGTCCATCCAAGGCACAAAAATGTGTTTGTTGTCTCTCTCTCTCATCCTCGTCGCGTGCCCCAGCCACCTATCGTTCTCCGACGACCTCCCCGACCACCTCCCGCTCTCCGACGACCTCCCCGACCACCTCTCACTCTCCGGTGATCGCCCCGGCCACATCACTTTCTCCGACGACCATCCTGGCCTCCTCCGCACACGCTATTCCCCCGATCGCCCCCGCGTTGCTCGCCCCGACCACTTACCGCCCTCCGGCGACCGCTCCGGCCACCTCCCGCTCTCCGACGATAGCCCCGACCACCTCCCGCTATTCGACAACCATCCCGGCGATATCCGCACCTGCTCTTCCGCCGAATAACCCCATGTTGCTCTCCAACGACCGCCCTCCCTCTGTGACGACCCACCAACAGGAAAGTACATCGGTGAGCCTCCCGTACCCGCACCTCCCCTCTGTCCCTCTTTCTAAAATACTGTCGACAGGGGACGCGCCCCCTGCCAACAGTATTTTTTAGCAGGGGATCTGCCCCCCCTGCCGTTGTTATTTTTCGGCAAGGGGTTGGACTCCCCTACCCTTGTTTAAGCAAGGGCTGCAGGGGATCACCCCCCCTGCCGTTGTTATTTTTCGGTAGGATGGAGGACCCCCTGCCCTTGTTTAAGCAAGGACGACAGAGGATCCTCCCTCCTGCCGCTATTATTTTTTTGGCAGTGGGGGACCCCCTGCCCTTATTTAAGCAAGGGCGGTAGGGGATCCGCCCCCGCCCCCCCTGTCGCTGGTATTTTTTGGCAGGGGGGCGCCCCTTGCTCTTGTTTAAGCAAGGGCGATAGGGGATCTGCCCCCCATGTCGCTGGTATATTTCAGTAGGGGGCGGAGCGCCCCTGCCCTTGTTTAAGCAAGGGCGGCAGGGGGATTTTCCCCCCTGCCGTTCTTTTTGCTCGATCAGTAGGGGCGGGCGCCCCCCTACCGCTAGTATTTTCTAGCGGCAGGGGGATCCTCCTCCACTGTCGTTGTATTTGCTCGGTCAGTAGGGGGGCCCTCACCCCTGCCGCTGGTACTTTTCGGCCTTGTTTAAGCAACATCGGCAGAGTGATCCGGCCCCTACCGTTGTGTTTGCTCTGTCGGGTTAGTACTTTCTTGTGTCTTTGTCTTTGGTAGGCAAGAGTAGTGTGCATTGCATGTGCGTAACATAACAAAATGCGTGATGCTTAATGCTAAGCATCACATGCGACTTAAAATGTTATCCGAAAATAAACAAGCAAAATGCAAATCGGGTAAATACCCGTGGTGAGTAAGTGATGCAAGCGCATCATATGTTATTTAATTTCTTGGATGCAAAACTTTTCTATTTACACACTCACTTAGTTGTGGATATCTAGGACTGCTTTGATGGAATTTGGAGATCATGCTGAGCATGATTTTAATGTATGAAAATAGAAGTGTTCTTATTTTTAGAGTACGGATTTCATGCGAGGCATGGTAGTAGTTAGCGGGATATTGGAGTGTGTTTGTTGCAGGTACATGTTTGACATTACTTTGATATGAATGATTTGAATGTATTGCAATATTTGATGTGTCTATATGCATGCTTGCATGAAGTTATTTTTCATTTGATTATGCCTTCCATGTGAAATTGTATCATGAAAACATGCTTTAAATGAATGTATCGTGTTATGAAATATGATTTCATATTTCTAAATAACCTTATGATGTGTATAAATATGATGTGATGGTGTTAAACACGAAAATATTGAATTATCAATACATGCATAATAGTTCATGAAATTATATTTTATGTTAAGCATGTTTGTGGTATAGAGGGAAAGAAAATTTACGCATTAATTGAAACAAAAAAATTCTCACAAACAATCACCAAACAAGAATTAGTAAATAAATTAGATTTTTTTCATCATAACATTATTAAGATTTTTTTTTAACTGGTGATGATAATATTCGTAACATTATAAGACAAAATGACTACAAACCGTGAATGAATGTACCGTAGGATAATTGCTAATGATGCATCGCATGAATATATGGATGGTGTTGACAGTTTTATTGAAATTGCAACGGCAAGTGTCAGTACAATAGATTCCACTGGTCGGATCAGATGCCCCTGCATAATTTGTAAGAACAATCGATTTATAGAACCTCATGACGTTAGATATCACCTATACAGAAAGGATTTTGTTAGTCGTTATCAGAATTAGACGCTTTATGGTGAATAATTTTGGAATAATTTTAACGCACGGGTGGATATGGTGCACGATAATCCATATATGGATTTGATATTTGATATCGCAAGACTGAAAATGGGTTCTATTATGGGGCATAGTGATGCATCAACTGTGGTAGAGGAAGAAGCAACAAACGATGCAGCTAGTAGATTTTATTACTTACTTAGAGATGTTGATGAGTCATTGTGGAATGGTTGCGAAAGTCACACTATCTTGTCAGCAATTCTTCAACTACTAAATTTGAAGTCAGAGTATAATTTGAGTCAATCATGTTTTGACCGTCTGTGCTCTATTGTGAAGAGTATGTTCCCCAAAGTTGAGAAATTGCCAAAACATCTCTATCGTGCAAAGGTCATCGTCAATACTTTAGGTATGGAGTATCAAAAGATAGATGCTTATTCAAATCACTGTATATTGTATTTCAAATATCAAGAAAATAGCAGATCATGTCCATCACGTAGACATCCTCGGTTCAAGCCAAAGACAAAGAAAAATGGTAGCACGAGGTCAAAAGAAGTATCATACAAGTCACTCCGCTACTTCCCTCTCACCCCTATATTGCAACGACTGCATATGCCTTCGAGGACAGCTAAACAAATGATATGGCATGCAAATAAAGTTTGATATCATGAAGACAAGATGTGCATGATTGATTCACTATATAATTTTTTTGACACCTTATAACACATATATGCATGATTGATTCACTATATAATTTTTATGACACCCTTATAACACATATACACATGATTGAATCACTATGAAAGTTTTTTTATAACCTTACAACACATATATACATGATTTCATCACTATAAAATTTTCTTAGTGCCTTGTAACACATATATGCATGATTTAATCAATATAAAAGTTTTTTGACAACCTTAGAACACATACAAACATGCTTCCATCACTATGACAACCTTAGAACACATATGAGCCTGATATTAACATATATAAAAGTTTTTTAATACCTTATAACACATATATGCATGATTGAATCACTATAAAAAATTTTGACTGCCTTAGAACATGATACACATGATTGAATCACATATAAAGTTTTTGACTGCCTTAGAACACATATGAGTATGATTGAATCACTATAACATTTTTTGACTGCCTTAGAACATGATACACATGATTGAATCACATATAAAGTTTTTTACTACCTTAGAACACATATCAGCATGATTGAATCACTATGAAAGTTTTTTTACTACCGTATAACACATATGAAGATGATATTAGCATATATGAAAGTTTTTTTACTGCCTTATAACACATATATGCATGATTGAATCAATATGAAAGTTGTTTGACAACCTTGAAACACATATATGCATGATTGAATCAATATGAAAGTTTTTTGACAACCTTAGAACACATATATACATGTTTGAATCACTATGAAAGTTTTTTGACAACCTTAGAACACATACAAGCATGCTTTCATGATTATGAAATTGTTTTATTGCCTTAGAACACACATATGCATAATTGAATTACTATAAAATTTTCCTTAGAACACATTTATTCATGATTGAATCAATATGAAAGTTTTTTTACTGCTTTAGAACACATATGAGCATGATTGAATCACTATGAAAGTTTTTTTACAACATTAGAACACATAAGCATGATTTCATCACTATGAAAGTTTTTTTACTGTCTTGTAACACATACATGCATTATTGTGATACATAACACATTTATTTGACAACCTTATAAACCATATATGCATGTGTGAATCACTGTGACATTCTTTGACAACCTTAGAACATATATCTGCATGATTGAATCACTATAAATTTTTTTCAGTCTTAGAACACATATTTGAATTCTGTTAACGTCCTTCAGTTTATTGCTATTTTATTGTGTGCATTGCATATAATTTATTTTATTATATTTTGTTTATAAATACTAACATTTTTGTTCTCTTGTAGGATGCTGGAGATAATCAGCGTAAAAAAGCTAATGGAGGCATGAAGGGAGGGGCAGATCGAGAAAATGAAGAGGATGATGCCCAAAATCTTGGCGAGGATTAGATTCATTTGTTTAATTTGTTTGACGTATTTGTAATTAATTATAACTTGGCAAGGACTTTATTTGGTTGTTAAAGTTTGCTTAACTTAGAACTTGTGTTAAATTTGTTCCACATGTATATGTATTTTTTATGTGTACTTTATTTTTTATAAGCAGGTTATATAAATTATATAACGAGAAATTGTAATTTTTTTTATAATATTTCAAAAAAAATTGTAATTTTTTTTTAAAAAAAAATAGCGATGGATAATATTCGTCGCCAATTTAAATCAGTCGGTGGTTTGCGATGGAATTTAAGCCGTCACTAATATCCGTCGCCAAATTGGCGATGGACTTTAGCGACAGATACGTATCCATCGTTAAATAGTAGCATAGCCAAATCAGTCTCTATTTAGAGACATACATGATTTGTCGCTAATCCGTCGCTACTTAGCAACAGATTGGCGACAGATAAATTTTGCTGCAGTTTAGCGACTAGGATTATGCGACAGATGCTTTCCGTCGCTAATTCATCATAAAATTTGTCGTTAATGTCTTTAGTGACGGATTAACGATAGCTTAGCGACGAATAACATTCATCGCTAATATGCATTTTTCTTGTAGTGATCCTAAGGGTAGTTTCTTCATGTAAATATAGAAAAAAAATCTTATGTACTTAAAAGCCACTAAGATAGCACTAGCTATTCAAAATTAATAATATATCAAATTAGTCTTCGGTAGGAATTATCTTTTTTTGTTTTTGAAAGGCAAGCTGGGGTAAGGCAGACCCCCACCACTTAACAAGATACCATTGGGTTTTGAGCTTGAAACGTCCCAACCAGAGGTGTCAATGGGTCGGGTTTAGTTCGGACCCAAGTGGAACCAGACTTCGACCAGATTTTCTGGTGTGGTATCGGGTTCAGACCTGGGTCTAATCGGGTCTACTTTAAGAAAATCCATACCCAGACTCGATAAAAAATACATAAACCAAACCCGGACCATACCTGGTAAAATCATATTTTTTTTTATCAATTTTACATTGAAAAATTGTAGGTCTTAATCGGAACTCGGGTCAGATCAGTCTAATATAAAATTTCACAAACTATACCTGAGTCCATGTATTAAACGGACCTTCAGATCCAAACCTGAGTCTTTTTATTTATGACCATACCCGGATCCTATAGGGTTTGGTTCGGGTAGGGTCCAATACATGGTGAGGTGCAGTGACAGCTCCTACTAAACAAGCAGAGCCTCAGTTGGTAGGGATTATCGCTGATTATGGATTCCACGATTTTTGACTTATTAGGTACTAGAGCTACTTAGAAAGTGATTGCTTAGAAATTGTTTCTGTAGAATTTGGCCAACGTATTTAGAAAAAGTAGCATGTTTTTTCGAAGGCCAAGAGATGCAGGGGCCCATCCGATCTTTAATGTGGACGTTGACACTATGTTATGTAGGTTCACTATTCTCTCTGTCATCATCATCATCATCAACAGAGTCGTACAGAATACATCATCAAATGGACCATCTTTTCGAGAGAGACTTTGACATGCGGCCTCCACATGGAATCAAGATTTTTTCTTGTGGGTTGCAAACGATGAAGCGACATGTTGAACAAAATTAACTGCTAGAAATTGATCTTAGAAATTGTACGTAAATTGGAGTGGTACCTCTGGAACCTTAACTTGCTTATACAGTAAAGGAAGAAAAAAAAAAGTACGAAGCTGTTCACTCATCGTTTAAACATGAAAAGTTTGATTCATTGAAATCGCAGTTCAATTGAGCAATCTGTAAAGCTGAAGGTACTAAGCATTAAATACAGCCTTCAAAAGTATGAACAGATAGCTCAGCTCGGTTCCATAGAAGATTTTGTATGTATATAAAGAGAAGGAGAGTAATGAGTAGGTGCTAAATGAAATATGCTTTTCACCTCATAAATGTGTTGGGCAGGATCGATTTACGGGGAATCCACACCTGGATCATGTATTTTGTATGAAAAAAATGATATTTGGAGCCTCAAAATTTTACAAAGATTTTGAATCAATGATTTTTTAAACTTATAAAAACCCACCCATGTGTTAGAATCAAACACTCCGAGAGCTTATCTCTATAAAATCAAGTACATAAATCACATCTGTACGATCAAAAATTTAAAAATAAAATAAAAAAACTTAAAAAACCCCATTTAACATGTATCATTTAGTGTTCCTGATACATATAAAATATGAACTATTAACAGTTCACAATGAAAGGTTTGCACTGTTACGGCTTTAAAACCATTCCTCAGCTAGCATAGCCTTATGCACTCAATAGTCGGTCTCTGGGTACCACCAGCCTTTTGATAAACAACCTAAAAGGTGGAGGTAAGGCTTGTAAACGAGCCAAACAGGGTATGTTAGGAGTTGGCTCTTGTTCATGTTTAGCTGATCGGAACTCGAGATCAGCTCAACCCTGAATGAGACGAGTCGATAAAAACATTACATGTTATTTATACATGGAGTATATATACATACTACACTTGAAATATGGGTATTGAGGTAGTTGGCTTCGAGAGATAGGCTGATTCTACACAAAACAATCGTATTTAAATGCATTGAATGCTAACTTTTTTGGGCAACTCTTTTATTTAATACTAATGATAGGGTGCTCCCAGTGCACTTGCTCTTTTATCTAAACCGTTGGATTTTATAGATCTAACGGTTTAGATGAGGTTGAAATTTTGATGGTCTTTCATATTTAATGGCTTTCAAAAAAATAAATGAAAGAAAAAGAGGCACTAAATTTAATGGTTTTGCATTATTAATTGTTCTAAAAAATTAAATGAGGGTGGCGTGATGATGGAGTAAAGGATTTTAACTTTAAAATTCTCTCTCGTTTTATTTGCCACATTCTAACGTGACATTAAAACCATGTGTCCAAGTCTATCATCTGTCCATGCATATGTATAATGCACCAATGTACAAATAAGAACTACAGAATGAGAAAGGGCAACTTTTTAAAAAAAAAAAAAAAAATGTGCGATGATAGACATAGAATTTCATGCATGTATGAATATTTCCCCCACCCTTATTCATCGTCTATTCATTCATTATATGCATTGATGCTATTCATCAGAGTGAATTTCATTCCCAAATGTGAACGACAGAGAGAGTGAGAGATCATTTATTTCATTTTTGGAATTTGAAAACCCCGTCCCCTCTCTCATTATCTTTTCTCTTATCCCAATTTCTACCTCATTTAAACCATTGGATTAGAAATAATGGTTTAGATATGGGAGTTGGTGCTCCGGGAGCACCGTATCATTACTATTTATTTAATGCAGAGTCATTTGAGTAACTCAGAAGGGCAGCTAGTGTTCCTGACAGATTGACTAGCTTCATGTGTTTTAATTTTTTAACTCGTTAAGGTCCCTTGGGAGAATGAGAGTCTACTATATTTGGGTAGTGAGAGCTGTTAATGTTATATTGCATTTTACCAATCCTCGGTTATATTCAATCCCCACCGCACATCTCCCTTAGGAAGCGTGCATCTCACTTGGGATATATGTGAGTGGTGTCCACCCATCCCTCTTTTAAATGAGATGTGCGGTGGTGATGGAATAACCAACAATTTGGTTATATGCAACATGACCGTAACCGTTAGTGAGAAAAAAGTTGGATACAATGCTGGATAGGGCTGGGAAACAAGTCGAGCTGCACTGTTCATGTTTGGTTCGTAAATAACTCGTTCAAACTCATAAAATGCAAGCCGAACATGAATGATAAGTACTAGGCTCGGCCCAAACCCTATGAGCTCATTAAGTAGTAAAAATTTATATACCATATAGTATATGTAGAACATATTATTGAACTATTTGCATTGCAAAAAATAGATTTGGTAGTAAATCTTTTTACTTTTAACTCTGAAATACTGCACTTTTTTTGTTATCTCATTTCCTTCTGTGCTAAAACAATATATATTTTTTTAAGTATACAAGCCAGTTTGAACTCAGCTCGTTTCACTCGTATTCATTATGAGCACGAACTTGGTTCGGCTCATCACAAGAATGAACCAAGCTTGAACACTAAAAAACTTGGCTCATTTGGTTCGTTTACCAGTGTTAACTGGACCATACTATTAGTTTGTGACACAGCTAGAAGAACAAATCAACTTATCCATAAAAAGGCTTAAGAATTGCCATAAATTAGGGGTCTTTCAATGTAACACCATCAACATGCTAGATGTGCCCCACAAATTCCTGCGTAGTTTCAGCAGAAGTGAAAAGGGGTGACGAACTGTGCGCCAGCTGAGTTTGATCTCGTGCCTTCTATCTTAATGCCTTCAGAATCATCCCGCTGGCCACGGGGTCGGCCCTGCGGTGGTGAAGACTAGCAACAGTTGAAATACTGTTCAAGCCCATCACAATGAAGGGTTTCTACTGTTTAATGCTGCACGGCTACATTTAATAACGAATAAATTCCTGGACATGCTTATTGATTTGCATTGAAAGGGATGCTTAGAAACACTGTGTGTTTGGAGTATAGAATAGTGAGGATTCGATCAGTAAAATCAAATCAGTAAAATCAAAATGAAAGATGTAAGATTTGGTCCAAAGTTTGTCGTTTCACTTTGAAGATCATCATTCATCATCATCATCATTTAAGCATTGATTGCATACTTCTAATTTAATGCTCCACTTTTAAGATACAACCTCTCACCTGTGGAGCCCAAGAAATAATTGTCGGGTAGTGTCTCCTTAAGTGACTGAACAGTCACAATATTGAAATTTAAAAGAAGTGTCTATTGAAGGATGAAAGAATTTCTCTTAGGGGTTACCTCTCCAAACTAAACCTCTTCACTAAATATAAAATACATTGAAAGAATGTGATTAACAATGTATGAAAAAATATAAGAAGTCGTACATATATTCACGGTTACAGTGAAAAGCATTTGATTTGGGAATGAGTTGAGAGTTCATACTCTCACGGTGATTTTGAGCGTCACAGACTTCATCCGGCTGCAAATTCAGTCCTCTGGAGAGTGCATCCTTACAGTGGTATCAAAGCAGGTTGGATAAATACCTCCGCATTCTCCTTCACCTCCTCCTCTCATCGACCGTTGCCCGCCGCATTCTCCTTCATCTCCTCCTTCTTTCGCCGCCTGTCACACTCTCCTTCACCTCCTCCTTCTCTCGTCGCCTGTCGACTGCCACACTCTCCTTCCCTCACTCCATCTCTCACCGCCGTGTGCCGCCCCCAACGACCCCCGAGCACCGATGCCATAGTGTGCCGTGTGCCAACCACTCGGCGACCCCCAAACAACTCGATTCATTCACAGCGCCTTGTGGTCCGACAGGATCCAGACACGACTAGGCTCTCACCCTCTCTGACGCCCCCTTCCAGGGAACTTGGGTCCAGTCCGTCAGTGAAGACGCTTCTACAGACTACAACTCGGTAGGTGAAGCCTACCGATTCTCAAGTTGAGCTATTCCCGGTTCGCTCATCGTTACTAGGGGAATCATTGCAAGTTTCTTTTCCTCCGCTTATTGATATGCTTAAACTCAGTGGGTAGCCTCACTTGACCTGGGGTCGCTAAGCTGAGATGAGTAATCGCCTTTAGAGTTCCAACAAACTTCTGACGCCTCGTGCAAGTTACGGCAATCCACCGCACACAGAGTGCACGACTATGATAATCCCTCACTTGCCTCACCGCATCGTGTCGTGAGCCTACATTTCAGCCAACGGCACACCAATAAAAAAGGTACTGCAGGCCAATCCATTGTTTGTATATTTATGCTTTGTAGGTGCGTAGTTAAGCTAATTATGCAATGCTTAGTGCTAAGCATCGCATGCGGCTAAAAATGCCATGCAAAAAGAAATAAGAAAAAAAAGGCAAAAACATGCAAATCGGGTAAATACCCATGGTGAGTAAGTGATGCAGGCGCATCACATGTTATTTAATTTCTTGAATGCAACACTTTTCTATTCATACACTCACTTAATTGATGATATCTAGAACTACTTTGATGAAGTTTAGAGATCATGCTGAGCATGATTTGAATGTATGAAAATAAAAGTGCTCTTATTTTTGGAGTTCGGATTCCATGCTAGTCATGATAGTAGTTAGCGAGATATTGAAGTGTGTTTGTTGCAGATACATGGTTGACATTGTTTTGATATAAATGATTTGAATGTATTATAATGTTTGATGTGACTGTATCCATGCTTGCATGGAGTTATTTTTAATTTGATTATGCCCTTCTATGTGAAATTGTATTATGAAAATATGCTTCAAATGAATATATTGTGTTGATGAATGTAATTTCATCATTCTAAATATCCTTGTGATGAGTGTAAATATGATGTGATGGTTTTGCACATAAAAATATTAAGTTAGCAATGTTTGCATCATAGTTGTTATGATTGAATGACATTATATATATATATATATATATATATATATATATATATATATATATATATATATGATTGTGTGTGTGATATATATTTCAAATCATTACATCCACTATCAATGCATGATAAATTAGATATTTTCTTTATCATAATATTCTTATGATTCTTTTTTAACTGGTTAGGATAATATCCGTAACATCATAGGACAAAATGACTGCAAACCATGAATGAATGTACCATACGATAGTTGACAATGAGGTATCACTTGAATATATGGATGATGTTGAGAGTTTTATTGAATTTGTAACAACAAGTGTCAATACAGTGAATCTCACTGGTCAGATCAGGTGCCCCTGCATGATGTGTAAGAACAATCGATTTATAGAACCTTATGGTGTTAGACATCACCTATACAGGAAGGGTTTTGTGAGTGATTATCAGAATTAGACGCTTCATGGTGAAGAATTTTGGAACAATTTTGATGCACGGGTTAATGTGGTGCACGATAATCCATATATGAATTTGATATGTGATGCCGCAGGACCAAAACTGGGTTCTGCTATGGGTCTTAATGATGTACCAACTTGGGTAGAGGAAGAAGCAACAAAGAATGCAGCTAGTGGATTTTATGACTTACTTAGAGAAGCAGATGAGTCACTTTAGAATGGTTGTGAGAGTTATACTATCTTATATGCAGTTCTTCAACTACTGAATTTGAAGTCCCAGTATAATTTGAGTCAATCATGTTTTGACCGTCTTTGCTCTATTATGAAGAATATGTTGCCCAAAGATGAGAAATTGCCACAAAATTTCTATTGTGCGAAAGTTATGGTCAACACTCTAGGTATGAAGTATCAAAAGATAGATGTTTATTCAAATCACTGCATGTTGTATTTTAAAGATAAAAAAAATAGCAGATCATGTCTGTCATGTGGGCATCCTCGGTTCAAGCCAAAGATAAGAGGCAATGGTAGCACGAGGTCAAAAGAAGTATCATACAAGTCGCTCTGCTACTTCCCTCTCACTCCTAGATTGCAATGATTATATATGTCTTCAAGGACATCTAAACACATAAGATGACATGCAAATAAAGTTTGACATGATGAAGACAAGATCACGCATCTTATTGATGCGGACGTTTGAAAGCACTTTGATCGTACTCATCAAACCTTTGCAATAAAAGTGAGAAATGTTAGGCTAGGTTTATTTACAGATAGATTTAATCCATTTGGGGGTAGATCAACTCCATACTCGTGTGCCAGTATTTGTCACCCCATACAACCTTTCTCCAAGCTTGTATATGAAGCATCAAAATCTTTTCTTGTCTCTATTGATCCCTAGCCTGACCTCTCCGAGCCAAAATCTTGATGTTTATTTAAGGTCATTTATTGATGAACTGAAAATATTATGGGATGACAATGTTCTCACATACGATGCAAAAAAAAAATAAAACTTCAATATGAAGGTTGGTGTTCTATGAACAATTAGTGACTTCTATACATATGGTATGTTATCTAGTTGAAGCACACATGAGAGGTTGGCATGTCCGTACTGCATGGAGGATACAAAATCTTTTAGATTGACACATGGAAGGAAGCCATGCTGGTTTGATTATCATTGTCAATTTCTACTCAGTGACCATCCATTCCGACGACAAATGAATGTGTTTCGAGCAGACACAACTGAAATAGAAGGTTCACCTACACGGTTGTCTGGCATATAGATTTTAAAACGATTGTGATACTTTTCATATAGACTGATAGATGCCCGTAGTTCAACGTCCTTCGAATTTGGGAAGGATCATAATTGGACAAATAAATCTATATTTGAGAACTACCATATTGGCCGACCTTATTGATACGACATAATTTAGATATGATGCATGTGAAGAAAAATGTGTTTGATAATGTGTTCAATACGGTAATGAATGTTAAAGGAAAAATGAAGGATAATCCGAAGGCCCATATGAATATAAAAGTAATATGTAAAAGACCAGAATTGGAACTCAAAGAGTATAATGGCAAAGTACTGAAACTAAAGGCAAGGTACGTGCTTGAACCATATCAAGTAAAACAGGTATGTCAATGGTTGAGACAATTAAGATTTCTAGATAGATACGTCTCTAACATTGCTCGGGCTGTGAAGATGGATGCTGGACAATTATATGGGTTGAAGAGCCATAATTGTCATGTCATTATACAATGGTTGATTTCCCTAGCATTCCATGATAAGTTAAACAAACCCATATGGGGGGTATTATCCGAGTTGAGTAGATTTTTTAGAACATTGTTGCATATTAAAAGTTGTACTAACTGAGATAGAGAATCTCGAGAATTCTATTGTCACTACTATTTGTCAGCTAGAGAAGATATTTCTGCCAGCATTTTTTGATGTTATGAAACACGTGATCGTATATATATATTTCTCTTTAATGCTATTGAGAATTTATTGTATTACGAAATGTATATTGTTGACAGATGCATGTTTGACCTCAAAAAAAAGGTTCAGAATAAAGCAAGAGTGAAGGGTTCTATTTGTGAGGCGTACACTTTAGAAGATATTTCAAATTTCTCATCTATATACTTTAAACATTATATTCCAACACGTTACACTTGCCCACCTTGTAATGATGATGGAGAATAATTTACTGTAGCTGACAAACTGTCGATATTTCAACCACTTGGGCATGCTTTTGACAGTTGTCGGTCAAGATTCTTGGAAGATCGAGAACAAGATGCAACACAAATCTATATCTTTTTTAATTGCTCAGCGATCAACCCCTACATCGAGTAAGTATACTTAATATATAACAGTAAGTTCTATACGTGCATACATGGTTCGGTAATATAAATATTTGTTAAGTGCATACAATTTGATCTCGAGTTGTGAAGAGAACTTTCACATCTCACTGATTCAGAAGTACAGAAAGAACATAAAAATAAGTTTGTGGGATGGTTGAAAGAGTTGGTAAGGACGATGACATACATTTTTTTCGTTTAAACAACAATAAGTTACTTAATTGGTCATGATCATAGTCATTGTTTATGCTTGTAGGTCCGCCATGGTGATGTTAATGATCAAGGAATATGTGATTTATAAAATGGCATGACCAAAGTTGTGCAATGTTACAACGGTTACATCATAAATGGTTATCGATTCAATACAAAAGACTACGGTGTAAACAAGTCAACGGTGAATAGTAGCGTGTGTGTCAAGGGTAGTAGTTACAGTGAAAATGAACATGACTACTACAGTGTTATAAAAGAAATAATAGAGTTGACTTACTTAGGTATAAATAATAGGGTCACTTTATTCAAGTGTCATTGGTTTGATCTCACAGCAACAAGAGTCGACAAAGCCTCAGGCATTGTGGAGGTGAATCATAAATCAAGGTTTAGAACATATGAACCATTCATATTAGCCTCACAAGCTCAACAAGTTTACTATATTTCATATTCGAATACAAGAAAGTTAGACATAAATGAATGGTGGGCAGTTTGCAAGGTGAAGTCTAAAATATACCCCGAGTATGATCAATTACAGGAAGACAAGATTGTTGAAGAGGGTGATTACTATCAATCAGATGATATATATGACTTCTCTTATGGTCACGATGTTACACATGGTATACATGTCATATATCCATTGTTCGTTGGCACACGTATAGAAGAATGTGATCTAAATGATATACCAAGTGGATGGGCACCCAATGAAGAAGAAGATGAAGAGGACAAAGAGGAGGAAGAGGAGGAGGAGGAGGAGGAGGAGGAGGAGGAGGAGGAGGAGGAGGAGGAAGAAGAAGAATATGAAAATCAAACAAGTGATGAAGAAACATACTCTAGCTAGTGAAATACATCTTATAATACATACCACATCACTTTCTCATATGCTCTTATGTTTGAATGTATTGCAATGTTTGATGTGAATGATTTAAATGTATTGCAATGTTTGATGTGACTGTATGCATGCTTGCATGAAGTTATTTGTGATTTGATTATGTATCCATAAAGATATAGAGTTGTGTAACTGATCCAAATAAATTTTTTATTTGTTAGAATATGGTTTGTGGAGGTCACAGTGGTCAAGCACCCAGTGGTAGCCAATCTCAGTCTTCATCTTCACGGGCTGCTTCGATAGGTATATCATTTAACTAATTGTATACTTAATTTGTTTAAATATGCATTATGTGAATTTCTAACTCATTTTTTTGTAGATGATGTTTCGCCTGCATATGACCCACCTACACTAGCTATTCATACATGTCACGAGACAACGCTGGATGCATGGTCTTCTCAGTCTGACACACGATGACTCATTCAAATAGTGTATATTGATAATCAACTGTAAGTATTTCATTTTCACTTATCCAATACTTATCTTATAAATCGTGTATATTGATAGTTAATGTGTATCAATTCATGTGCAGCGCGATGTTTGAGCCACAAGAAGTAATACAAGAAATTAGGCAGTCACTAGTTCAACATAGTCTAGGACCGGTCGCTCAATGAAAAGAGTACCCGAAGGAGGTGTTGAAAAGATTGTGGTCCTCATTCATGGTATACAATCGTTTATCATAACTAATGTGTTTTATATTTATTTTTTTGTTATAGTCATATGTACTAACTTTTTGAAATTATTTATAAGCTTTGAATCGCTTCGCGACTACGAAGGAGGAGCAGGACGCGAGGCAGATATGATAGAAGGTGGCTGTCATTCGATTTGCAGACATGCTGCACAATTTGAAGACTGCAACAATAAAAGAATCTGGTGGGAAAGATGATCCACTACAATGGAAGAACCATGACCCTCCTACAATCAGGTCAGATTATTGGGATGCAATGTGCGATAAGTGGGCAGGCCATGAATTTCAAAACCACTCAGCAAAGGCTGCACAAAACTGAACAAAGATACCTGATGCCCATTTACACATAGGTGGATCTAGGACTTTTGGGAGCCACCTAAAGAAAATGGCAACTCATCAATATATATATATATATATATATATATATATATATATATATATATATATATATATATATATATATATATATATATTGTCAAATTTATAAGTATTGTTGTATACTTTTTAATTGATTTTTTTATCATTTAACCTCGCAGAAAGCAGAAGAAGGAGGCATTATGCCTTACAAGGATATGTTTGTTGAAACACATAAATGTAAGAGCACAAAAGAGTTCGTAGCAGAGAAGACGAGAGTGATAATAGTATGTATTTATTATATTAATAAATATTGTAATAGACAAGTTATCATGAACATTATAATTCTTAATTATTAATTTATACTATAATCATTACTTTATAGGAGTCATACAAGCAACAGATGGTAGAGCGATATGACGATGACTCCACTCAGCATCCGCCTTTTGATCCTACAGCTTGGGTGACTGCAACCGGTGAACTAAAAAAGGGTCGTGTGTTCGAGTTTGGGAGTAATATGAACACCACACTAGTCATTACCTCCTTCAGCTAGGGCTCTCAGAGTTCTCCCGCCAACATTAACTCTCAGCGTCTGATTGACCCTACTAATTCTTAGAATGGTGTTCGCCAGCTTGTTAAAGACACAATGCGTGACTATTTACATGAAGCCATTGCTGATGTTGCTCGTAATGAGTTGTGCAATTTTTTTGGGGACAAGAAAACTTCATCTTCAGGTGCCTGTCAAGTATGAAAGTTTCATGTCATTTGTTTCATGTTGTTAGATTTTAAGCTAGTATATGCATGATTTCATCAAATATCAGCATGATTTCATCATTATGAAAGTTTTTTGACTGCTTTATAACACATATATGCATGATTGAATCATTATAAAAGTTTTTTGACGATCTTAGAACACATATTACCATGATTTCATCATTATGAAAGTTTTTTGATTGCCTTAGAACACATATCTGCATGCTTGAATCACTATGAAAGTTTTTTGACAACCTTAGAACACATATATGCATGATTGAATCACTATGAGAGTTTTTTGACAACATTAGAACACATATAAGCATGATTTCATCACTATAAAAGTTTTTTGACTGCCTTATAACATATATATGCATGATTGAATCACTATAAAAGTTTTTTGACAACCTTAGAACACATATATAAGCATGATTTCATCACTATAAAAGTTTTTTGACAACCTTAGAACACATATATAAGCATGATTTCATCAGTATGAAATTGTTTGACTGTGTTATAACACATATATGCATTATTGAATCACTATGAAAGTTTTTTGACAACCTTAGAACACATATCTGCATGATTGAACCACTATAAATTTTTTTTGACTGCCTTATAACACATATATGCATGATTGTGATACATAACATATTTATTTGACAACCTTATAACACGTATATGCATGCTTGAATCACTATGACATTTTTTTTGACAACCTTAGAACACATATCTACATGATTGAATCACTATGAATTTTTTTTCAGCCTTAGAACACATATCTGAATTCAGTTAATGTCCTTCACTTTATTGCTAGCTAGTCTATGTGTAATTCATTCATGTTACTTTGATTGCCTTAGATTAGGTGCATTGCATATAATTTATTTTATTATATTTTGTTTATCAATACTAACCTTTCAATTCTCTTGTAGGATGCTGGAGATAATCAGCGTAGAGGAGTTGATGGAGGCATGGATGAAGGGGTAGATCGAGGCATTGAAGAGTATGGTGCTCAAAATCTTGGCGATGATTAGATTCATGTGTTGAATTTGTTGCACCTTCCTGTTATTTCAAAAAAAACTTTTTGTATATGTTCACTTGTAAATAATTAGAACTTGATGATGATTATAGTGAATCAATAAATTTTTTCACCTTGTATCTTCTGTTAAATTTGTTTCAGCCGCTTTGTATTTGTATTTTGTATGTGTGCTTTGTTTTTTATACATTGGATATATAAATTGTATAACAAGAAAATTTTTCTCGATATTTATATTTCAAACATTTTAAAACTTTTTTTTTTGCGATGGATTAGCTACGGATAATATTCATCGCTAATTAGTATCGGCCTCCAATTTAGCGATGAATTAGGGATGGATATTTATCCATCGCAAAACTGAATCGGTCGTTGTTTTGCGACAGATTATAATCCGTCGCAAATCTGTCACTATAATAATGACAGATGTGTATCTGTCACAAAACTAAATCTCTACGGATTAACGGCGGCCTCGTGATGGATCATGACATTCGCTAATCCATCGCAAATTAGTGACAGAATTAGCGATAGATATGTTTCATCGCTAATTAGCGACTGAAAATTTGCGATGAAAGGTATCCGTCGCTAATCCATCGCTAGTTCATTGCTAAACTTTTCAACGATGGATTTATGGTGAATTACGACCATCGCTAATCCATAGATTTCTTGTAGTGATTACACATTCTTGAGTGCGGAATTATGCTATTCCATGGATTTAGATGAAACTCTTGATAACTTGAGTTTTGAAGATGTAATTGCTTTTGATGAGCCTGAACTCTGAAAGGAAGCAATGAAAGATGAGTTAAACTCTGTATAAAAGAATGGAGTTTGGGAACTAGCTACACATATTGCCTAATGGATATAGGGTAATTGGTAGCGAGTGGGTTTTCAAGAAAAAACTTAAGGCAGATGGATCTATTGATAGATTCAAGGCAAAATTAGTAGCAAAAGGCTATACTCAATGAGAAGGGATTGATTATGAAGAAACTTACTTTCCTTTAACCAAACTGACATTTATTTGTATTATATTGGAATTGATAACTTATTTTGATCTTAACCTATATCAAATGGATATAAAAATGACCTTAAATGGTGAATTAAATAAAATAATTTTTATGCATCAACTAGAAGGTTTTAAAATTAAAGGTCAAGAGGATAAAGTATACAATTTAAATAAATCCTTGTATAGACTTGAGCAATCACCAAGATATATAATAGTATTTGACTTGTCATAATGCTATAACCAAATTGAGTTATGAGACAAATAATGTGGATTAGTGTACATATGTCAAGAATAGTGAGAGTAAGTTTACTGTGTTATCCCTCTATATTGATGATATATTAATTGCAGGAAATAACATAGACATGATAAATTTAACTAAATCATGGTTAAGTTCTCGATTTGAAATAAAGGATATGGGTGAAGCTTCATATATCCTTGGAATTAAGATCTAGAGTGATAGAAAATCGAGATCACTATGTCTAAATCAAGGAAAGTATCTTGACCACATTCTAAATTTCTTTAGAATGAAAAGTACCAAGGCAAAGGGTACTTCTTTAGTTAAAGGCCAAAAGCTAAGTAAGAATGACTATCCAAAAGATGGATAAGAAAAGTTGAATGTTCCTTATGCTCAGGCAATTGGAAGCCTGATGTATACAATGCTTTGCAATAGACTTGATTTGAGTTTTGCTGTAAGTCTAGTGAGTAGATATCAAAGTAATCCTGGGCCCTCTCACTGAAAAGCTGTTAAGAGAATTTTTTGATATCTAAAAGAAACAAAGAAACTTAAGCTATGCTATCAATCAGATATTTTAAAGCTTGTAGGCTACTCAAATGCTAACTTTGTTGGTGATAAAGATGAAGCAAAGTCTACCTCTAATTATGTATTTATGTTAGGAGGTGGGGCAATTGCATGGTCATGTAAGAAACAAGGGTGTGGCACAATATACCCAAGAAGTTGTGTATATTTCCTCTAATATGGCAGTCACATTTGGTTTATGGATAAATCATTTATTAAATAAGTTAGAATTGAACATTCCAAAAGACCAGTTCAACTATATTGTGACAATAAAGCTGCTATAAGGATAATACAAATTAATAAGAGCTGATGATAGCTCTAAAAGTAAGCATATTGAAGTTAAATATCAATATATTCATGATATGATTATAAAAAATGAAATAACAGTGAACTATATTCCTTCAAGTGACATGGTAGAAGACCAGCTAACCAAGGCAGTCACTGAGTATGTTTTCACTATACATATAAGTCTGATGAGACTCAGATATGTCTAAGTGATAAATGAGTAAAGATTACTCAGAAAGTGTGTATGACAAGTTCTGGTTGAGAACAAGCATATAAACACAATGAGAGTAAAGATTACTCGGGAAGTGTGTATGCAAGGTTCCGGTTGATAACAAGCATATAAACACTTGAAGTCCCTTATGGCCAAGTGGGAGATATAAGGTCATATAGCCATAAGTGACTGCAGTCACAATATTGAAATTCAAGAGAAGTGTCTCTTGAGGAATGAAGAGATTTCTTCTAGGGGTTATGTTCCAAAACTAGAACTCTTCACTAAGTATAAAATGCATTGAAAGGATGAGATTAAAAATGTATGAGAAAATACAAGAAGTCATACATATATTCATGGTTACAGTGAAAAGCATTTGATTTGTGAATGAGTTAAGAGTTGGGACACTCTGGCGATTTTGAGCGTAACTGCGAAGTCTTCATTCCGCTGCAAATCCGGTCCGGTGCAGAGTGCATCCTTACAATAATAAAGGGTGATAAAAAAAAAGAAAAACAGATGAGAGGAACCAAACTCTCCGGATATAATGCATGAAACTAGGGTTACCAGAATCGAAGTGAATCAGCTTGAATCGTCCCTTTTGTTTCATGTTTTTTTATTTTTTTATGATATTTAAATTTTAAAAATAAATTTGACCGATTAAGCACAATTTGGTTTGAGCTTGAATGGCCAATTCTCTGAATTGTTTTGAATTCTATTCTACTCTGAAATATATTATGACAACATTTAGTCGAACTACTGGAATTGGGATATCTTCAACTTGATTCACCATATCACTCTTCAGTAAGGAATTTAACTGAAAGGAATGGCCGGGAATTATGTGGTGCCGCCAAGAGATCACCAACTTCAGACAGATCTTTCTTGGACCCCAAGCCGTTTCGCTCTCAAAGAAATGGCGCATCATCTGGCGGTGGTGGCGGGTCTGGGAGGAAAGAAACTGCAGGATCTTTTGTGGAAATGGCGCATCAACTTCAGACAGATCTTTTGTGGAAAGAAACTGCAGGTTACCAAATCCTATAGGATCTTTTAATGGATAGGCCCCTATAGGGTCATGGCTTGATGATAAAGAATGGGTCTGATTAGAATCACGGTTAGACCCAAAGAGTCCTACTAATTAATCAATGGAGCCCGGAGTGGTTTGTGAAATTTCATACAAGATTACCTGAGTCAGATTCGCGAGAGTTTATAGCACAATTTTTCAATTTAAAAGAGATAAAATATTATTTAGTTGGGTATGGAACGGGTTTGGTTCATGTATTAATGCTTATAGGACACGGGTCTGATTTTTACTGCGCTGCATGTGTCCAGTTGGACGCACCAGCACTATCAAAGTTAGATGGGAGTTCGGACCAGGTCCGACCTGTTGACACCCTACTCTTTAGGATTAGGATTTTCAAAGATCCAAGAAACTTTTATAGTGCGTCTTTTGACCTCCAATTGGGTCTTTTGGAGTTTCCATAGAAAGCACTTCATATGATAAATATTTCTTTTTGAAAAGCTGGGGTTAGGGAGACCCTCAACCAGTTAAACAACATACCACATACCATTCGGTTTTGAACTTGCAACGTCCCAAGACATGGTGAGGTGTACTAATATCTCCTACCAAACAAAGCGAACCGCCCGTTGGTGTCATAAGATAATATTACTACTACCAAACATTTAAACTCCGGCTTGGAAACCTTATCCCCGAATAAGCCTCATGAAAGTTCCTTCTGATGAAAGCTTTTCCTCGTCTATTATGATCGTCCTGGTGCCGTAGGACGATTTGCGCATGAAAGTAGCAATTAGGGCATGCTTGCATTGTAGGACAAACGCCACACGGGCAGAAAGCGTGGCTTTTGTCCTGGACTTGCCAATCGCAACCTTGGGGTGCAACTGGCGTGTCCTGTTTTCGATACTGCAAATCCCGTGTATCAAACACGGCAAAATGTTCGACCAGGGACGTGTCTATCTCCGCTCATGCGTGTCCTGCTTATCAAACACACCCTTAATGGCCAGTGGTGCCTAAGAGCAAGGTGTCAATGCTGCCTCTGGGGCAGGAGGGCGTTCTTTAATAGTAGAGATGACAGTGGATGGGGAAAGAGGTGATCTGTCCGAATCTACTCTGTTTGGGGCAGGAATGAAGAACATGAAACAGAATGGGCTGGGGATGAAGGTAAAAATAAAAAACTCGTGCAAGGATGGACATATGCTTTCTCCTACCCCGACTCTGCTCCATCCTCGATGTCCATTACTAAAATGATTAAAAATACTCTTAGTTATCTAATAAAATTATATATATTCTTTATATATAGTAAAGTAAACAGGGATGACAACGAGAACATGAATGGGATATGGGAGCGGGGGACAGGGATAGAGACGAGAATGATAAATTTGAGATGAAGGTCCAAAGTCCTCTACCGTCATGAAGATGGACCAGGTATGGAAGTCACTATTTCAAGACGGAGCGGGAATGAAGAAGACCTTGTCTCTTGCACCTTCCTCGATCCACTGCCATTCCTATTTAATAGCCATTTGGGTTGTCTTTTTTGATGACGGGAAACCTTCACCAAGAACTGGTCTACTTAATAGACTTGCCAAACCCCGAGTGGAGTCCACGATCATACTGCCTTGACCCGCCTTTGAAAGCTACAAACACATCAAAGTGTCAGTGGGCGACCCGTGCCTTCACTACCACCCTGTTAGCCATGCGGGCAACCCATAGTGGCAAGCCTGGTGCAATGAAAAGCTTTGGTAGTCATGAGATGGTGGTGGCGATTTCAGTATATATGATTGCTTTTATTGTAATTATGCCTCAAAATGATGCGCCTAGTCAACTTTTTCCATTCGATAAAGCACTTAGCTTAGACTTATAATATAGCTTAATTAATTTGACTTAATTTTGATTAAACCATGTGCTGACTTTGGTTATTTACAGTTTACACGAGTCTTTTATTCTATATATATATTATGAGTTAAGAGTCATTTATTTGTTTACATTAACTAATTAGCTACTGGTCATTATTTAATCGCTGCAATTCAAACTAGCTATTTCTTTTCATGAGGAGGAGGAAACCATCCCCGAAGGGAGAACTAACTTGCACGTGACGATTGATATATTCATTGTTGGACCCGGTTTTTAGTTGGACCTCTTTCTTTTATCACCAAACACCCTTGTAGTACGGATCGGATTTCGAGTCAAAACCGACCCGTTAACAATCCTAGTTTGTGTTGAAGCGGCCCCTTTTCCTCTTCTAGAAAATGATCATCCTCCACCAGATGGATTCTTGTTGAAGGTGCTAGATGGACCCATCTTTGTTTCTCCCCAGGACCACGTGTACCCCCAAACTGGACTCCATCCATGCAAGGAAGACGCCTCATCCCCACCTTTTACTTTTATTTAAAGATTTAAGCACAATTCTCTCTGGCAACAAAGCTCTCCATCGATCTTACTTTCTTCAAGCAAACCTTGCCTTTAGTTACTTAAAAGTTTCACCTTCTTTGTTGTTGGTTTGGGATAGAAGAAGATGTCATCTTGCTCTGCATCAAGTTTGCTATGTTATTCAGCTTCACTTTTCTCTCAAGGTAGGCGACCCTCGAACCCATGCTCTGTGGTACTACCCAAGCTCACTGCCCAGAGGTTTCCCAAGTTGGTCAAGGCCCAAGCCGACTCCGTGGAGAACAAAGAGGGCAAAGATGGCTCCTTCGACGTTCAGGTGGGCGAGAAAAAGGCAACCGACGTGGAACGCCGGCCGAACCGACCTGCGGTGGAGCTCGCCCCCTTTGGTATGTCAATTTCTTCATGGTTTCTTTGGTTTTGAGTTGAACTGGGCTCGTCGTGCGAGTCATGGACTAGATACTGGTACGACCCGAGTAGCGACACGAGAGTCCGATAAAAAGGTTGATAGATAGGATATCAAGACGCGGGATTTTTTAATTAAATCAATGGAAAATTACTTTTTGATACTTTATTAGGTAAAGTGCATTTTTTATTAGAGTATGGTGAGAATTATTTGAAAGCTATTAAAATAATGCATATACGTGTCCGAATCACGTCATCATGTCATATCGTCAGGACACGACGTGTCCACGTGTCGTACGTCATGGATAGTGCAAAATTGACCCGACTCTTTCTGAGAGTTACCATTTTAATATGTTAGGTTTAATGGTAGTTAATTCATGAGGCTATTTGACCAACTCGTTTTAAAATGTTTGGGGGGCATTTTTAATAATGGTAGACATATTAATTGGAACGAAATTCTTGGCGGTCATTTTTCATAGCTCAATTATCCGAAAAAGTAGGATAATTTTGGGAAATTCTGTGATGGAGTTGGATAACGGTGGATGTTGTTACTAACTTATTACGCGCCGGTTCTATTCAACTGATTCACTCAAAACACCAGAATGTCTTCAAAATCGAGATTTACTAGGAAATAGATAAATCACCATATCTCTAGATTTTCTTGGTGCCAGCCAAACACTATCTTTAGCTTAAAACCGACTTATGGATGACATTGACACGTGGGCTTTGAAAATCTGACACGCTAGGGCTATTGGACCCGCTCTCACCGATGCGGACGATCCGCCAGATGCTCGATACGGTGGATCGGATCTTCGACGAGTCTTGGATGTTACCCGGGTCGTCTCGCCAGGGACGGGACGTTCGACTCCCCTGGGACTACATGGAGGACGAGGAGGAGGTGAAGATGAGGTTAGACATGCCGGGGCTGTCCAAGGAGGACGTGAAGGTATCGGTCGAGGACGACGACGTCCTCGTCCTCAGGGGCGAACGCAAGACCCAGTCGTCTGAAGGCGATTCGTGGGAGTCTCGGAGCTCCACCGTCTATGATTTCCGACTCGTTCTGCCGGACAACGTCGAGAAGGACCAGATCAAGGCGGAGCTCAAGAACGGAGTCCTCGTCATCTGCGTCCCCAAGAAGAAGGTCGAGCCCAAAGTCATCGACGTCCAGGTCGACTGATGCAAAAGATCATGAAAATTGTCACGAAGTCGCAGTGAAGGAAACGAAAGATCACGACAAATATCATGATAACGTGGCTCTTGTGTGTCTAAAATCACAATGTAATGGGTTTTTTCTCTGTTTGTGAATATGTAGAGGGTAAGCGTAATCTTGGCTTCATACCGATCTTTATTTGCACGCTGAAACATTAGCTTATTGTACGTAGGGGTGTCAGAGTCGGACCTTTGCTGGACCTGGATGGGTCCTATTTGGATCTGACTTCGAGGTTCCAGTACTCTGTACCGGCCTACGTACGTAGAGAGTACTGGCACATAGGAATCGCATTCACTGGTTGCATTTTTCATGTTTGCAATGCTTATGTGAAAGTTCTAAAATGTGACACATATGTTGCAAACATGCCGATAATATAGGAAGCACATTTCTCAAAAAATGAGAAGCGTGTTTCCTTGTGCTTCTTCCGCTTCCAGTGATGAATGGTTGATTCGAGTGATGCACGTGGTCCTATGGGACGCTTTCAGTAATTATGGTCTGACTGGATTTATCATAGGGGAAAACTATACCAGGTTTTTTTTTTTATATGGTTTACATAAACCATACCCCAGTAAAATAATATTTGATAATATTTTAATAACTAGGGATCTTAATTGGAACTTGTGTTGGACCTGAGTCTAGCATAAAATTTCATAAATCATTGAGGAAAGTGACTTGAGAAGCAACCGGAAAGCTTGTATATATCCTGTAGCATGTTTGTTTTGATGGGGATATAGTGTCCTCCTGATTCACGTTCTCAAGCATTGCTCTTAGGTTGTGAATTTTGACTTGTGAAAATCTATCACTTAAGAATGTGTCGTCATGTAGTTACTTTAACACATTCACAGGCACAGCCAAGCATCAATGCTTGTGAAAGTTTTATACACCATCGTACATGTGTAAAACTTTCACAAGTTTTGAGGCTTCAAACATTCAAGGGTTGCATTTTTGCATGTTTACAATTCCTCTGTGAAAGTTCTAAAATGTGATTAAGAATCACAAGAAACCTCATAAAGTTACAAAATCACAGGTGTTGCAAACATGCCCACAATGTAAGAAACACATTTCTCGAGAAGCGTGTAGATTTACATTCGGATCCAAATCAAATTGGATTTATTTGCTTTCTCTTACATATAAAACCCTTTTTCTAATTTCCACACTTTTTATAGGATTGTTATTCGAATGTCAGGTCCAGATTTGAATAAAAAACATGGGACCTTATTTGGATTCGGATTCAGATTTTACTGCCAGATTGAAAAAAGCGACTTTGGGTACTATGGATTACATCAGTCGCAGGTTCAGCATGCACAGGATGTTAAAGTTTTGTATAATTCTAATTCTCCGTGTCAGCAAGAGTACATAACAGGTAACTCATTATTTATAAGACAAAATGCTATCCATGTGGCAGGGGAGTAGCTAGGATTCATTTAACACGTACCCATTACTCTCTCTCTCTCTCTCTCTCTCTCTCTCTCTCTCTCTCTCTCTCTATATATATATATATATATATATATATATATATATATGTGTGTGTGTGTGTGTGTGTGTGTGTGTGTGTGTTGCACCAATGAAGTTGAAATTTAACAAAAAAAATAAAAATTTAATAATAAAAAAATTGAAGAGTTCAATCAACCAAACATTTTCACAAGAACCTATAAAGTAAGTATTTGTAGAAATAGTAAAACCTAATCCTAACATGGATCCAAGGTGAATCTAAGTCCAAATTATGATCTAAACTGATTAAAAAGAATCCAAGTAACAATATTGAATCCAAATGGATATACTGCTATATTAAAAATGAATTCATCTATTAACATGATAAATAAATCTTGCTGAACCCATCCATATGGTTAAAACCAATATTTAGTGGTTAGATATACCAAACAAAGGTCATGCAGATTGGATCATGTGTCACAATCAGGACATTTAGATCCATATATCCTTACTTAGATTATTTTTATTAGATTTAGATGATAATAATAGGATTTAGATTCACCTTGAATCCATAGTAGGATTATGTTTTAATATTTCTATAAATACTTGTTTTTTATCAGCAAGCTGGGGTTAGGCAAGACCCCTACCAGAGTACATCAATGAACATTACAATTATAACGAAAAAACTGATGGAAACCAGTAATTATCCTTCCAAATCCAATCAAGAACCCCTAAACTAATTAACCTGTTAGGAACATAGTTGTTCTCCCTAGGGATCTAAACACATACGATGTTATCCAAATCTATAAGATTGATCTTCCATCATCTCTCCCCGACTCGGCCATGTGTTCAGGATTTGTTGAAGACACTAACTATGTCCCCTCGAGAGGATTCAATAACCAATTTACTTACCGGGATCGAGCCAACCTCCATTTTCCACCACTTCCATTCCCGATCACCTTTATGAAACAGCCTCACTAAAAAATCCATCTTAAGGAACCGGCCTTCACTGTTCCTGATTGTGAAACCAATTCTTCACTACTTTTTCACAATACTGCAAACCGATAGGGAGATTCCCGGGGGTGTATGCATTAAAGGCACATTTGGAAGAAAGAGAGATATAGGAAAAGTGATGCAAAATGAAAATTCAGTACGGATTTTCTGACCCTTCTAAACAAGAGAAACTTTTTCGCTGAGAGTTTTTCTAAAAAAGTATACTTTTTGATAGAAAACATTCCTCCATGAATATTTTTTATCTAGAGAAAATTTATTTTTACTCTCCACCACCCACCGTCTCACCATCACCGCCACCATCTATCTCACTACCACCCACCACCTTCTTCCCCGAGGTCTCATTTTTTCACATTTTCACACTGTTTTTCCCATACTACACAAACAAGCGAAAAACTTTCTTTCAGAGAACTTCTCATATATTCAAAAACTCTCATAGGCAAAACTTTATTTTCCTACGAGAGTTTTTCTCTCTTCCAAACGTGCCCTAAGGGTTGGGCCCTTCTCCCACAGCATCCCATGCCACAGTATAGAAGAAAATTATTCTCCTCCTTCCCACTTCAGAGTATCCTCCCTTTCTGCACGAGTGATAAGAGCCCTGCACTTATCCTGAATTGCTAGGGGATCCGAAAAATCAAATAAGGATAGGTAACTAAGATGACATCCACGCACATCTAAAACACTGCATAAAGAAATGTGTCTCATAGCACGATATGAGCTTTTTGGAACCACTTCGGGAAATAGACAAATCAAAAGCCGGTTCTCAATAAAAGGATCAAACCAAACTCCTATGGTGCAATCATCACCCAATTTTCACGAAGCACAGTTTCTAACGACATTGAAACCCACCATAAAAGACTCCCATCAACATGACCCAACAGGTTCATTCCTCATGGACCCAATCGAGTTGAGGTAGAGATACTTATGATTTATCAAATCGGTCCACAGATTAATGGTTTTTGCTGCTATAGCCCACCCCAACTCCGCCAGAAAGCTTTTATTTACTTCCTCCAGTTTCCGGATTCCCAGACCCCCTTCCTCATGGACATTTTTCTGACTAGAAGACCCTGACCACATGAAGTGTCTCATGATGTTATCAATCAACTTGGGAAGCTTAAAACACATCATCCAGTAAGAAGGAAATAAAGACAGAACCCCTTTGATAAGCATCACATTTCTAGCCATAGATAGCATATGAACATTCCATGTCTCTAGTTGTCGATGAAATTTCTGGACAAGAGGCTGGCAGAGATCTCTATTCAGCCCTTGAGAGAAAAAGGCAGCCCCAAATACTTGATGGGCAACTTCCCTCTCTTCCAACCACACAACTGTGAGATTTGAGCCGTTCTGGAAGGAGCACCTGAAAGGGAATCAAAATCGATTTCTCGACACTCACCATGAGATCTCATTTCTCTTTGAAAATTTTAATGGTGTTCAAGTATTTTTTCACCGACAAGCCTTCGTCCCTGATGAAAAACAGAGCCTCATTATTACAGGAAATAACACCGACTCTACTCTCTTCCCACATTTTGACAGACGTTCCATCGCAACAAGGAACATATAAGGTGATAATGGATCACCCTGTCTTGTACCCTTGGTGCTAAAGAACTCCGGACCCCGCTGCTCATTAATCAACATACAGAATTTAGTGAAGTTGACACATGTTATTATATGTTGGATCCACATCTCAGCAAAACCCAAAAGTCTTTTCTAAAAACTGCCAGTTTACCTTGTCATAGGCTTTTTACGAGGTCTGTCTTAAATACAATACATGGTCTCTTGCTATTAGGGATGGACGATGGGCCTAGCGGCCCGATGGGCCAAGCCAACCTGGCCTGTCATGGGCAAAGGTTTTAGGCCCAGGCCATTATGTACTAGGCTGAAATCCGGCCCGTTTACCTTGGGCCGATAAAAATAGTTTTTTGAATATTTTGCCCCTTCAAGAAAACTCTTTGATTCTAGGGGATAATCCTCTGGATGACAGGTCTCATTCTGTTAATAATTGAAATAATTTTATAAATAAAATCATAAAGATTAATTGGACGATAGTCCTTAAGCCTCGATGCCGCCGGGGTTTTGAGAATCAGAACAATATTCGTAACATTGATAAGCATGAGTGAAAAAAAATTGATAACAACTTTACAAATATCATTCTTGTAAAACCAGAAGTGCTGGAAAAATATACCCAAAAATCTGTCCAGGCCTAGTACACTCTCCTTGTTTATCTCAAACACTGCTCTTTGAACCTCCTTGTCGGTCGCCTCAGTACATAGAAGCTCATTGTCTTTCGGTTCCACTTGAGGAGACGCCAACTCCTCATTGGGGACCTCTTACCTGGAAAAAAAGGTGCTCGTAAAACCTCGTGGCCTCCTTCATAATCTCACCATGTTCAATTTTTTTTTCCCATTCTCCTTATATTGTAGATTAATGTTATTTTTTCCCATATTCTAATGGAAACGAGCATTAAAAAATGAAATGTTCTTGTTGCCTTCCTTATTCAATTTTGTTCTGGATTTTTGTTTCCACAAGGATTCTTCACAAATATGCAGCATTTATTTATCACGAAAACGAGCTTCCTCTTCAATCAAGAAAAATATTACCTTCTTCTATCCTTCACTGCACATCCATAATATTTCCTTGACATTGCTTAATCTTTTGATCTATGAATCCAAAACCTGATTTGTTCCACTGCTTAAGATGTTCTTTCACTAGCTCCAATTTTTTCATCACTTGAAACTTAGGACATCCCACTGTTTTTCATTGCTAACATATTGTAGTCACCCTATACATATACCTATATAGTCTTTGTGTGTGTGTGTGCGCGCACACACACACACCTGTATAGTAGGCTGATATCCCACAACAAAACGAGGTAGTGTTTAAAGAGAAAAGAAACTTGAAGAGAAGAAGGATGACACGAGATATACGTGGTTCGGATTTGATAAATCCTACGTCCACGGCTAACAGATGCTCACTTCATTATGTTACAGGGTAAAAACTCACATATAAATACACTGAGAAGGCTGTCGAAGAACAGATGACACCAATACAAATGGAGAATCAAATGTGAGACAGCTTTTCCTTGATTTTAGGGATATGATATCGTGAATCCTGGTAAGGTCGTCCTTCAACGACTTTAGGAGTCTCATGTTGTGCAACATGATAAGGTCGATCAGTTTCCAACTGATCCGACCCTACCACAATCTTTGCCTTATCGATATTTGCCAACAGTCTCCTTCATTTTAGGGAGCTTATCTTGATCTTCTTCCATTTGGTATTTTCTGAGCACAAATATAGTTTCATCCCTGTACACTCTTTGAGTTTATCTTTATCTTCCCCATCGAGTAACATTTTGTTACATGCATTTTTATCCAAAACGCTTTCAGTATCCCTCAAACTAAGTTGATTAACATATGCTAAGTTTACCCCTCAAAACTTCCAATTGTGATTTTCTCAATGCCTTAGTAAAAATTTGTCTGTCAAATTTTACAAACTTTGTGATGATATTTCCGTGAGCAACCATGTCTCTTACATAGTGGAAGTCTATCTGAATGTGTTTCAATCAGTTATGAAAGACAAGATTGATCGACATGTGAAGAGCACTGATGTTGTCATAATAAAGAGTAGGCATCTTCATAACAAAGAATTCTAATGTTAGGCAATAACGAAAGCACCCAAGTGAGTTCTACTATAGTTGATGCCATAGCTCGATATTCAGCCTCAGAACTTGACCTTGAGATAGTATTATGTTTCTTTGCACTCCATGATATACGATTACTCTTGAGAAAAGTGCAAAAACCAGTAGTGGATCTTCTAGTGATTGGAGAATCAACCCAATCAATGTTGCAAAACGCATATAACTCAATGGTGCTTTGAGAGAGAATTTTTATTCCAAAATCAATGGTTCCTTCAATATACCGAATAATTCGCTTGACTTCTTGAAAATGCGTAATTTTTGGTGTGTATATAAACTGAGTAACATAGTTCACTCCAAAAGATAGTTCTGGTCTTGTGATGGTGAGGTGTTATAGAGAACCTACAATACTTCCATATAACATAGGGTCTTTAAAGTTTTGATCACTCTCCCTATTTACCTGACCCTTGGAAATCATTGGGGTATTCATAGGCTTGCATTTGAACATTTTTGCCCATTCCAATTTTTTTTATCATATTTAGTTTGACATAGAAACATTCCATTTTTGTTATAAACAACTTCAATGCCTAGAAAGTAATGGAGCTTCCCTAGGTCTTTGACAGAAAATTCTTTTTGCAATTTACCAAAAAAATTGTCTATAAGAGTATTTTTGTTTCTAGTCAAAACCATATCATCCACATAGACCAACAAAATCAGGATATTTTGTTTGAAATAAAAAGTAAACATGGAGGGGTCCGACACACAACTTGAAAAACCATAAGAGAATAAAAAAAATTTCAATCGTTCAAACTAGGGGCGAGAAGCTTGGCGCAACCCATATAAAGTCTTCTTGAGTTCACAAACATTCTTAGGATATTTTTCATTTTCAAAACCTAGGGGTTCTTTCATGTAAACAACTTCATTCAGGGATCCATGAAAAAAAGCATTCTTCACGTCTAACTGTTTGATAACCTAGTTCTTAACAGTGGCCATAGTGAGAACAACTCTAATACTTGCAGGTGAAAAAGTTTTTTGAAAATCAATCCCTTCGATTTGATTGAAACCTCGCACAACCAAACGCGCCTTAAGTCTATCCAATCTCCCATCTGCTTTTAGTTTAGTTTTAAAGACCCATTTTGAACATGCTATGTTCATAAATGGCTTCCATTGAACTAAGTCCCAAGTGTGGTTAGCAGTCAAAGTTGTTATTTCTTCATCCATGGCAAGTTTCCATCCTGGATGAGTCAAGGCCTCTTTGATGGGCTTTGATTTTCTTGGAATCGAATCATATAAAACATGAAGATTAAGATATTTGGAATTTGGTTTAAAGATACATGTCATACTTCTAGTCACCATAGAGTGTCAGTTTCATGTTTGTTCTTGAGTAGCCTCATCATTTCGCATTGGAGGAACATGGCGTTCTTCTAGATCCTCTTCACGATGATGATCAGACTCTATGTTAGCACCCATTTCAACTTATATTGACAGTTCAACAACATTCATATTTATTGTACTCTGATCGAGAGATTCATTGGTATTGATAGAAGGTTGCTCAATACTCGTCGCCTGACTGCCTTCGTTTGAACCTTGATTATTGCTAGTTTGATAATCATGCTGCTGATGATCATCGAAGACCTAAATATTTTCAATAAGTTGTTGGTTATCATAAGAAGTATCATTTTGATTGTCTGTGATGCCAAAATTTTTAGTATTTGTAGAAGGTTTGGAATGGCTGTCAGTTTCCCAGTTTTCAAAAAAACCTTCATGGTTCCAATCTTCACTAACCGAAAAATCTTCTAAAATATTTTCATCTTTATACAATGAAGGCAGGTCTTGGTAAGGCATATTATGCTCATAAAAGACAACATGTCTTTACATGTATATATGCCCAGTAACAGGGTGAAGGCACTTGTAACTTTTATATTGCACACTATATCCTAAAAAAATACAAAGAGATTTAAGATTAAATTTATTTTTCTCGTAGTCTCTCAAATAAGTAAAACAACCAGAACCAAAAACACGTAGGCTCGAATAATTAGGTTGTGTGCCAAATAGTATGAAATATGGAGAATCCATGTTTAAACTAAAAGAGGGGAGACAATTTATTAAAAAAATTGTTGTCAAGAATGCCTCCACCCAATACCTTTTTGGAATTGCACTAGGAAAAATCATGGTAAGACCTAGCTCAGTTATATTTCGATGTTCTCTCTGCAACACCATTTTGTTGTGGTGTTATGGGACACGATGTTTGGCATCTTATGCCAATATCAAGATATTTGATAAATTTTTTACTTATGAATTCACCATCACCATCTAATTGAAATACCTTAATCTTTTTATTAAACTGACATTCAACATATTTATGAAAGTGAACAAAGCTTTCAAAAAATTTGGACTTTTGCTTCAAAGGGTATATCCACGTGAACCTTGTGTTGTCATCGATAAAAAACACATAATAGCAATAGTTTTCATGAGACAGGGTGGGAGCTGGTCCCCAAATATCAGAATGCACATTTTCAAACGGTTCTTGAGCTATATTTTCAGAATCCAAAAATGGTAGGCAGCAAGCCTTACCAAGCTGTCAACTAGCACATATGGTGCTCTTATTACTAGGAATAACATCGATGAGTTTTTTTATTCAAATATCTAACAGTGTTCATTTATGGGTGTCCAAGTCATTGGTGTCATTTTTCTTCTGAAACCTTTCAAAACTGTGTGGAGAATAACGCCTTAGGACCTCCGCCAAATGCATAGAGACTTCATTTTCTACTCTCCTTGGCCACTATTCTCTTTGTTTTCTTGTTCTTTATAACCCATTCAAATAAAAAAAAATTAAAAAATGTATGGCAAGTCCCTTGTTAGTTGGCTAACTAACATAAGGTCTTTCATGAGAGAGAAAATATACAAAACATCTTGTAAAGGAATATAAACTGAATTTGCCTTAATACTAGCATTTTTAGTGTGAGTAATAGGCATTTTTTCACCATTCCTTACCATCATAAGGTCATTACCAGTATAAGGTTTCATATTATGCAATTTATCTAGGTTTTCTGACATGTGTGTTATGGTTCTTGTATTGGTAAACCATTCAACATCTTGACTCTCGGACATCGTCATTGCAGCCAAAGCTTGAGGCACATCTTTAAGTTGAAAAGTATGGTTGAAATGATTGAAACACTTCAATGCTGAGTGATTTTTTTTGTTGCATATCTGGCAAATAACACCCACTTTCTTTCCTTTCTTTTTTTCATTTTGCGGTTGAGATTCATCATTTTTCTTTGTCATTGAAACTTTTATTTTGGAAAACAAATGGCTTTTTGAATTAAACTTGTAGTTATTATTTTCATTTCTTCTTCTTTTACTCGATGCATGTTGCCCGTAAAAGGCCATTTGTGGTTGATTGGAGTCATGCATCTTATTTCTTTCTTTTCAACTTTGCAAGAGATGAATAATTTTCTAGTACGAAGAGACATGATGATCGTTATAAAGGACTCATATTCAAGACTGAGTCCTTGTAACAACCAAAAGACTTTCTTGTTGTTGGAGCCTTTCAAAAGACGATTTGATTTTTTTTTCACGCTAAGTACTGAGGATTGACAACTTCCTTCAATTCTGTATTAGTATCAATGCTAATATGAATCATGGGTGGTGGCATAGGTATCTCATCGTTAAAAAACCTCTGTATATCTTGGCTTTTGATTAAATCCATGAATTGGGTTCTCCACAAGAGAAAGTAAGAGTGAGACAATTTCAAAGAGATAAAATTTGACACATTCAGTGTCACTAGGTATGGATAGATCAAGTGCTGAGACGCAGGAGAAGCTATGGAAATGAGATAAACAAAATCACCTGAAAACATAAAGAGAAAAGAAATGTAAAGAGAAGAAGGATGACATGAGATATACATGGTTAGGATTTGATAAATCCTACGTCCACGGATAACAGATGCTCACTTCATTATGTTACAGGGTAAAAACTCATGAATAAATACACTGAGAAGGCTGTCAAAGAACAGATGACACCAATACAAATGGAGAATCAAATGTGAGACGATTTTCCTTGATTTTAGGGATATGATATCGTGAATCCTGGTAAGGTCGTTCTTCAAGCATTTAGGAGTCTTATGCTGTAAAACATGATAAGGTCGATCATTTTTCAACTGATCCGACCCTACCACAATCTTTGTCTGATCGATCTTTTTCATCTCATGTTTGCCAACCGTCTCCTTCATTTTAGGGAGCTTACCCTCATCTTCTTCCATTTTGTATTTACTGAGCACAAATATAATTTCATCCCCTGCACTCTCTTTGAGTTTATCTTTATCTTCTTCGTCGAGTAACATTTTGTTACATGCGTTTTTATCCAAAACGCTTTCTGTGTTATGGCCTATGAATGGGACAATAAAATAGGGAAAGATATTAGCCCATATATTTGCTTAAACAGAAAAGAAAAGCCTGGATATCATTTTGTATCTTATAAAAATGAGTTCACCTATTATGTTCTCTTGCGGACAGAGGATTTTGGGGACATGGAAAATTAAAATTATACCAGACTTTGCCATCCTGTGCATGCCAGAATATCCATAGTATCCAAATTTTTTGGGCTCTATGTCTGAATTCCAGATCTTTCTATTGCCGATACCTTGGCTTCCTGTATCTAAGAATAATTTCATCCATCAGTACACTTATCTTTTTCATTTTTTTTCTCTTCATAACAGAGCTGGGGGAATTAAGCCCCCCCCCCCCCCCCCCCTTTTTTTCATTTGCATTTTCGCTATATTTTCACAAAAGTAAGCTTGGCCCAAGCACAAGAGGTCAGGAATATGCTTAGGCCATTCGATTATTTGTCATCCTCCATGTGTACCTATCTCTGAATTTAGGCTATCAATGAAGCTAGGGTTGGTAGATAGACGCTTAAGACACTGGAAGTTCTCCATTTCCTAATCGGAGGATATCTCTTTGTTTGGATGAGAGGTGGCAAAATTGGTTTTTGAAAAAAAAAACTAGTTTTGCCTTAAAACCAGGATTTTTGTAATTTTGGTTTGCCAAAAACTCGGTTGAAAGTGTTTAAATGATAAATTAAAAAGACAACAATTTTATAACAATTTTTTTTTTATCGATCCGTTGCTGATCGAAGGGTTTTTTTTTAAGGGGAAAAATGCATTGAGCCAGTTTTTTTTCTTTGATAGTCAAGCTGGGGTTAGGCAGAACCCCCACCAGTTATACATCATACCAACCGGGGGGGGGGGGGGGGGCTCCCTTGTTTTTTGTAGGAGCTGTTAGTGCACGCCACCTTGTGTTGGGATGTTACAATCAATTATTGAATGGAAACTAGCTAGGCATTAAAAATAATAATATCTCAAACAATTTCAACTAACTACTAGCACCCCAAAAAATGGTTGGACATCTGTTTTTTTTTTTTAATTGGAAAGTTGGGGTTTGGCTATTCACATAAGGAGGGAAACCAATAGGGAGGCTTGTCTTTCACATCACTATTTTTAAAAAAAGGAAACCAGCTATTTTTCAGTGGAGAGGGACACTCCCCTCCTCTACCTGCCCAATAAACTAGGTCAGGCCTATTGAAAAGATAGAAAGGGAGGGCTCATTTTATAAGACCTAGCTTTTTCCCGCAAAATACTATGATTTCTAACCCAGTTTGTGTCACTTAAGTAGTGCCAAAGTGAGTCTTAGCTCTAAGGTTTAACATTTAAAACTTAGTTTATAACCAGGTCTTGGGTGTCATCTACACGGTCCAAGTAGGAGACATTTCGGGCACTTCATTTGTGATGTATAAAGGTGTCAAAATCCTAAAATCCTAGGAATACAAAAAATTGGTGGAGACTTTACTGGTGATTTGCAACCTAAAAAAGATATTGGTGACGCCAGTTGGTCGGGTTTGGTTTGGACCGAGGTGAAACCAAACTTGGAACAGATTTTTGGGTATGGTATTGAATCTGGACTAGGGTCTAATCGGGTCTACTATAAGAGCAACCATACCCGAACCCAATAAGAACTAACTGAACTAGACCCAGACCATACACAGTAAAATAATATTTTTTATCATTTTTACATTAAAAAATTGTGGGTCTTAATCGTAACATGGGTCGGGCCTGGGTCTAGTATAAATATTTTCACAAACTATACCCGGGTCCATGTATTAATCAGACCTTTGGGTCTGAACCCGAGTCTTAATTGGGTCTTCTTATTTGTGATCATAACCGCACCCTATAGGGTTTGATCTCGATAAACCCAACCCATTCACACCCCTAGTTCTATTTCCTTGATTTTTTTTATACAAGACAGTCGAATTGTGCCTGCAGGCGCATGTGCGTGCGCATGCACACTGGAGGGTTTACGTTCATATTTTATATAATGTTATATTTCATCACCACTCCATGTTCTAGAGGTGTTGTGAGCCCCACTCTCACATATCCCATGACTCTCAAGTGAGATGTATGGGGAGGATTGAAAATAAATACCGATCTATTATACACAATATGACTGTAAGTGTTCTTGCCCACCGATGCACTATGGAGGTGGTGGTGAAACCTTAGTTTTTGGATCCATTTTTTAAGGCAAAGAACCTTTGTCACGGTCTCTCAAATCCTCAAGCGCAGAAGTTAGATATTGTAGAGCAATATTTATATGCTCTTCTTTCTTTCAGGATCTCGTTTGTGGCATCACTTGTAAAGTGTGTGCTTGTGGATATGCTTTACTAAGTCACTACACTATTACAAGTTGGGAGGGGTTTCGTCTAGCCCGTGGCTAGGATATAAGTTCTTAAAGACAAAGTAAAATTGAATCACATCACACACGCGAGTTATAAAAGAGGCTATTGCCTAGTTAGGCTACACTCAGCCTTAGCACAGACTTCTGCCTCACATAGGCAGATCACATAAAGAATTCAGCTAAGGGAGGTTCACAGTTGCAATGCAGTGTGAACGGACTATACAGGAGAAAGTGTTGCAGCAGCGACAGGTTGCACTCACGTATTGAAGCTGCACATGCTGGATGAGGCGTGGAAAGGGTGTGAAGCAGGAGACTATATAGATGAGATACAGTGCGAAGGCGCATTGCCGAAGGCAGTGCGCACGCGGATGGGCGTGGTGCATTGGAAGTGTGTTGTAGGGGTGATATGTGTGCGTGAAAGGAGGCTGCGCATGCTGAGGTGAGTGAATGTTGTGGCACGTGCAGTGCACTAAGCACTGAGCATTCACTGCAGGTGAAGGTGATGCCCTGATGTTGCGCAAAATGCATAGCACGAGTGATGTATGGTGATCGTGCGTTGCTCAACGATGAAGTGGCAGATGATATGGAGTGAGCGAGGATGAGGTGTGGTGCTACGACTAGGCTGCACAGGTAAAGGTGCAACTGATGTTGTGGCACAGATGCTCTGACGCACAGGTAGAATGTGTCCAATTCAAAGGATCAACATGATCCTGGGACTATGGAAAGCCTCCATGGTTGGTGCACAAGTGCGATGGTGATCAACCCTCACTGCCCCTAGCGGTAGGCGATCTCTTGCCGATAAGCCTCCCTACACCTAGGATTAATTGAGAAAGGCCTTCTGCTGCAGAAGAAGTGCTCCTCGCGTGCGTCACTCCAAGTTCTTTATCCTGATAAGCACAACACAGGAGATAACAAGTAGTGAACGTTCATGCCAAATCAAACTGAAATAAAACTGTGATAAGTCAAGCACTCATCGATTGTTCAAAATGAGAGTTGCGCTCTTGACATCTTTACTGCAATGAAGTGCTCCAAAGGAATCCGTTAATCGCCGAATGTGTGATGAACTCGATCTAGGCTCGAAGCGCTGGATCAAGGCTGAATCCAACTTAAGTCATCTTGAAACTAACTAAAATTGGCCCAAAGATGGATGCAAAGCATCAATCCCTTATTTTCCTAAACAAGGGAACCGAATGCACAAAGGTGCCAAAAGAGATTTCTCTCTTACCAAAGACCGAAGTCCAATTTTATTCAAATGATTTTCAAAGATACAATTCGATGGACATGAGCTTTATTTTTATGCTAAGCAAAATGAGAAACTAGTAAAAAAAAACACAACAGTTTTCTAACTGCTACAAGTGGTCCCAACAATTCAAGGCACACATACATTGAATCTGACTTGCTGAAGTGGCACCCATGGTGCACATACAATGAATCCAGACATTCTGATGTGGTGCACTATAACCGAGCAATTAACTAGTTGAATGTCCCTGTTGGCTACTTAGCTAAAGTGGAAATGCTTTGCTGGCAGCATTTTCTGTACAAGCAACAATAACCCATGCTGGCAAGTGCGACCTTTAGCTGCGTGGCTGTGCTGACCGATACACCCATCTATCCCAAGTCTACATGGTTTCACTACAGGTCGCATCAGTCCACCATGCTCTGTGTATCCTTTGTCCTCAAAGCCATACTTGTCTTTATTATGATTTTCTTCCCCCATGCGTGATAGTGTGTCTGCTACCTTATTGCATGACCTCTTCTTATGTTCAATCTCAAAATCATAACTTTGCAACTTTAGAATCCACCTCTGTTGGATGATTGTAGTTATCCATTGTTCTATAAGGTACTTGAGGCTATGGCGATCAGTTCATACCTTGAATCTTCACCCAAGTATGTATGGTCTTTATTTCTCAATTGCTAATACTATAGCAAGCATTTTTCTGTCATAGGCACTCATGGTGTTTACTTTCTTTGGTATAACTTTACTCATAAATGCTATAGGATGTTCATTTTGTAGGAGAACTGCCCCAATTCTATAGTCACTTACGTTAGTTTCAATTACGAACTCATTTGAGAAATCTGGTAATGACAAAACTGAAGAACTAGCCTTGACTTCTTTAAGTAATATGAATGTTTGGTTGGCTTTTTTATTTCATTCAAAAGCATTCTTTTTTAACAACTATGTAAGGAGTGCGGCAATAGTTTCATATCCTTTGATGAATCTTGTATAATACTCTGTTAACCCGAGAAAGCCTCTCAACATTTTAACAATCTTAGGTGCAAGCCATTCTCCCATATTCTTTATTTTATCAGGATTTGGAATCACTCCATCCTTTGAAACAATGTGCCCAAGGTACATGACTTGCGGTAACTCAAACTCATATTTAGACATTTTAGCATATAAAGCATTCCTTTTAAGGACCCTTAATGCCTCTTTAACGTGAAGTAAATGTTCCTCCCAACTTCTACTATAGATGAGGATATCATAAAAAAATACCAAAATATATTTTCTCAAGAATGGTCTAAAGATATCATTCATTATTCTTTGAAATGTTACTGGTGTATTTGTAAGACCAAAAGGCATAACAAGAAACTCATATTGTCCATCATTAGTTCGAAAAGCGGTCTTATATATGTCATTTTTGGTCATCCTTATTTAGTAATATCCCGCCCTTAGATCTAACTTAGAAAAATATTTAGCTCCATGTAATTCATCAAGTAACACTTCAATAATCGGTATTGAATGTTTATCCTTAACCGTGATACTGTTAAGTGCTCGATAATCAATGCAAAACCTCCAAGTGTTATCTTTTTTTTGACCAACAACACTAGAGAAGAAAATGGGCTGAAACTTGGACTAATAATTCCACTATCAAGCATTTCTTTCACTATTTCCTCTATGACCTCTTGGGTGACTGCATACCGATAAGGTCAAACACTTATAGGCTTGGAATTCTCATGCAACACAATATTATGATCTTGTGACATTTGTGGGGTTAATTCCTTAGGTTCTTGGAACACCATATGGAATTCCTCCAATACTAAAGCCAAATCACTTGGAATGTTTGTTTGATTCTTCTTTGTTTCTATTTTTTAACCAAACATAAAATGACGCTCTTACTTTATTTTAATAATTGAAGTACTTTCTTATTTTCAACCTCTTTTGAATTACTTGCTTTGAGAATGCCAAATTCATTTCCTTTGTTATAATGCATCTTCATGTTCCTGAAATCCCATAAAACTTTTCCCAATTGTTTAAGCTATGTGATTCCTAAGACCACATCCATTCCTTGAATATGAAGTAAATAGAGATCTACCAAAAAACTTGGATTGGTTGAACATAAGTGGAGCATCTTGGCAAACTTGAGTGCATTGTAAACTTCCACCATTATCAATGAAAACTTGAAACATTAGGTATTCCTTGATTTGATAACCCGTTTTCAAAACTATTTTTTCTTTAATAAAACTATGTGTTGCCCCAATATCTACTAACACTTGAACCTTATGGCCATTAAGCTTGCCTTCAAGCTTCATAGAATTTGGACTTGCATTTCTTGATAGTACATGGTATCCTTCACTAACTTCTAGTGCTTCATCTTCGGATTCATCACTCTCCTCCTCCTCTTGGATTTGGAGAATTCTTAAACTTTTACACTTGTGGCTTGGATTTTCACAATTCACTGCATGAAAAACACTCTTTTTTTCTTTTTTCATCGAGTTGTGCTTGGATCACATACTCGGTTTTAAGCTTTGACAAGCCTCCTTTTCTTCCTTCCTCTCTTGGATTCGATTTGAAAACTTTGAAATTGTCTTTGCCCTTCTATTTATGAATTGAAGTACTTAACTTCATTTTTTCTTCAAAAAGCTTAGCTACTTTGTAAGCTTCACGTGTGGTATGCACATTTGCCATGAGTACTTCTAACCTTAACTCATCTTTTAATCTCCCGACATATGAGCCGAACAAGGTCTCTTGATTCATTGGTGGAAGCATCAAACACACCTTTTCGAACTCACCTTGATACTCATCTAGTGTTCTCCTTTATTTGAGTTGTTTGAGGATTACACTATGGTTCACCATCAATGTAGGGACAAATCTCTCTATGATTGCTTGTTGGAAGGTTTGCCAATATGGCTTTTCATACATGATCTCATACCAAGAGTACCATCACAATGCATTCTCTTCTAACCTTGATATAACTTCATCTACCTTTCAGTCATTAGGAGTTTGATGTCATGTCAAATAGTGAATGGCTTTAAACAATTATTCTCTAAAATTTTCTCCCTTGAAAGTAGGTATCTCTACCTTGATTTTTGTTTTTTGAACACAATTCCAAGTAGAAATTTCATTACCCCGTTTTTTCTCTCTATACCGTGTTTCATGTTCTTGCATTGGAGTCACTTGTTTTTTTTCTCTCACCATGACATTGACATTTTGAGTGAGTTGAAGCATGAGCAATTCAAGCTTCTCCATACATGAACTTGACTCCTCATCCCTATGAGTGAGCTTTCTCATGAACTCGATTTGAATTTCAACATATAATGTTCTAGTCAATTCTTCACCCCCAAAATGAGAGTTAAAACCTTCATCTATTCTATGGCCTTTATTGGCTTTGATACCACTTGGTGGGACCGTAGTTTTTGGATCCATTTTTTAAGGCAATGGACCTTTGTCACGGTCTCTTAAATCCTCAAGCGCGAAAGTTAGATGTTGTAGAGTAATATTTCAATGCCTTTCTTCCTTTCGGGATCTCGTTTGTGGCACCACTTGTGAAGTGTGTGCTTGTGGATATGCTTTACTAAGTCACTACACTATTACAAGTTAGTAAGGGTTTCGTCTAGCCCATGGCTAGGATATAAGTTCTTAAAGACAAAGTAAAATTGAATTTCCTCACACACGTGAGTTACAAGGGAGGTTGTTGCCTAGTTAGGCTACACTCAACCTTAACACAAACTTCTGCCTCACACAGGCAGATCACATAAAGAATTTAGCAAAAGGAGGTTCACAGTTGTAATGCACTGTGAATAGACTACAAGAGAAAGTTCTGCAGCAGCAACAAGTTGTAGTTACGTGTTGAAGCTGTGCACGCTCGATGAGGCACAACAAGAGCATATAGCAGGAGAGTGCACATATGATATGCAGTGTGAAGGAGCATTGCTGAAGTAGTTGCATGTGCAGACGGGCCAACGTAGTGCGTTGGAAGTATATTGTAGGGGCGATACGTCTGTGGGAGAGGAGGTTGTGTGTGCTGAGGTGAGCGAATGCTGCGGCGCATGCAGCACACTAGGTGTTGTGTGTTTGCTGCAACTAATGGTGATGCCCTGATGTTGCGTGGAATGTGTAGCGCGAGCGACATATGGAGATCGTGTGTTGCTCAGGGATGAAGCAAAAGATGATATGGAGTGAGCAAGGATGAGGTGTGGTGTTGTGGCTAGGCTGCGTAGGTGAAGGTGCAGTTGATGTCGCGATACAGATGCTCTGACACACAAGTAGAATGCGTCCAATGCAAAGGATCAACACGATCTTGGGACTGTGGAAAGCCTCCACGACTGCTGCACAAGTGCAATGGCGATCATCCCTCATTGCTCCTGGCGGTAGGCGATCTCTGGCCAAGAAGCCTTCCTACGCCTGGGATTAATTGAGAAAGGCCTTCTGTTGTGTCAGAAGTGCTCCTCGTGTGCGTTAATCTAAGTTGTTCATCCCGATAAGTGTGGCACAAAGAAGATAGCAAGTAGTGAACGTTCATGCCAAATTAAACTAAAATAAAACTGTGAGAAGTCAAGCACTCACCGATTGTTCAGAATGAGAGTTGTTCTCTTGACATCATCACTACAATCAAGTGCTCCAAAGAAATTTGTTGATCGTCGGATGTGTGATGGACTCGATCTAGGCTCAAAGCACTGGATCAAGGTCGAATCCAACTCAATTAGCTTGAAACTAACTAAAATTGGCCCAAGGATGGATGCAAAGCATTAGCCTCATGTTTTCCTAAACAAGGGAACCAAATGCAATAAGGCACTAAAAGAAATTTCTCTCTTCCCAAAGACCAAAGTCCAATTTCATTCAAATGATTTTTAAAAATACAATTCGATGGACATGAGCCTTATTTATAGGTTAAGCAAAATGAGAAACCGGTCAAAGAAACTACATCAGTTTTCTAACTGCCACAAATGATTCCAACAACTCAAGGCGTCCATACATTGAATCCGACCTGCTGAAGTGGCACCCATGACACACATACAATGAATCCAGACATTCTGATGTGGCGCACTACAACCGAGCAACTGATTGGCCGAATGTCACTGCTGGCTACTTAGCTGAAGTGGCAATGCTTTGCTGGCAACATTTTCTGTACAAGCAACAATAACCCACGCTGGCAAGTGCGGCCTTCAGCTGCATCACTGCTCTGACCGATATAACCATCTATCCCAAGTCTGCACGGTTTCAATGTGGGTCGCATTAGTGGAAAGCATGCATGGACCAATTTATTATGTTTGTGTTATCATGCTGGTTGGCCCAACATTAGAGCTAGCAACTGGCTGAACCGGGTCAAACCCAGCCTGTCAACAGTCTAGCTGGAACATGCCTGTGTCAATTTTTTGAGCTGAACTGGGTCTCAAAAAGGTGATCTTGGCCTGGACCAAATGGCCTGTGCTACAGGCAGCCCATGGACCACCCAGTGCGCCGTACCTCACAGATCTTTTATTCACCTGATGTCAAAATCCTAGCTGCTTTGAAATGAATGTCCAAGGGACTGATAAGTTTTCGCACATGACCACAAGGCAAATGTTGAGGCCTCATTTGTTTCATAAAACTTTAATGGGAAAGTTCTGACAGTTCTGATGTAATCTTTTCATACAAAGAAATATCAAATCATGATAGCGAGAAAGTGTCATGCTGGTACAAGTGGGCCAGTTTTTTCCACCTTCACGTTATGTGTAAATACTTTCGCACCTCTCTCATACAAAAGCTTTCCCGTGAAAAAACTGAGTTGGCAGGATTTTTTAGAAATATGTCTCCATTCTTACGTAGAGTGTGCCTTTTACATGAGAATGAAACAAACGAACCCTCCTAGTAAAACAAGGCCACAGTTGCATCCCGGAAAACATACAAGCAAATGGGATGGGACTACAGCTTACAGATAAGCATCATGTCGTTTATGTTTCCAGCAACAAGCACACCTCATCTCATTACAAGGACAAGGAATATTCCCTTACTTGCAAGCCATCATGAAGCAAAGGAACTAAATTCGAGTATACCACGTGCAGCGTTTTGCGTTCGAACATAACCGAAACTAAAAACCCTAAAATTATGTTCTTATGGAAAATGCCTGAATGGAAGTTTACCAATGAAAGGCGAGTATAGCATAGTTTTTTTCAATTTTGATAGTCCAAGGGAAAAGCCCTCCGCTTCCATTATTCATCTTGTCAACAATGGTTCAAGATTTAGTGCGTTTATTAGGGCATCCACATGATATCATCATCTTCACCCTATGAACTGCACATGAGATTATGATTGGCAAGTTGGTGCCTCCACCGCTGGATTGCAAGATCTCAGGACGGTTAACTCTATTTCATGTCGCCATTCATCATTCATATTCTCTGCATTTTTTTTTTCAAAGAAAAAAAAGAGGACAATAACACCTAGGATACATGCCGCAGGGGCTTTAGCTCTCATCTCATTAACATATAACCGTTACAGCCAGTCATAGTGTCGCCATTCATCATTCATATTCTCTGGATTATTGTGGCAACTTGCTCTACCTAGAGCATCCTCTCACATACGTCCACAGGCCTTGAGCCTTTGACAAGCTAGGCCTTCTACCAGGACATGCCAGGTAATTTTCCCCCACCAGCACTATATGCATGAATCATGAGATATGCTGTAGCTTTCGGTTGTTTTATGTTCATTGTCTATATGTTTCACATAGTATACCTAGGGCTAGTAAACGAGCCGAACGAACCAAACCGATGGTGTTTAAGCTTCGCTCGTTTCTTGTATCGTGCCGAGCCAAGCTTGAGCTTACAAAAAGTCCAAACTAAATGAGCTGAGCACAAGCAAGGTCATTTACAAATAAATAAATATATTAAAAGTTGAAAACAATAGAATTTGAACCCTTATAAACCTACTAAGCCAAACTCGAACCAACTCATTTATAATTGTTTTTAACTTGTAAGCAATGGGATTTTAACTCTAAACTTATTGCTTGCCTGCCAAACACTTCAATCATCTTTATTTTATCATATACAATATAATCATTATTAATAAACAAGTCTATACGAGCAGAGCTGAGACGAACATTGGTTGTTGATGCTCAAGCTTGTCAAGCCTATTCCAGGAGTTCGAACAAGCTCTTTACGAGCTGAACATGAGCCGAGCTACTGAGTGGCTCATGTCGTTTTCCAGCCCCAAATCAACCATCCATATCTCACCTACCCTCCAGTTTTATTCCTGTTCCTGTAACAAATAAGGAATTCGTGTACAAGCAATTAGTTTTTGGTCCCTTCCCTTGTTCACTGAATTTCTTATATTGGGAGCAATAAATGTTCATAAATGCCAAGTCGTGGGATACGACACGTGAGCCATTTGGTTCTATGTTAAATTGCGGGGGCAGGTTATATGTGCACCCCCGAACACGCACTGTAGCTACAGTGCATGTTCTGGGGAGAACACGCAACACCCTCTCCTTGTTATTGTAACATCACTTCTCTCAGTTATAACAAGGGGACAAATAATCCCTGCAACTTTGTTTTCGTTATTTTTTATGACTAAGAGCACTGAGTCCGGAAATTATGCATTAAGCACTCGATCGCCCTTCATCAGGTCTTGGGGACAGGCCTGTCCCCAAGATGGATCAGGTGCTTAATGCACACATATTTCTGCAATCATATTGCACCTGATCTTTTCGCAGGAGCCCTTGCCAGAGCCGAGAAAACCCGGGTGGTTCTCACGGCCACCCTGCCTTACGTGCCCCACCTCTGAAACCTACGGACACATGTGAAAAGAATTACAATGTATTATAATGTGAAACAAGCATTCTTGTGAGTATCAGAATCGGACTTGTATCGTTTTTTTCTGAATCGGCCAAAAAATAATTAAAAAATATTATGTATCAATGATACGTGTTAAAGCCATTAAAATAATATTCAAAATTAATTTTAAGTTATTTTTTATATTTATTAAAAGATAGCCGATTCAGGTTAGTATCGTATCGATTTTCTGGCAATACGATACGTATCGGCGTCCCGGACAAGTGATGAGTTTTTAACGTTGCCACTTTCTCAAGGCGTGAAAAAATTATTCGGTGGAATACGAGGGGAACACTTGCAAGTACCTGTGCTTCAAATACACGGTTTTTGAGCTCCGTGCATGACTCTACTGTCCCAACTCCCAAGCACGTGTCGATAATGTTGAGTGAGAGATAGACATACGGTGGTTCATGAGAACATGGGTGATGAAATTAGAAAGGGAAGGGTGAGAAAGTTAAATGATTGTGAGCTCAGGTTCAGATCCAACGGTTTAGATCATATCTGACCATATAGATGCTTAATCAAAAACATATTTTTTATTGATAAATATGATAAACACATCTAACGGTTCAGATCTAGCATAAAACACTTAAACCTATGATTTTTGAATGATCCTAACGGTGACCTAACAAGAAATGGAGAAGCATATATATATATCTAGGGAAAAAAAATCATTTTTAGGCAATCTGGGGATATAATCCCTGTGACTATGATAGTAAAACCTAACTATTCAGCTACTTCATTCAAATCCAAATGCGACACTTTTATTAACAAAGAGTTACTATTATAGGTTTGTGGGTAGTTAGTGTCTAGTTTGGATCTTACTGACCTGAGATTGGGATGTTTGGCATAGGCTTTGTATTATGTAACTCAAGTTCGGGCTTTTGGTGAGCTTGAGTGCTGTCGATTGAACTCGAGCTGAGCTCATATGGTTAGAAAACTGTCTTTACTCAAAGATAACAGCGTGGGATCCAACCAGTAAACCGGAGAAAGCATAATGAAAACATTTCGTGATCATGTTTTTTTTTTAGTTTGACATCAGAAATGTGACACTTATGGTTTGCTTAGTAGTAGGAAATAGTTTTTGGATCATTCAATTAGGACACATAAGTAGGTGATTGAAGCGCTCAATAAATCAGTGCCAATGATTTGTGCAAAAATAAAAAAGCCATTCTTACAGTGCAGACATCCAGACCTCTCTCTCTCTCTCTCTCTTGTTTATGCATTCCAGCTTACAAAAAACCTTGGGCAAAGGTCAATTACTAAATAAACAGGCCTGACCTCAGTCTCGTTGCATAACACTACTTACATGAAATTATAATGTTGATGGCCTCCAAAATTTGAGAGCTTGTGACCTAAGCCAACTATAATCTCAGTTAAATGATTGCAGAGCAAGTGACAAATCAAAAACTCATCACAGACAAGTTTATGTTTTTTATTTTCACTTTTGCAATTTTTTTTTTGTGTAAAAAGTTTATCATAGTTACTTTTTGCTCAACAGCTTAACTCTCAAGCCCCGGCAACAACTATGTTATTTTTTTTTTTTTAAAGGCAAGCTGGGGTTGGGCAGACCCCTACCAGAACAACTATGTTATTCTTCTTCCTTTTCATTCGGACATCTACCAGAACAACTTTGTTATTTTTCTTTTTTTTATGGGCAGGCTGGGGTTAGAAACTGATACGGTCCCAAATTCTACGGACTTAGCTTCAAATGATGCAGTCACAATTATTGTTGACTCCAATCTGTATATATTGGCAACATTGATTCAAACAAACCAAAATTGGTTAATGTTTCCTAGCTATCCGCTCATCTATTCAGTCTTGTCCCGGGTTTATTCCAATATTCCATTCACTACACTGACAATCATGCTGCTGCATAGCAGTCGATTGCAAAAGTATTGGGGTGAAAAGGTACACGACAGTGCAGGTTGGCACCAAAACAACAATAAAGACCCCGAATCTGCACTGCTACGACTGGACACAAAGCGGTAAAAAACCTCAATGCATTGTTGTAGTAAGATCCGTGGTATCAGCAATGAAGTGGGTCGTGCAACAAACTGCCATTTTTAAATAACCATTTGAGATTAATTGTGATACCATGATTGTATTTTTTTTTGAAGGAAATTGCCAAAACATGATTGGTAGGGAGGTTGGCTTGTGATTCTGATAGCAGAGAGAGTTTTCCATCCAGTAAAATAAAACAGTTTGTTAATGGAAATAAACCTTCAACATTCAAGTGAACGGTGCTTACCCCAGTCTCTGATAAATTTTTTTTGACACTGATAATAAGTATGTCCTTTTTATGAGCATGCTTCTAAGGAATGCCTTGTAAAGGACATCTTTCACTGTGGATACATGCATTTGGCCAGGGGACTCGTCAGCAGCAAGGCAAGCAGCCAAGTTCAATTTACAAGAGGTGGAGCCTAATGAAAGATTTGTCTACATCGATAGAGTATTCGAGCGTCATCTCTTTGTAATAAGTCGATGGAGGTACGCGTTGTTACATCTCTTGGAATGCGAATGGAATCTTAAGCATTTTCACCGATTTTCCAAAAACACTGCTCCTAACATGCCAATCCAACGAAGCAGGTTATATGTTCCCCCCCCCGAAACACGCATGCGCATGTTCTCGGGTCTGAATGAGCGTCATGTATGTAAGCACGTGGGGCTTATTTTCCCGTGTTTGTCAGCATCACTTAGCATCAGAGTCTGGTGTGTTTGCAAAGACTTAAGTACCATTTCCCGCCATTAGCATCATAAAACGATGTTTCGAGTAAAGGACAAAAATGTTCTCCCACAAGAAAGGGTTAAAATCATCATCATTTTCGCTCTAAGGACTAAACTCCTCTGTTTTAACAGGATCTCTTAGCAATATGTCATCCTAAACGTTCTGAATCACCCTTTGGCGATGCACCATCTATTGTAACAGAAGCTCTGATTGATGACGTACCATTTGTCGTCATCTGCTGCCGTCGGAGCACCCTTTGTTGCAATCTTCAGTCGTCGGAGCACCCTTTGTCGTCGTTTGCTGCTGTTAGAGCACCCTTTGTCATCATCTTTCGTGAGAAATAGTTAAACTACAAAAAAAATAAGTATTCTATTTATTGTTCATCATGATACGAGGGTGTAAACGTCGAACTGAGTAAACAGAGAATAGCAATTTATAACAGAGATAATGATGGCAACGTCAAACTGAGTAGAGTAACGATTTATAATAGAAATCAGATAAGAGAGTAACGGTTTACAGTAGAAATCAAATCAGAGAATAGCGATTTACAGTAAAAATTAGATAAAAGAGTAGCGATTTAAAGTAGAAATCAAATCAGAGAGTAACGATTTACAATAAAAATTAGATAAAAGAGTAGCAATTTATAGTAAAAATCATATAAGAGAGTAACGATTTATAATAGAAATCAAATCAGAGAGTAGCGATTTACAGTAAAAATTAGATCAAAGAGTAGCGATTTACAGTAGAAATCAAATTAATGAGTAGCGATTTACAGTAGAAATCAGATAAGAGAGTAGTGATTTACAATAGAAATCAAATCAGAGAGTCGCGATTTACAGTAAAAATCAGATAAGAGAGTAGTGATTCACAGTAGAAATCAAATCAAAGAGTAGTGATTTACAATAAAAATCAAATAAGAGAGTAGCGATTTATAGTGAAAATCAGATCAGAGAATAACGATTTATAATAGAAATCAAATAAGAGAGTAGCGATTTACAATAGAAATCAAATAAGAGAGTAGCAATTTACAGTAGAAATCAAATCAGAGAATAGCAATTTACAGTACAAATCAGATTTTTACTCTAAATCGTTATTCTCTGATTTGATTTCTACTGTAAATCGCTACTCTCTAATATGATTTCTACTGTAAATCACTACTCTTTTATCTGATTTTTACTGTAAATCGCTACTCTCTTATCTGATTTTTATTGTAAATCGCTACTCTTATATTTAATTTTTACTGTAAATCGCTACTCTCTGATTTGATTTCTACTGTAAATCGCTACTATCTGATTTGATTTCTATTATAAACCGTTTTTTTCAACAGAGAGAGAATAAAAAAAACCACGGACGCTCAGAGAGAAATCTTATTACTCTTTTCAATAGTTACAAGAGAGAAAGAAAAAAAAGAATTTATACAAGGCAAGGGCGACAACCCTAAACCTAAACAAGTTGGGTCTGATCCATAAGAATTTGAGTCTCAAACATAAGCCCAAGTTGGGACCCGCGCCGGGGGGAGCCCCTGGACCCCCATTCCTGCAAGGGCAAAAACTTTGAATCAGGCTCCACAACTCATCAGACAGGAATGAGAAGGCGACCATGTGTTGTAACACAAGCTAAAAACAAAGGCAAAACATGCAAATCTATTTACAGGGAGCGGGAAGACATTTTGATCCAACGCATATCTATCTTATAGGAGAGCATTTCTGTCAAAAGCATATCTACCATTTTTATATGTTATTTTATTATGAAGTCATCATGGCAGCATTGGCATATGAATTATTGCGGGTCCCAAGATATTCCTCCGTACACAGGAACACACAATTTGTGTTTCGGGAAGAACACACACCACCCTCGAAGGGTCACCCTTGTCTTATCACTGTGTTTTCTCTGACAGGTCTGTGCCCTTTTGGTGCTTCAAATTAATGAATAAGAGGGTCTAAAAATTGAAAGATTATTTCTCAAAATCTAGAGAAAATGGTAGTCACATTGAGTCCAAACTAGATCCCAATTGAGCTCTAATGGTATTAGAATCTGCCTACTTCAACTTTGGTTCCCAATAACATGACTAGTAAGGGCATACATGCATGCAGTTTTGAATTGTTAGAACCAGCAGACAGATGGTTTTAGGATTTGAATTAACATGCCTTATTGGAGTCTGGCGCAGATGTAAACACATGAACATGGCCTGAATCTAACTTGGATCCACCTCATTAGGAACCCCCCTTCTCCTTATTATCAATTTTGAACAGTCTCAAATCTTGAGCTGGACCCGCCAAAGATTGTAACATATAAACTGACAGAATAATACTCTCACTCGGAATCACTCAAATAATTTTCTTGCCATTGCTAATATTCATCACACAAAAAGTTACTTTTTCGATAGGTATAAATAGTGTTGAGGGTTTTTCTACACACATATAATTCTAAGTATGATGACTTTTTTGGACTTCTTTCTTTGGGTCTAAACTCTAATTATGAATTTTAATTTTTATCATTAACCTGATACTAATAACAAAAAGAGATGCATTACACTTCATAAACTCAATGCAAAGGCATTTCACATTCCATTATACGTATGTATACCTCTATATATTCCCATTTCATTCATGCATAACTCTGCACATCCTAACTACCTGACCCTTCGTATTTCCACAACAAACACATTTAGGCTATATTTGAAAACTGGCAATCAGTACAGGGTGAGAGCTATGAATTACACAAATTCTGTGGATTTGGCAAGTACGTATGCATGTTTGGGAGCACTATCAGAATTCAAGTCAAGGATTTACCAAATCCATCTTAAACTTCTTTGGGTTCTTCAACTAGAACTGTGGATATTATAGTTCTTTTCCCAGATACTGGTTCCCAAACAGCATATGACAATTTACAATTTTACATTGACGGCCGTGGCTAAAGGTTTAATCATTGATGACTTAACGGCAATTGTTTTTTTGACAACACTAAATAAAATATTTCAGCTGTAAATAATTAAGCTTCAAATGTGCGGTGCAACATTCCTAAAAATAAAAAAAACAGAGGGAAGTGCAATTTATGAGTTGTGTCGTCCTTGCATGCTTATATTACTCTTACATCATTATGCAAATAGCAAGAATATCTTTCAATTCTTTTTTTTTAGATAATCTAAGAAAAAACTCATCCATCACCAACCGCACATTGATTGGCCATCGGTTGGCAAAACCCTTGAGGCCTCCTCTGCCCACCGAAATGTACACCCAGTTTCGACCTTGCAGCAAGGGACCACCTGTGAGTTTTCAAACTAGTAATGCCCTGTTAACTTGGTGACATTCATAAGTCGCCCCTACCAGACGCGCTAAACTCTTGTGGGCTAATATCCTTCAATTTTTTATACTTAACACTGTTACCAAGTATTCAATTACATGAGTACTTTAACGTTTGACTTTGACCAACGACTTAAATGATGAGTTTATACATCCAACATCAACTCAGTACCCGAGCTGAGTTTCACTCAAATCTAACGATGACTTGTGGGTCCATTGAGTTGGTATCGCTATGTCAATATGGTTAGGGTTATTAAGATCCTAGTTTGATTAATGTAAAACTACAACTAACCAAATACCCTCATTTTTTGTCAGGTAAAAAATAGATGTCATTGTGAGGCAAAACTACATCCTTACCAGTGTACTTGGCTTTTCAACGTTGGATGCCTCTCTCTGCCTTTATCTCTGTCTCTCTCTCTGCGTACCGTGGACACTAGACGGTTGTCTACTTTCCGTATAATGGAAATCTCATGCTCAATACAGAACTACGCAGGAAGAAGAATCCAAAAAGTGACGCAGGGATGTCGTCTGAATGTAGTTAGTGAACTTTCTGTCTTTACGTTTAGAGCTTTAGTAAAGGAATAATCAACCAAGGTTGTCTCAAAGGGAAACGGAAAAGGAAACGTTTTGGAAAACGGAATCGAGAGACAAGATTTCTCAGGTGCATGTGAAATGGAAAACTGAAAATGAATTGGAAAACGAACAGGAAAACAAATTGAGAAAGGACCGATCGAGAAACAAATGGAAAACGTTTAAGAAGAAGAAAAAACTTACCAAACATGGAAGACATGTATCTCACGAAAGAGAAACGCTTGGGAAACGTGTGGGAAATGCTGGGAAACAAGTTTCCCAAATATAGGAAATGCATTTCTCATAGAGTGGGAAACACGTTTCTTACTGTATGGAAACACATTCTCAATTTTTTTTTTTTTGCATTTCGAACATGTTTCGGAAATGCAATGTTACTCGTTTGGGAACGGTTTCCCAAAAAATGTGTTTATTAAAACACGCTTCCCATGCTCCTATAGCGTTTTGGGTAACACTGGTTGGAACCAGCACTTGTCTCCTTTGACACTAAAAGGGTTGGTGATCATGTGGTGTGCTTAGCCACTCTATTGCACGCTTTATAGTTATGCTGTACCTGATCACATTATATGGTTACTTGCCCCCAAGGAGTTGGGGTCTGTGGAAGGAGGCTTGGCTACAAGGTTCTCGTTCCTCCGATGAGCATCAGTTCTTTGCATTAATGAGGGAAGGGTTAAGCCTTGCTCAGTCAAAGCTTGGCGTTGGATGCAAAGGGTGTGTCACGGTTTTATATTGTTTTCCCCCACCACCACTATATGCATGAATAATGAAATATCTCGCAGCTTTCGGTTGTTTTATGTTCATTTTCTATGAGCTTCACATAATATACCTAGGGCTAATAAACGAGCCGAACGAACAGAACAGACGGTGTTTAAGCTTCGCTCGTTTCTTGTATCGAGCCAACGAAGAAGGAATTCGTGTACAAGCAAATAGTTTTTTGGTCCCTTCACTGAGTTTATTATATTGGGAGCAACGTAATGTTCATAAATGCCAAGTCGTGGAATAAGACACGTGAGTTATTTGGCTCTATGTTAATTTGTGACATCACTTCTCACTCAGTTATGACATGGGGACAAACAATCACTGCAATTTGTTTTCGTTATTTGATGACCAGCCTTGAGTCCGGATCGGGTGCACTGCTACGACTGGACACAAAGCTAGGGATGGCAGTGGACCGGGGGAAAGCGGGGCCCTGCACCGCCTCGCCCCGTTTGGACCGGGGATGAAGGGTATGAAACGGGGATGGAGGCGGGGACGAAGGTTAAAATCCATCCCCGTCCGGGGGTGGAGGCGGGGATGGACGTGCACTTTTCCCCGCCCCGCCCCGCCCCGTCCCGTCCCCGCCACGATCCCCACCTCATCCCCGCCCCGACCACTTTTCCCCGCAATATCCCCGCCCCGCCCCGCCTCATCCCCGTTTGAACCGGGGATGGAGGACATGAAACGGGGACGAAGGTTAAAATCCATCCCCGTCCGGGGGTGGAGGCGGGGATGGACGTGCACTTTTCCCTGCCCCGCCTCATCACCGTTTGAACCGGGGATGGAGGACATGAAACGAGGATGAAGGCGGGGGTGGAGGATAAAATCCATCCCCGCCGGGGAGGCGGGGCTGGGGTGGAGGATAAAATCTTGAGGCGGGGTGGGGGTGGAGACCTTGTCCCCCGCCCCGCCCCACTGCCATCCCTACACAAAGCAGTCAAAAGCCTCACATGCATTGTTGTGGTAAGATCCGTGGTATCAGCAATCAATTGGGTCATGCAACAAACTGCCATTTTTAAATAACTTTTTGAGATTAATTGTGATACCATGAATGCATTTTTTTTGAAGGAAATTGCCATACCATGATTGGTAGGGAGGTTAGTTTGTGATTCTGATAGCAGAGAGAGTTTTCCATCCAGTAAAATAAAACAGTTTGTTAATGGAAATAAATCTTCAACATTCAAGTGAATGGTGCTTACCCCATAGTCTCTGATAAAAAAAATTTGACACTGATAATAAGTATGTCCTTTTTATGAGCATGCTTCTAAGGGATGCCTTGTAAAGGACATCTTTCACTGTGGCTATGGTGTCATTACATGCATTTGGACAAGGGACTCGTCAGCAGCAAGGCAAGAAGCCAAGTTCAATTTAGAAGAGGTGGGGCCTAATGAAAGATTTGTCTACATCGATAGAGTACGTTCTAGCGTCATCTCTTTATAATAAGTCGATGGAGGTACGTCTTGCTACATCTCTTGGAATGCGAATGGAATCTTAATCATTTTTACCTACTGTTGAAAAACACAAGGGTCACCCCTGTCTTATCACTGTGTTTCCTCTGACTGGTCTGTGCCCTTTTCGTGCTTCAAATTAATGAATAAGAGGGTCTAAAAATTGAAAGATTATTCCTCAAAATCTAGAGAAAATGGTAGTCACATTGAGTCCAAACTAGATCCCAATTGAGCTCTAATGGTATTAGTGTAAAAATGCACTAGCATTTGTGGTGCTGGTTCCAACCAGTGTTACCCAAAACGCTATAGGAGCATGGGAAACTTGTTTTTAGGGAAACGTGTTGTTCAGGAAAAACATTTTTTGGGAAACCACTCCCAAACGTGTAACATTGAATTTCCAAAACATGTTCGAAATGCCAAAAAAAAAAAATTGGCAATGTGTTTCCATACAGTGAGAAACGTGTTTCCCACTAAGAGAAATGCATTTCTTATATTTGGGAAACTCGTTTCCCAGCATTTTCCACACGATTCCTCTGAGTTTTTCGGCTTTCATATTTGGAAAGTTTTTTCTTCTAGTTAAATGTTTTCCATTTGTTTCTCGGTCCTTTCTCAATTTGTTTTCCTGTTCGTTTTGCATTTCCTTCTCAGTTTTCCGTTTCACATGCACCTGAGAAATCTTGTCTCTCGTTTCCTTTTTCCAAAACGTTTCCATTTCCGTTTCCCTTTCAGACAACCTTGGTTGATTTTAACTTTACTAAAGCTCTAAACGTAAAGACAGAAAGTTCAATAACTACATTTAGACAACATCCCTGCATTACTTTTTGGATTCTTTTCCTGCGAAGTTCTGTATGGAACATGACATTTCCTTTATACGAAAAGTAGACAACCGTCTAATTTCCAAGGTAAGCAGAGAGAGAGAGAGAGAGACGAACTAAGAATATCAACATTATGGCAGGTTCAACAGACGTTGAAACCGACAAACAAAACAAACAGGACCCAGAACAACAAAGAACACATAAGCCAAAAAAAAGAGCACAGAATACAAAACAGAAACAAAGGCGAGCAGTCCGGATCCGAGGGAGGGCTTAGCGGCAAGTGGCGCTGAAGATCAGGGAGACAGATATGTAACGAGGCGTATACATCCACCAGAATATAATTTACTAACTTATTGAAATGAACCAGGTTCTACCTGAAAATAGCATTGTTATGCGACATCCAAACAACCCACCAGGAAGAAAGCAACCAAGTTCTCCAAATGATTCACCAACTTTTACATCTACGAACTAGCGGGGGGGGGGGGCTACAAGAGGTCCACAGCGAAAAACTCCTGGTGCACGCACATGACCGACTTATTCTAGGTAACCTTAAAGATATTCTGAAAGACCTGGCATTCCCACACTACAACAAAGCAGTAGATTAGCGACGACCACATTCCGTCGCTAATCCGTCGCTAACATGGTTAGCGACGGATTAGCGACAACGAGGCGACAGTATGCTTACGTCGCGAATATTTCGACGCTAACTGGCGACGGAATTATTCCGTCGCCAGGTCTGTCGCTAATTGCGACGGAATAACGAGCGCTATATTCCGTCGCCAATCCGCCGGTACTAAACGGCGACCACGGCTTGACGACGGATTTACTTCCGTCATTATGCCGTCGCTAGATTAATATGAATAGCGACTGATGGTTCCGTCGCTAATCCGTCGCAAACACGAAAAAAAATTTAAAAAAATTTATTTAAAAATTAATTACCGAGAACTATACAATTTCTATTTCCTGTACAATTTATATTTCCTGTAAATAAAAAACAAACCACACAAAAAAATTCATATAACAAGAATCTACAACAATTAATCGTTCCACCTTAAAATTAAGAAGTTTAATTATTTACAATTCAACAATTACAATTAGGAAAAATAAAAAAAATAAAACTTCTTCAACACAGTCCTCTAATCATCGCCAAGATTTTGTGCGTCTTCTTGTTCATTGTCTTTATCTGTCCCTTCAGCTCCACTACCCTGATTATCTCTAGCAGCCTACACAAGAAAAGAACAGTCAGTATTGATAAACAAAATATAATGAAATAAATTACACACTATATGTGATTCTATCATGTGCTCATATGTGATCTAAGGCAATAAAAAAACTCTATATGTGATTCTATCATGCTCATATGTGTGCTAAGGCAGTCAAAAAATTGAATATGTGATTATAGCATGTTCATATGTGTTCTAAGGCATCTAAAAAAACTCTATATGTGATTCTACCATGCTCAGATGTGCTTTAAGGCAGGCAAAAAACTATATATGTGATTCGATCATGCTCGTATGTGTGCTAAGGCAGTAAAAAAATTGAATATGTGAATATAACATGCTCATATGTGCTCTAAGGCAGGCAAAGCCAAAAATTTTATATGTGATTCTATCATAAATGATATATAACATGTTCATATGTGTTCTAAGGCAGTAAAAAAACTCTATATGTTATTATAGCATGCTCATATGTGTGCTAAGGCAGTCAAAAAACTGAATATGTGATTATAATATGCTCATATGTGTTCTTAGGCAGTCAAAAAACTGAATATGTGATTATAGCATGCTCATATGTGTTCTAATGCAGTTAAAAAAACTTTATATGTGATTCTATCATGCTCATATGTGCTCTAAGGCAGACAAAAAGTTATATATATATATATATATATATATATATATGTGTGTGTGTGTGTGTGTGTGTGTGTGTGTGTGTGTGTGATTCTATCATGCTCATATGTGCGCTAAGGCAGTCAAAAAATTGAATATGTGATTATAGCATGTTCATATGTGTTCTAAGGCATCTAAAAAAACTCTATATGTGATTCTACCATGCTCAGATGTGCTTTAAGGCAGGCAAAAAACTATATATGTGATTCGATCATGCTCGTATGTGTGCTAAGGCAGTCAAAAGATTGAATATGTGAATATAGCATGCTCATATGTGCTCTAATGCAATAAAAAAACTATATATGTTATTATAGCATGCTCATATGTGCTCTAAGGCAGTCAAAAAACTGAATATGTGATTATACCTGAGAGGGACCTGAAATCGAAGATCCCCTATCCTGAACAACGGCCTTGATCTCATTTCGGAGAAAGGGGGCGATGGCGTATTGAAAGTAGTTATTCAGTGATTCATTAATGATCTGGCATACATCATCACCGGAAAGAATAGTCGGCTGCTTGGAGCTTATGTCGGCGCAAGAAGTCGGTGAGCCATAACTGGAAGAACCAATAACTGGTGAAGTGTTCATATTACTCCCAAACCCGAACACGCGACCTTTTTTGGGTTCACCTGCTGCAGTCACCCATGCTGTAGGATCAAATAATGGATGCTGAGTAGCGTCATCGCCATATCGCTCTACCATCTGTTGCTCATATGCCTCCTACAAAATAATGTTTAAAGTATTCATTAATAATTAATGATAACATTATGATAACTTGCATATATATTGCAATGATTATTAATAGAATTAATACATACCGTTGTCGTTCTCGCCTTCTCTGATACGAAGACTCCCGTGGTCTTCCGTTTATGTGTTTCTACAAACACATCCTTATATGGTACACTGCCTCCTTTTTCTGCTTCCTGCGAAGTTAAATGACAAAAGATTTAGTACACAAGTTTGCAACAATACTTATAAAATTAATATTATATATTGATGAGTTACCATTTTCTTTAGGTGGCTCCCAAATGTCTTAGATCCACCTGTGTGTAGATGGGCTTCGGGCATCTTCGATCGATTTTGTGAAGCCTTCGCAGAGCGATTTTTAAATGCATCTTCCGCCCACTTATCGCACATTTCATCCCAGTAATCTCTCCTGATAGTAATAGGATCATGGCCCTTCCACAGTAATGGATCATCTACTACGCCAGATGCTTTTTTTGCTGCAGTCTTCATAGTGTGCAGCATGTCTGCAAAACGATTGGCAGCACCTTCTGCCACACCTTCCTTGCATCATTTTCTTCCACCGTAGTTGCGAAGCGATTCGAAGCCTACAAATATTTTCAGAAAGTTAGTAGACATTGCTTAAATAAATTAAATATGAAACACAGTAACTATGAGGAACAACTGTATACCATGAATGAGGATCATAATCTGTCTAACACCTCCTTTGGGTACTCTTTCCATTGAGCAACTGGTCCTAGTAGATGTTGAAGAAGTGAATTCCTAATCTCCCATACTACTTCTTGTGGCTCAAACATCGTGCTGCACATAAATTATTACATAGTAAATATCAATATAAAATATTTAAAAGATATGCAATAATCGAAAACAAAATACTTACGGTCGATTATCGATATACACTATTCGAATGAGTCTTCTTGTGCCAGCCTGAGAAGACTCTGTTTCCTGTGTTGGCTGTTGACTTGTGTGATCAACTGGTGTAGGTGGGTCGTGTACAGGCGCAACATCATCTGTAAAAAAATACATTAGAAATTCTCAAAATGTGCATTTGAACTAATCAAACATCTAATTAGTTATATGATATACCTATCACAGGAGCCCGTGAAGATGAAGGCTGAGCCTGGCTACTACTGGATGAGCGACCACTATAACCTCCACGAACCATATTCTAACAAATAACATATGTCATACAATACATTCAAATAATTCACATCAAGTATTACAATGCATTCAAGTCATTCACATCAAGCATTGCAATGCATTCAAATAATTCAAATCATTGACATCAAGTATTGCACTAATTCAAATCATTTGTTAATTGCATAAATTATAATACATTCAGATAATTGAAATCATTCACATCAAGTATTACAATGCATTCGAATCATTCGTATCAAGTATTACAATACATTCAAATAAAATTTTTAATCATTCACACCAAGTATTGCAATACAACTCACATCAAGTATTACAATGCATTTAAATAGAGGTTTGTAGTATAAGATTTTGCTCACTAGCTTGAGAATTTTTCCTCGTCACTAGTTTGACTTTCTTCTTCTTCTTCTTCTTCTTCTTCTTCTTCTTCTTCTTCTTCTTTTTCATTGTTTGCCCATCCACTTGGTACATCATTTGGATCACATTCCTCTATGAATGTTTCATCGGCTAATGGAGATATGACATGCATATCATGCGCAACATCGTGACCATAAGCGAAGTCATAGACATCATCTGATTGATAGTAATCACTGTCTTCAGCTAACTCATCTTCCTGTAACTGATCATACTCGGGGTATAGTTTGGATTTCACATTGCAAACTGCCCACCATTCATTTCTATCTGACTTTTTTATACTCGGATATGAAGTATAATAAACTTGTTGAGCTTGCGAGGCTAATATGAATGGTTCATATGTTCCAAACCTGGATTTATGATTCACCTCCACAATGCCTGAAGCTTTGTCGAGTCTTGTTGCAGTTGAATCAAACCAATGACACTTGAATATCGTAACCCTGTTATTCATGCCTAAGTAAGTCAACTCCATTATTTCCTCTATAATACCGTAGTAATTATGTTCATTTTCACCGTAGCTGCTACCCTTGACACACACGCCACTATTTATCGTTGATTTGTTTATACCGTAGTCTTTTGTATGGAATCGATAACCATTTACGATATACCCGTTGTAGCATTGCACAACTTTGGTCGGACCATTTTCTAAATCACATATTCCTTGATCTTTAACATCACCATTGCTAACCTACGCATAAACATAAACAATGATTGTGATCACGATCAATTAAGTAACTTAGTGTTGTTTATAAGTACAAAATTTATGTTAGCTTCTTTACCAACTGTTTCAACCACTCCACAAACTTAGTTTCACGTTTTTTTTGTACTTCTGCATCAGTGAGATGTGAAACTTCATTTTGCAACTCCAGATCAAATCGTCTGCAAACCACAAATACTTATATTACCGAGCCATGTATCCACATATAGAACATAAAAGGATTTATAATTGAGTTGCATATACATATACTTACTCGATGTATGAGTCGATCGCTAAGCAATTAAAAAGATTATAGATGTGTGCTGCATCTTGCTCTCGATCTGTCAATAGCCTTGATCGGCAACTACCAAATGCATGCCCAAGTGGTTGAAATATCGACAGCTTGTCAGCTACAGTTACTTGTTCTCCATCATCGTTACGGGGCGGGCATGTGTAACGTGTTGGAATATGAGGTTCGAAGTACATAGATGAGAAATTTGAAATCTCTTCTAAAGTGTACGCCTCACAAATAGAGCCTTCTACTCTTGCTTTATTACGAACCTTTTTTTTAGGTCGAACATGCATCTGATAAGAATATACATTTCAAATTTTAAATATCTGTCATTAAAGAGACAAATATAAAAAAACATATACCTTTCAAATGGGTACATCCATCGATATTGCACAGGGCCACCAACCCTTAGTTCATATGACAGATGTATGATCAAATGTTCCATAACATCGAAAAATGCTGGCAAAAATATCTTTTCTAACAGACAAACAGTGGTGATGACAGAGTCCTCAAGATTCTTTACATCTGATACAACGACCTCCGATGCGCACAATGTTCTGAAAAATCCGCTTAACTCAGACAATACCCCCCATATAGGTTTGTCTAACATATCATGGAATGCTAGGGGTATCAATCGTTGCATAAAGATATGACAATCATGGCTCTTCAACCCATATAACTGTCCATCGTCAATCTTCACAGCCCGAGCAATGTTAGAGATATATCCATCTGGAAATCTCAGTTGTCTCAACCATTGACATACATGTTTTATTTGATCAGGTCCGAGCACGTACTTCGCCTTTGGTTTCAGTACTTTGCCATTATACTCTTTGAGTTTCAATTCTGGTCTTTTACATATTAATTTTAAATCCATATGGGCCTTCGGATTATCCTTCATTTTTCCTTTAATATTCATTACTGTATTGAACACATTATCAAACATATTTTTCTCTACATGCATTACATCCAAATTATGTCGTATCAATAGGGTCGGCCAATACAGTAGTTCCCAAAAAATAGATTTTTCCGTCCAATTGTGATCCTTCTCAAATCCACGGAAGGGTGTAGGACAGCGGGCATCTGTTAATACATCTGGAAAGTATCGCAATCTTCTTAGAATCTCTATGCCGGACAATCTTGAGGATGGACCTTCCGTTTCAGTTGTGCATGCTTTAAATGCATTCTTTTGACGTCGGAACAGATGATCGCTGGGTAGAAATCGACGATGGCAATCAAACCAACAAGGCTTCCTTCCATGCCTCAATCTAAAAGCTTTAGAATCCTCCATGCAGTACGGATAAGTCAACCTCCCATGTGTGCTCCAACCAGATAACATACCATATGCAGGGAAGTCACTGATTGTCCATAGAACAGCGGCCTTCATGTTGAAATTTTGTTTTTTGTGGGCATCATACGTGGTAACACCGTCATCCCACAGTACTTTTAATTCATCAATCAATGTCCTTAGATATACATCAAGATTTTGGCCAGGTGAGGTCGGACCAGGGATCAACAGAGACAAGAAAAGATTTGGACGTTTCATACACAAGCTTGGTGGAAGGTTGTATGGAGTTACAAATACTGGCCAGCATGAGTATGGAGTTGATCTACCCCCAAATGGATTAAATCCATCTGTACATAGACCGAGTCTAACATTTCACACTTCCATTGCGAAGTTCTGATGAGTACGATCAAAGTGCTTAAAAGCTTCAGCGTCAACAGGATGCGTGATCTTGTTTTCATCGTGTCGAACTTTATTTGCATGCCATCTCATGTGTTTAGCTGTCCTTGAAGACATATACAATCGCTGCAATCTAGGAGTGATAGGAAAGTAGCAGAGCGACTTGTATGAAACTTCCTTTGATCTCGTGCTACCATTGCCTCTTGTCTTTGGCTTGAACCGAGGATGCCCACATGACGGGCATGATATATCATTTTCCTGCTCCTTGAAATACAACATGCAGTGATTTGGACAAGCATCAATCTTTTTGTAACCCATACCTAGAGCGTTGACCATAACTTTCGCACGATAGAAATTTTGTGGCAATTTCTCATCTTTAGGCAACATACTCTTCACAATCATGCACAAACGGTCAAAACATGATTGACTCAAATTATACTCGGACTTCAAATTCATTAGTTGAAGAACTGCAGACAAGATACTGTGACTCTCACAACCGTTCCAAAGTGGCTCATCAGCATCTCTAAGTAAATCATAAAATCTACTAGCTGCATTGTTTGGTGATTCTTCATCTACGGCAGTTCTTACATCACTAGAACTCATAGAAGAACCCAGTTCTGTTCCTACAGCATCAAATATCAAATTTGTATATGGATTATCGTGCACCACATTCACCCGTGCATCAAAATCGTTTCTAAATTCTTCTCCATGAAACGTCCAGTTCTGATAATCACTCACAAAACCCTTCCTGTATAGGTGATGTCTAATGCCATGAGGTTCTACAAATCGATTATTCTTACAAATCTTGCAGGGACACCTAATCTGACCTGTGGGATCTACCGTACTGACACTTGCTGTTGCAAATTCAATAAAATTGTCGACACCATCCATATATTCATGCGATAACTCATTGTCCACTATCCTACGGTACATCCATTCACGGTTTGCAGTCATTCTGTCGTATGATGTTACGAATAGTATCCTAACCAGTTAAAAGAGAACCATCAGAATGCTATGATGAAGAAAATATCAAATTTATCATGCAATATATGATGTCATACAATCACAAGAATTATGATGCATGTATTAATAACTTAATATTTTCATGTGCAAACTATTCATGACACGATACATTCATTTGAAGCATGCTTTCAGTATACAATTTCACATGGAAGACATAATCAAATTGAAAGTAACTACATGTAAGCATGAATACAATCACATCAAACATTGCAATACATCGAAATAATTCATATCAAACAAATGTCAAACATGTACCTGCAGCAAACACACTTCAATATCCCACTAACTACTACCATGTATAGCATGGACTCCGTACTCCAAAAATAAGAACACTTCCATATTCATACATTAAAATCATGCTCAGCATGATCTCCGAACTCCAACAAAGCAGTCCTAGATATCAACAACTGAGTGTGTGAACAATAAAGTGTTACATTCAATAAATTAAATAATATGTGATGCGCTTGCATCACTTACTCACCACGGGTATTTACCCGATTTGCATTGTTTTTGTCACTTACTTACCACGGGTGGCGGGGCACAAGCGAGTTCTGTTGAGAAATCTGCAAAAAACACTGTGTTAAAATGAATATTGAAGCTAATTAGGGAAACACAAACACTTATGCAATGCAAAAAACAACTAAACTGTTGATGATATATCTAATGATGAAATGCGATGAAATAAAGTGAAAAAGAAGCATTGAACATCATGGAAAAAATGAATTAAGAAGAAGCAATTCACATGTGGAGGGATTGTGATTTCTACCTTGACATAGCAATTGATACCTTATCGCATAGGATTGGTTAATTACATAAATAAACCCAAATATGATTAGATCCAAACCCACAATCAATTATATCTCAGTTCGATATTGATGGCTTTACTAAAACCATGATTATTCTATTTGTCATTTGCCTAAACATAGATAAATACTAGTGGACTAATGTTGTAGCTACCTCCTCAACTCCTTAAATGCCTCATCAACGTCTTTCTTCCAAACACTTACCACTGGAGGAGTTTGACCAAAATCCTACCTAAATTTTTGTCTTCCAAACAAAGCCTAAACTCCATTTGAGTTGCTTAATGCAGTTTGTGAGTCTTAACTGTCATCCAAATGGAATCATCATGCTTCTCAGTTCTAGATTCATTCATGTTGTTGAGCTGGTTTCTTCTGCTTGACTTCGAGATGGAAATGGGATAATGATGGGCACTTGTTGACTTCTATCTGAACTCTGATGCTTATGGTGTTGGTGATTGCAGATCATGGAACAACTTGAAAATAGAATGAATGAGGACAAAGTGAATGAGCTTCTGAACATGGTGGTTGAGCTCTTAACACCTCATCCAAATAAATCCGGTGCTGAAGATCCAATGGAATTGTAAGAAGCACAGTGATCACTACTTAACTAGTTTCTAATTCCTTTTTTTGCCTTGGAAACAAGTAAACTTTTACAGTTTCATTATCAAAATCCGAACATGACAGTCTAGGCATGCTCTAGGAAAGTCTTAACCACTCGGTACAGAAATGAAAATGTTTGTGAATAGCTTATGAAGGATTTACCTGTACAGGAAGTATAGTTTCATCAATTCAATGGATTGGAAACTTTAAAGCACATTTAAGCTTGCATTGCTTGTGTTTTTACGTTGTTCGTTGACACACACACACACACACACACACAGAGAGAGAGAGAGAGAGAGAGAGAGAGAGAGACCTGGAGGCTGCAGATAAGGAATCGGAGGAGGAAGAAGAAGAAGAAGAAGAAGAAGAAGAAGATGCAAGTGATTACCTGCGCGTCGCCGGGCGGTGGCGGGAGGCTGACGGGGAGCGGCAGCTGGCGAGCGGTGGACGGCTGGCGAGCGGCGGCTGGCGAGCGATGGACGGGGAGCGGCGGCTGGCGAGCGGCGGCAGCCGGGCGGTGGCGAGAGCCGACGGGTGGCGGGAGGGAGAGGGCGGCGGGCGGGAGCAAGACAGCGAAACAAGAAAAAGAGAAAGAGGGATGGGATTAGGGATTTACGCGACATTTAGCGACGGCTTAGCGACAGAAAAATTCCGTCGCTAAGCCATCGTAAATCAAAATACCAAAAAAGCGACGGAATATATTCTGTCGCTAATTAGCGACGGATTAGCGACGACAGAGTTCCCTCTCTAAATCCATCGCTAAAATGGTGTTCTTGTAATAAAAATTAGCGACAAAAATTGCAGTCGCTAATCCGTCGCTAAGTAGCGACAGATTAGCGATAAAAGTTGTTTCCTCGCTAATCCGTCGCGAATTAGCGACAGATTGTATCTCTAGCTAATCTGTCGCTAATTAGCGACGGAAAAAATCCGTCGCAAATTTTCGTCGCTAATTAACAATTTTCTTGTAGTGCCAGAATAGGTGCAGCGTGGATTCTTCGGCCACCTTGCAGAGAGCATATTTACTCACAATACAAAAACCTATGAACTTGAGGAAGCTATCTGTCTGCATCCGATCGTGTAGAATAAGCCAAGCAAGGAAGTGCGCTCTTAGAGGAGGACCTTTGCCCCAGATAATACTCGCAAGGCATCGATTCACACCTGCCGGAAGGAGAGAAAGGTAGGTTGCTTTGGTGCGGAAGGAGTCGTTCGGAGTGATTGCTCTATAAAGAAATTGGCTCTGAGAGACGTCGTTGCCCTCTCCAGCACACACAACAGACCAAGCTTGAATCCATGATCTACGCAGGTGTGAAAGGGGCGACCTAATCGCGCATTGACCCCCAAACAAAGACTCCACCGATTCGTATTTACCAAGAAGGAAGTTTGCATAAGGGGACCCCGATTGGTGTACAAGCCAGCTTTGCTTAACAACCAGAACAATACTTCTTAACTTGGAGTCTGAAATCCCTAACCCCCTCTATTCTGCGACAACCTTATATAGTCTCAACCCACAAGGTGGCGCTTTTTATTGTTACCTTGCCCAAACCACAAAAACCTGGCCAATAACGTAGAGAGCTTCTTATTGATCATCATAGGCATAAGGAACACAAACATAAAAAATTCTGGCATAGCATTTAAAACATGCTTGATGAGGGTAAGCCTGCCGGCAATCGAAAAGTAGGAGGCTTGCCAGGTCAAAATCTTAGTTTGAACCTTTTGGAGAGTGGCATTTCAAGTAGCCGATGAAATACGTGAGAGCTGAACCGGTAGACCAAGGTAGGAGAAAAACTTATCCAAAGTGGCACACTAAAAGATCTTCTGACCGATGGCCTGCGTATGCGGAAGAACATTGATCATAGAAATGCAACACTTATCATTGTTCAACGAGAGGCCTGACATCGATAGGAAAAAAAGATGATGAGCTTGACTCTTAACATTTGTTAGATGTAACCAACATCGAAAACAATCATGTCATCGGCGTAAGTAAGAATATGGCTCGGGCACTCCTGAATTCCTATTAGTTTAATAAAACCACACCCCACGGCCCTCTTGAACAAGACCACAATGCCTTCAGAAATGGCATTAAAAAGCAGAGGGGACAAGGGGCACTCTTGCCGAATACCATGCCCAAGCTTGAACTGCTTACCACGGACCCCGTTAATCTGAATTTGGGATTGTGCATTAGTGACCAACTCACGCACCCAACTAGAGAAGTGTCAACCAAATCTAAAGTTCTCCAACATGTGAAAGAGGAAAGGCCAGTGCACCGAGTCATAAGATTTGTGGAAGTCAAGCTTAAGAGTAAAGAATGGCCTCTCGCTGAACTTGAGAGAGTGAACCACCTCCGTGGTTAGAATAAATGAATGTTGCAGCTGTCTATGAGGAATGAAGGCAAATTGAGCATATGAAAAAATCCGATTAGCGACAAAGCGCATCCTGGTAGCCAATACCCTGGCGATGATTCGGTAGATTCCCCCTAAGACAGAGATGGGTTGGTACCACGCTATGTCCACCGCCGTAGCGTCTTTAGGAATAAGATATACAATGATCATGTGATAGAGAGACAATAATTGTTTGTTGCGGTGGAACTCAGCGAACATACTAAGAATATCGCCCTTAACGCACGACCAAAAGGTGCGATAGAAGTCCACAGGATAACCATCAAAACCTAGGGCTTTCCAACCTGACAAAGTTGTTACTGCCGCAAAGATTTCCTCTTTAGAAAAGGACACCTGCAAAGACTTGGATAACACATGGTCGATGCAACGAACGAAGTCCGTACCCATCGACCCACCGACCAAAGTATTACCGGCATAAAGCTTGATGAAGAAATCGATCACCGCTGGGAGAACCTGATCCCCGGAATGGTAGACACCTTCAATGTAGATGGAAGGAATGGCCTGTCTCTTATGCCTATGATCGAGAGGCAATAGAATGAAAAAAAATGTGTATTTTTGTCACCCACTTTAAGCCAAATAGCACGAGACCGTTGCCTCCAGCGAATTTCCTTTTTCAGGCACCATGACTGTAATAGCAGAGTCAGCTCTGTGGATATAGCATTCAGGCTGGCAATATTGGAGTTCGACAGGGAGGTCGAATCTGAGAGAGACTGATGGATCAATGACAGCTCGTGCTCCCAATCTCCCAGATACTGAAATTTGTTGATATGCCTCAAGATAAGCCATAATTTAATTACTCGAAATAAGCGATGACACTTAGCCACGCAACGAGTAGCCGTCTTAGCTACTGTGCATGAGCCACACCAAGATAGATGAACTACAGACTCAAAGTCTGGCTCCCTGATCCACCATTGATCAAATCGAAAATTGATGTGACGAGAAAATCCATGACCCTATCGGATAACCAACTGACTATGGTCAAAGACAGATGTAGGGAGAAGACAACATAAGAGTGTGATCATCGCAAAATTTTCCTCTCGTAATATTCTCTCTCTTCCTTCTCTTTTCCTTTCCAACCTCTTATTTTCTTCCTTTTTGAAGGGAGAAAAGATAAAAGAACGGAAAAGAAAGAGAGGAGAGAAAAGAAAGAAGAGAAGGGAAGAGGAAATCTTTTGCGGCTCTCACTTGACCTTAATTTTGAAAATATTTTGAAATAACTCACCTCCGTTTTTGAAATATTTGCAGGAAAATCGGGAGACGGGATCCGCTCGTCGGTACGAGGTTCGACCGTTCCTGGCGCCTTTACCAGGGGTAATCGAACCAAGGGTCAAATTTTATGCCTTTTGCTTTGCAAAGATTTTATCTAAGTTTTTATCTTAAGTCTAAATGCACAATGAATCATGCTTGTGCAAATGCAAAGATGTATGCTCTTTTTGAAAATGTTTTGAAGAATTTCCAAGTGAATCTGATAAAGTGAAGAAATGATTTCTAACTTAGAACTTAAGATTGAAGTTCTAAGTTTTTAGAATAGTCAAGAGCTTGGGAAAATAAATTTGGAATTTGGAAATTGATTTTGAAGTTTTGAGATAAAAGAGAATGAAGGAAATTTTTCAAAGTCATAAATGGACTTTGAATTTAGAATTTTGAACTTGGACGAATATCTGAAATGGAATTGAATTCCACTTTTGAATATGGGAAATCTAGAGAAATTGAGAAATGAGGTTTGTAAAAGTTGGATTTTCAAGATGGAATCCGAATCCAAGTTATGGATAGAGTTTTGAATTGATTTTTAGGCTTCAAAATAGGGACTTGGTTTGAATGAAATGGAATTGGATTTAAGAATTGGAATTTTGGATTTTTGGAATTTTGAAGGGAATTGGATTCAAGATGTGGAATCCAAGAAGGTATTTAGATCTGAAAATCTGAGATCCAAGATAGAGTTGGACCCTGGATCCTAAGACAGAATTGGATCTGAAGTTTGAGATCAAAAATAGAATTGGATTCTGGATCCTAAACTGGACTTGGATCTGAAATCCAATGTCGAATTGGGTTCTGGATCCTAAGATGGATTTAGATCTGAATTTGAGATCCAATGAAGAATTGGGTCCTGGATCCTAAGATGGATTTGGATATGAAGTTGAGATCCAATGAAGAATTGGGTCCTGGATCCTAAGATGGATTTGGATCTGAAGTCTGAGATCCAAAGTGAAGTTGGATTCTGGATCCTAAAATAGAATTGGATCTGAAGTCTGAGATCCAAAGTGAAGTTGGATTCTGGATCCTAGAATGGAATTTGGATCTGTAGTTGGAGATCCAAAGTGGAATTGAGTTGATACTTGGAAATCTGGATCCAAGTTTGAGACTAGGATTTAACTTTGGATTTGGGTTATGAAAAAGTCCAAATAGGACCTTTAAAGATGGATCTGGGTTTTTAGAAACCCAAAGTTTTAAGTTTTGAGACTCAAATTCAAACCTTGATTGAAGATAAAGGAGGTGAACTTGATTTTTAAATCAGAAGATAACTTCAAAGTTAAATTGAACTTTGAAATTGAATTTTGAATTGAGTTGGAAATTTGAAGTTTGAATGTAAGATGATTTTGGAGTTTCAAAGTCAAATTGGACTTTGAAATTGAATGTTGGATCTTGGAAATGAGATAGAATTGGATTTGAATAAGATTTGATCTGAGAAATGAAGAAGGATAATCACTTGGAGTTTTTGAAAAAGGAAATTTTGAAAATATGATGCAATCCTATATGATGAATGATTTTGAATAATTTTGAAATTGGAATTTGAAAAGCTATTTCATTCTTTAAATGAATTAAAATAAGATTGAAAATATAATACATCCTTGACTATGGTCATTGAATGTATTATATAGTAATCTATATTAAAATTCTAGTGAAGAATGAAACACATTTTGTGCTTTTATAGAGTTTAGAATGGAATTAACTCTCAATATACCCTGACTATGGCCATTGGTATATATATCGAATTAATTCTAAGTTAAACTCTGATAAAAGGTAAAATATTTGAAGAATATGATGATTTTTGAAAGAGGGTCCAGTATGGATCCAGTATTATTTCATAAAAGATAAGAATACTAAGTCTTGTTTACACCCCGACTATGGCCGTTGGTGTAAATCATCAACTTAGAGTTAACTTACCTTTTATGGAATGGTGCACGTGCCATTTGTGTTTCACCATTGTGAGAAATAAAGGCAAAATGCATGAAACACAAGTAATCCATGATATTTACAATGCTCATTCATTCTACCTAAAGCAGGAAATGTAAATGTTCTTATTAATTACAATTCTGACTTTGAAATTGAAATTACAATTCCTAAACTAGAAAGGAAAATAACCTTTTCTATATAATTCCTACAAAAAGAATCAAGTTAGCATAAGGCAAATGATGTATGTAAAAGGAAATTTGCAAAATATTATATTGAATCTACCATGCAACTGATAAGAGACCCATGCATATGCTAAACACGCAAGGGATGATGAACAAGTTTATGCCATGGAGTGAAGGAGAGCACTATACAGGTGGTGCTGTAATAGATATTGTGAAATGTGTAGTGGAATAGGGACGCAAGGTGTTAAATGTGAAGGCAGAGGTAATGAATCACAGTATTGAAGATGCAGATGAGATAATGGTGATGTGTATGGTGCTGTAAGCACAACAGGGAAGATGGAGTATGGAAGCTGAAGTTACAGTAGTTGCGTGGAAGATGGATATAGGGAAGGAAAGTATGACAGGTATGGAAGATGGTTGTTGTTGTTGTTGTAAGCAATGCTGAGATGAACCAAAGGAAACAACAGGGGTGTGATTACTGGAATTGAAAGGGATTAACAGGAAGTGTAAGTGAAATAGTGGTGATAGGTGTTTGCACTTGTTGCTGTAAAGGAAAGAGTTGTCCCAAGGGTCTTGACCAGAGAGACGACAAACTAATCCGAGATCAAACTTTGTTCTATAAAACCTGAATTTCCCCCAGACAGCCCCAATTACAATGGGGACTTGACTTTGTATTCGCTAGGCAATTTGAATCCTGGTCGCCCAAATATATTAATGCAGATGAATGTTCAACAGAGGAATTCTGAAATAAGACAGGGTAGTTGCTGTAGGTACATATGGTAGTAGCGTGATGGAAGCTACAAAAGGTATGAATATGGGAGTGACAAGTCAACAATGCCATATAAAGAAGAAACAAATTTGAATGTCTATTTGAATACAGGAATAGCCAGTGTTGTGTGGCCATCAGCAAACCATCCAATCATACAAAGATGTTCACCATCTACCCTGCCAGTTTTCACCAGAAATTTTGCATGACTACTGCAGTTATTAACATCGACCATACACCAGAACCCTAATGATGTTTCCTGCCATGAACAGTGCTTTTTCCATATTTGACATCTGCAGATGTCCATCCTAGTGTTGAGAGTTAAGGTTCAGTATGCCCTGTACCTTAACTCTATACAATGAAATCATATAGAGGAGGCATAATGAATTATCAGGTGAGAATGGTAAAAAGAAGAAGTCATAATATATATGGGTAGATCAAGGGTATCTAGATATAATATAATGAGAATGAATATGATTGTGCTGTAAGAGTAAGTGCAATGTCATGCCATGCTTATCAAGTGGCCATATAATGTGAAGCATAGGTGATGTTGTAAAACATATACAGGAAATTATATCAGAAAGAAAGAAAAAAAAAATGGATGTTGATATGAAGCTGTAGAGGATGTTACAGTTGTAAAGACGATGTATGAGAATAGAGGAAAACGCAGGGGTGGCTATAAAGATGCATTGCAGTCATGTGAATGACATGCTAGAAAATGCTGAAAGTACAGGGGATTGGATGGTTGAATGCAAATCTAAGGGGTTGAAAGTGACTGTTTGTGAATGGAAAAGGGGTGAGTGCAATGAACGGCTCCTGGACAGTCTTATGTTCAAGACAACCCTAAAAGACTAATGTTGATGTTTGCCTAATATAAACTTACGGATGCATCTCATAAAACTTAGCAGGAGGCATGTATTAGACTAGACATTTTCCTATTTATAAGTTTTTCTATTTATTTTAGCAATGTAAGAAAATCAACAGTCCCTGTTGCATCCATATCTGATGTAATAAAGATCAATATTTCTCATTACATTAACCAGACCCAAAGTGAATAAATGATCATGAAGTCATCTACAGTTTGGGACTAAGATAGTAATAATAAAAAAAAAACGCAACTTATGATTTTCAGAAATGCTCGGGATCTAAAATATTTAGAGGCTCCTCATTATACTATACAGCCAGTAGATATACAACATGCGTATTGTGCACCAAACATGAATATGCTAAAATCTTGAATTATACATACCAGAAAGACACACTGCATGAAGGATTATTCAAGCATATGACAATTAGCCATGTCGTCAGTTTATTTGACAACAGACCTCAATCCTGAGGAATCATCGTAGCACAAATCCATTAGATAACAGGGGATCAATTTTCTTCCCAGCCGATCATCTTACCAGACGAAAGAATGCAATCTTTCGGAGACCAATTCCTATGATCTTTTGAAACTAAACCACAGAAAAGGATGGCAGGTGCAGCCAAGCATAGAAAGATGTGAAAACACCAACACAGGTTGGAGAGAATTATTTTGAGGACCTTCCCCCTCTGAACACCTGCGGTGCAGAGATTAGATGGGGATACAGGCATATATGAGAGCGTAGGATATCACAGAACAGAGATTGACGCCAGATCACGATTTGTAATGAAAACAAACTGGCATAGGAGGCCCTCCTTACAATAAATTAAGCGAGACCCAGGTCAGCTGAGTATGACTTCTCACAGTACAGGTTAACATCTGCAGAATGCATATGCTAGACCGTTTGGGTTTTTTTTTTTTATGGAAATGTCGATGCGACGTTACAAGGTCAAATGCTGAAAGGGAATCAAATGTCATGGATGAATGGAATAGTGAAAGGAGTTTATACCGATCACTTTTCCTTTTGCAGGAAATCCGAGATCTGATGCACACTTCAAAGACCAATATACATTGACACAGAACCCTTGAATAGTTTCCTATCTTAGCATAGGCATAATAATTCCAGAACGATTGAAGCGATCTCCGGTATTAGGAAATCAAATTGTAGAATCCAACTAAATAGCAAAAGGAAACTCGAAATAGAGTTGAGATTTAGGTAAACCACAGGGAATCATCAAATCCGATATCATAAACCAGAGTAAATCACAAAAATCAAAGAAGTCAAATAGAAACTAAAAAAAAATTGTTGGAATCTTTTATTCCATTACTGTTACACAGGGATGTGTTGAAATTGCTATAGGCAATTCAACGTCAACCATGGTGCTTTAATGGGGGCCGAAACAGAAAAGAAAACCAGAAAAAGCGGGAAGGAAACGGGGTACTGACCGTAATAGAGCTTTGCTTCGATTGGTTCGAACGAATGGTGATGTTTCTTCTGAAATTTGAGGTTGGATCAATCCTCTCCAGTCGACCAGAAGAGACTGCTTGCTATCTTCTGAAAGTAACCGTGTTCTTGTTCCAGAACTCTTTCTTTCCGTCCTTGAGAGTTGCTGGAGAGCGATCAAGTGGAGGAGATGGGTTGCGAGATGGATTTAAAAAAAAACGATGACCAGAAGATAGGAGTTGGCCCCTTTTTAAAGAGGAAATGGAAACTTCGAGAGAGGAAAGCCCGTTGAGGATTGAAGGTGGAGATGAGGGTGTGCCGTTTCGTGATGGAGGGTGGATGGAGGATGAGCGTGGAGATCGCACATGGGGGGGGGGGGGGGGGGGAACAGCCGGCCATGGAGGCAGTTTCGGGAGGGGCGGTTGCGCCTCCTTCCCCCTCTTCTTCCTTACGAAGGGTAAAAGGAAAACCCCTAAAAGTGTTTTCCAAAGACCCCCCCTTTTCAACTTTCAAATTTTTACAAAAGAGGGCTTCGGAGGTCTTTAGCGAAAATTATTTTTCAAAAAGGCTCGAAATCATTTTGTTTTTCTCAAAATCTTTCCAATTTTTTTTTTTGGTTTTTGTTGTTATTTTTCTATTTTTTTGTATTTTTTTTTTTAGAATAAAATCCTAAAGCTTTACAAGAAATCAAAAGATTGAAACTAATTTTTTTGATGTTTTTGTAAAATATTTACAAAAGGAGTTTTTCTGAGAATTTTAGAAACTATTTTGAGAAGATTTCTTCAGAAATGGGTTTTTTTTATCCGGATTTGGAGGAAATATGGATTTAAAGTGCTGGATTTGGATCCGGAGTTGATTTTGAATATATCAATATGAATTTTAATTCAGAGAATCTGAAGAACTGACTTGATTTTCTCAGAAAACGGGGTTAGGGGCAAAAGAGTCATTTTTACAAAACTTTAAAAAAAATTGGGGTGTTCACAGATGCCCCTCTTTGCTACTAAGCCGGTTGAGAGCCGAGCTTAGTGGCAAAGACAACACTCCAAATTTTGAAAATGCCCCAGTCGGCAGGTCTGAACTGGGTGTGGAAGAATTATTTTTGAAAATATGATTTTTCAGGCTTTGAAACTTTATCCTTAATGGTTTTGGGGAGACGAAATCCTCGAAAATGATATGATTGAGTAGAAAATGAGGAAATCGTGATGGGACTTTAGATGGAAATTCTGAAAGGGTGGAGAATGAGAATTTTGATCAGGTCTCATGGGTGAGACCAGATACTCTTATCGAAATGATTCAGGTTTAGCCCTTAACCTGGATGGGACGAAAATATATCAAGATGAATTTGAAATGAGGAAAGGAATACACAGGGACCTTGATGGGACATTTTGGAAAACGCCTTGTGAAATGAAGCCCGAGTATGATCCTTTCTTTGGATGAATGTATGAAGTATGGGTCCCTTGGTGGGAAGAATTATGGTGGGATTGGAAGAAATCATCTCGTTAAAACGAGGAATTCTGCAGGAACAAGACTCAGGTTTAACCCAAACCTGCAAGGAAGATACCTCGCGAAGCGAGGTTCCGGGTTAGCTCTTAATCTGGATAGGAAATCTACCATATGGGTTTCTCAAAAATGAAGAAAGCACGATGGGACCTTCGGAATTTGGACGAACAAATCCGAGAGGGTTTTTTGCGAAAGGAGGAAATATAGAGTCCCTAAAGCTTTGAAAAAGGGGAAGAAATTGGGCGTCTTATTGCTGAGACCGAAATAGCTTTTGAAATTAAATGATCTTTCGCAAATGGTTCAGGTTTGACCCTTATCCTGAGTGGGTTGTCCCTACAGAATTCTTTTAATGAGAAAACCGTGATGGGACAGGAAGAGATGCTTCCACTGGATGAGGCAACTCTTCTTGGAAATATAAACAACGCTAGGTTGCATCAAAAATGGATATTGAATGTTTATTTTATTTTTGGAATAACTAGAAAATTTTGCCAATAAGATAAAATCATAGTAGATTCAAACGCTTGGAAATATGCACGTATGTGCGAAAGATATTCTCTCTTTTACCTAGAGTATTTCCTCCAATGCGGTTAACTCTTCAGTTTTAAGAGTTAAATTCAAAATTTAGCACTGATGATTTTCTTCAAGGAAGCTATCCATTTCCCTGATATGAGAATAGAAGAAATATTCTTAATTTCATAAAAGCAAGTAATGAAAAGATATTGATAAAAGAATTTTGTATGAGAAAAGATGACTCCTGGCAACTTTGGCAGCTTTGATATCTGGGTGTTTTCCCATGATGATCTTTTTGCACTCTTTTTGAGTCATTGGGCTTTTTCGGGTTTTTCTCATCATCCTTCATTTGGATGTCCTGACTTTTTCTCTTTTTCAGGGAAGGGCACGTCACAAACTCCTTCATCTTGGAGATGCTCTGATCCTTCTTTTATCTCAGGGGTTCTATTGATCTTACTGGCTCAAAAGGTCTTTAAATGATAGCAGAAATCAAATATCTTTTAGGCTTTGTCGGTAGGTTCATCGCATTTGCCTTCATCTCAACAGTGATCCGAACTTTTCCTGGAAGGATCCGTCACAAACTCCGTTATCTTGGAGATGTTTCAAATCTTCTTTGGCCCCGGGGATCTACTCGCTTAATTCGCCTTCATCTTGACGACAATTGAGAGATCTCTTTTACGGATATTTGACTGAAGCTTCAAATGAATAAATGAGGAGATATGGATTGAGTGTATTCTTTTTATGGCTCAAGATATTTTCACTGCCTGATTGCCAGAAAGTCATTTAAAACATGCGTCATAGCTAAGATCAATATCAATTCGCCTCTGGCTTTTCAACATCATTGAAGATTTCTTTTATTGATCATATCGAGGACATTTCTTACATCCTTTTGGTTGATCAACAGGAAAAGGTTTGAATTTTACCTATTTTCCACAAAAAGTTTCACCTTTTGGAAAGAAATAGTAGAGGTAATCTGAGGAAATTCTTTTTGTGTAGTCAGACTTTTTAGAATCAACTAATGCTTTTAGCAAATTGGCAAAGTTTTCATGAATCTCTTGTGAAATAATCATTCAATATAGATTTTGATAAGACGCTTAGCTGTAATTTAAAGAAATGGTGTAAGAAATCAGACTTTTAGAAAACTGGACTGATGAAATAATATTAGGTTTTTGGAAATCCCGACCAGTTTATGAGAAACTGGATTTTGATAATCCCGACCAGTGAAAACACTGGATTTCAAATCCCGACCAGTTATGAAAACTGGATTTCAAATCCTGACCAGTTATAAAAATTGGATTTCAAATCCCGACCAGTTATGAAAACTGGATTTCAAATCTCGACCAGTGAAAAATACTGTATTTCAAATCCCGACCAGTGAAAAATACTGGATTTTAAATCCCGACCAGTTATGACAACTGGATTTCAAATCCTGACCAGTTATGAAAACTGGATTTCAAATCTCGACCAGTGAAAAATACTGGATTTCAAATCCCGACCAGTGAAAAATACTGGATTTTAAATCTCGACCAGTAAAAAAAATACTGGATTTTAAATCTCGACCAGTGAAAAATACTGGATTTTAAATCCCGACCAGTTATGACAACTTGATTTCAAATCCTGACCAGTTATAAAAACTAGATTTCAAATCTCGACCAGTGAAAAATACTGGATTTCAAATCCCGACCAGTGAAAAATACTGGATTTTAAATCTCGACCAGTTAAAAATACTGGATTTTAAAAATGAAGGATTTAATCTAATGGTTTGAAAGTGATTGAATTTGGGAGATTATAACCCGAGGGTTGAGAAAATGATAAGATTTTGAGGATATTACAACCAGAGGTTGGGAAACTGATAGAATTGTGAGATTGAAGATATTGAAGGTTTGAGAATGATAGAATTGAGGAGTCGCACCCTAAGGGTTTGATCTTTTGGAATACACGGCCAGCGAGAGCTGGATCTTTTGGAATACAGGACCAACGAGATGCTGGATCCTCTGAAAATACATGACCAGCGAGATGCTGGATCTTTTGGAAATACATGACCAGCGAGATGCTGGATCCTTTGGAAATACATGACCGGCAAAAGCTAGATCTTTTGAAAATACATGAAGTTTTGGGAGATTTAAGTCAGAACTTGAATTTAAAAGGAGAAAGGTCTTTGGTCAGAAGATTGATTTTAGAAGGTTACCGGTGTGAAAACCGGATTTTCCAAATGAGCTCAATTTTGAGAAATAACCAGTGCGAGAGCTGGGTTTTGAAGATGAGCTAGATTTTCAAAATGAGTTTTTAGAAGATAATTCAGGATTTATCCCCTTATCCTGAACGGGGGAAATAATAAAAAAGAATACCTCATTGAAAGGAGGCATCAGGTTTATCCCTTAACCTGAAAGGGTGCATTTTAAAGATAAAGGTAGATGAAATTTTAATAAGATTGAAAATTTTGTTAAAACTTGACAGGGATGAGCATTAGCTTGATGTAAATCTGATCAAACCAAAATGAATTAAATGAAACGAAAAATAAAGACCGCAAGACTAATTAAGATTTTACAAAATTTGAGGAAAAGAGCTTTCGTCTAATCCTGCCTGCATATGATGGAAGAAGACGATTATAAAAATGAAATAAAGATGCCCCAGTATCATGGAGAGGAATGTAAGAATTGATAGAAGATCATTATTTTATTGAAATGGCTCTTTTGAATAGTACAAAGGCTTTAGAATGAACATTTCAGGTGTAAAACTTCTTCAAATGCAGAGCATTGATGGGATCTGGCATCTCCACTCCATCTGCGTTGATTAGGCGATACGAATTGCGAGGCAAAGCTTCCTTAACCACATAGGGGCCTTCCCAATTGGGTGACCACTTGCCCCGTGGTCGATGCTTGAGATGAGTCGTTGATCTGAGTACCAAATCATTAACTCGAAATTTTCTTTCAATGACAGACTTGGCATAATGTCGAGCTATCTTCTGCCGATAAGCTTGAGCATGCTCTGCTATTTTGAGTCTCTTTTCATCCAGTAAATCTAGCTGCACCAATCTCTGCTGTTGATACTGATCAAATGGCAATTCTATGAGAGAAACGAATTTGAGAGCGGGCTTTTGGATATGGAGAGGTAACACCACTTCAGTTCCGTAAACAAGTTCTGAAGGAGTGACATTAGTCGGAGTTCGAATGGTGGTCCGATATGCCCAAAGTGCGTCGTGAATTTTCTCGTGCCAATCTCGACCTGTCTTCACAGTCCTTTCCAAAATACGAATCAAAATTTTATTGGTGGTCTCTGCTTGGCCATTCCCTTGAGGATAATAAGGAGCTGAGAAGTGATGGGAAATTCTGAATTTAGAACAGAAGGTTTTCATCCTCTCATTTTTGAAATGGGTTCCATTATCTGAGACAATATCATGTGGTATGCCGAAGCGGCAAAGGATGTTCTTATGAATGAAAGAAACCACATGACGGCCTTCTACTGTGCGTAAAGTAACAGCTTCAACCCATTTCGTGAAGTACTCTGTCGCAGCCAGAAAGTATTTGTGGCCGTTGGAAGCAGAAGGGGTAATCGGGCCGACAACGTCAAAAGCCCACATGGAAAATGGCCAAGGACAAACAACTGATTGTAGATATGAGGCCGGAGCATGAATATAAGGTGCGTGCAATTGGCACTTGACGCACTTTTTCACAAATCTATGACAGTCCTACTGCATGGTATTTCAATAGTACCCTGCTCGAACGATCTGCTTGACGAGAGTTTGATAGCCGACATGGCCACCACAAATCCCTTCATGTGCCTCTTGGATAACTTCCATAGCTTCTTCTTTGTCTAAGCACCTTGAATACTCAGAACTGAATCCACGGCGGTAGAGGACATTGGCGAGAATGAAATATCGGGTAGACATACGCTGAATTGCACGTTGCTCCCTTTTAGGCATTTCTGGTGGAAATTCACCAGACTCAATGAAATTCTTGATACTTTGATACCAAGGCTTCTCCTTCTGATTGACCTGGTTTACTTGCATAATTGAATCGAAAGCGGGTTGCTCGAGTCTGCCAACTTCGAAAGAGCGACATGACTCACCACCTTTGAACGATAAAATGGAGCTCAAACTGGCTAAGCCATCGGCTATCTGATTATGCTCTCTTCTGATGTGATTGAGCTGAAATTCTTCGAAGTTGTCCACAAGAGCTAAGACGATCTTCTGATATGGGATCAATTTGGGATCTTTCACTTGCCATTCAGTGTTAACTTGACTGACAACAAGTAGTGAGTCGCCAAAAGCATGCACTCTCTTGACATTGAAACTTTGCAGAATTTTGAGACCTTGTATTAGAGCTTCATACTCGGCCATATTATGAGTTCATTGGAAACCAAGCTTGAGAGAATAAGGGATCATTTCTTTTTCTGGAGTAATTAACAAGACTCCAATCCCGATACCAGACATGTTTTTAGAGCCATCGAAGAACAAGTTCCAAACTGGGAGCTGTTGGATATTATAGATGTGCTCGTCAGGAAAATCATCTTCTGCTTTAATTTCTTCCGTCAAAGGGAAATCTGCCAACTGATCTGCGATCGCTTGGCCTTTAATCGACTTTTGAGAAACATACTCTAAGTCATATTGCATCAGAAGGACTTGCCACTTCGCAATTCGTCCAGTGAGAAACGGTTGCTCAAGAATATATCTGAGCGGATTAAGTTTTGACAGAAATTTGATTTCAGAAGCCAGTAGGTAATGTCTCAATTTTTGGCACATCCAAACCAGGGCTAGACAAGTTTTCTCCATTTGAGAATACTTTTTTTCATAATCAATGAATGTTTTGCTCACATAGTAGATGGCATGCTCTATCAGGCTGCCCTCTTCATACTGCGCGAGGAATCCACCACAGGCGTTCTGATTGACAGAAATGTATAGTAGGAGAGGCTTTCCCAGTTTTGGCGGCTTCAAAACTGGTGGATTAAGGAGATACTGCTTGATGCGCTCAAACGAGAGCTGGCATTCCGACCCCCATTCAAATTTAACTCCTTTTCTAAGCAAATGGTTGAAAGGCTCGCATCTCATGGCAAGATTAGAGATGAACCTGCGAATAGACTGAATACGCCCTTGAAGACTCCGCAGTTCTCTGAGATTAGTTGGAGGCGGCATGTCAATAATGGCTTTTGCTTTGGCCGGATCCACTTCGATCCCTTTCTTGCTGATGATGAAGCCGAGCAGCTTGCCGGACTCTACTCCAAAAACACATTTCTGAGGATTAAGTCTTAATTTGTAAAGAATGAGTCTTTCAAAAACTTGACTAAGAGCATCGAGGTGATCCTCTTCCTCTTTAGACTTAACCAAAATGTCATCCACATATGCATCCATATTCTTGTGCATTTGATCATGGAAAATAACGGCCATCGCCCTTTGATAGGTTGCTCCGGCATTTTTGAGCCCAAATGGCATCACCGTATAGCAGAAGGTTCCCCATGGGGTAGTAAACGAAGTCTTTGACTGATCACGAATGACCAACTTAATCTGATTATAACCTGAATATCTGTCCATGAAAGAAAACATGACATGACCCGCTGTGCTATCGATCAACAGGTCAATATTAGGAAGTGGATAGTCATCTTTCGGAGTGGCCTTATTGAGGTCCCTGAAATCAATGCAAATTCGAACTTTTCCGTTCTTTTTAGGGACTGCCACGATATTTGCCAACCAATCAGGATAATCAATGGCTCGGATGAAGCCTGCTTTCAATAGATCTTCAAGTTCTTCCTTGACTTGTTGCTCAATTCGAGGGTCTAATTTCCTCAATTTCTGCTTGATTGGTCTGACCTCTGGTTTCAACTTGAGTCGATGCTCAACCAGCTTGATATCTAATCCTGGCATATCTTCGTAAGTCCAGGCAAATACTTCCTGATGCTTTTTGAGGAATTGGATGAGTCTAGCCTTTTCAATTTCGCTTAGACTCGACCCGATTTTGAGAATCTTCGGATCATCTTCCGACCCAATGTTAATATCCTCAGTTGGATCTTGAACCAAAGATGATGGTTCATCCTGCTTCTGAATGTGAGCAAATTCTGGCAAATCCTGAATAGTGGAATCAAACTCGGTTGGCTCTTCAGTCTGATCTGCTGCCTGACTGACCTCTGCCCTATCTTTCATCTTAGGAAACCTCGCCAATTTTAGATACTTGGGATTGATAACAAATCTTGTCATTGATTCAGGCGTTAATGGTCCTGAAAATGTAAGAAAGGTTTTATTTAAGAGAAAGTACGAGCCAAATCAAATTTTTGAATAAAGTAAAGAATAATGACATAAACAAAATATAAGAAGGAATGATAGATACTCGAATATGAAGGAAAAAGCTTGATCTTTCATTGATTGAAGTAAAGTATTTACAAGATTCTGACAAAAGATGGGACTGTATTGTCCCTACAAGATTTAAACAAAGAAATGATAACAGAAAAGGCAGGAAAACTGAGGCATCATCTTCACTTGTTTCCCTTGACGAAAACTGTCTTTTTGCTTGAATCCTGGCCGGTGAACCCCAACCCTGAACTGTCCGCATGCCGAACTGGAATGATGGGCTCTATCATGCCATCTTCATCTTTCCCCATGCCTCGGAATGGCTGGTATCCATGTTTTATCAGCAGATCAAATCTCTTTCTTGCTTTGGAGAACTGAGGGAATAAAGGGTGATCTTTGAAAGAGGTGTAATTGATGTGTCCTCCTAGTTTGAAGAAACAAGGTCCCTGCCATTGGACCGTGGCTGCGACGTTTTCCTCTTCCATGACATCTTTTAACTTTAGCATCTCCAGGCTATCACTAAGATTGATCTCATCTGCCTCTCGGATGCTGGGGATATCTGCTGTAAACGTGGGACGAGGAATCATAGGTTGTGGCAGCCTTTCTTTAGGGTCTTCGCCCAAAACAGTAGTAATCATTCCACCCTTAGACCACTTGATGCACTGGTGGAGAGTTGAGGGAACGGCATTGGCATTGTGGATCCATGTTCGTCCCAACAAAAGATTGTAAGTCGGCGGCACATTGACGACATGGAACAATACCGTATGCACTGAGTAGTTGATGAAGATTTCCAAAAAGACTTTGCCTTTGGCAATTTGCCCATGATTATCGAAGCCATAGATGGTGATGGGATCAGGCACATATTCTTCCTCTTTTAATCCCAATGCTTTCGTTGTCATTTCTGGGCAAATATTCAGACTGCTGCCCCCATCGACATGAACATGTAGGACGGTCATGCCCCTGGTTCTAACCACAATGTACAGCGCATTGTTATGAAATGAATGAGGTTTTGGCAAGTCCTCATCTGAAAAGGTAATGGGCGCGTTCGTCATTGCCTGATTTACTATTTGCGCCATGTCTTCGGGCGTGGTGCCGACTTTACTTTGATCTTTCTCAATAAGTCATCTAATTTTTCCTTGTGCTGGGGAGTGTCGTGAGTCAACTCAAAAATGGAGATGTTGGAGAGCGCTGTAATCGGCTTCTGAAGGCTTTTGGCCCGTTCTTCCGCTGCTTCTGAGGTTTCTGCTTCCTCTGTGCAGGTCTCCTTTCTTAGAAATCTTTTTGAAAAAACTTGGATTTTTCCACTCTCAACTGACATGTTTCTAATATTTAAAAATGAGTGGATATCCCCTCTCTGAAATGCAGGTTGATTCTGATGTAGAACCATCACCTGATGCTGCAAACTCATCTCCTCTTCGGAACAAGGATGTATGTGACTCTGTGGAAGAAAAGAACCTTCTGAAACGGTTGACATTGAATGTTTTGGGAATGGGGCGGACAAAATGTCCATTTTGCCCTCTTCTTCATCCTCGATGAGGATGCTTTTATCAATACAATCCTGAATCAGATGCTTCAGGACGAAGCAATACTCAGTGTCGTGGCCCATCGCTCTATGGAACTTGCAGTACTGTTCCTTAAATCTTCCCATGAGCACTGGTGGATCTGCCACCTTGGGAAGTTTTACCATCCCGTGAGACAGCAAGTATTCCAGAATTTTCTTCAAAGGCTGGTCGAGGGGAGTGAACTTCCGATCCCTACTCCAGTTTATATGTTTGGGCTTTTCTTGAAGGTCCCCCTTTTGTTGAGGACCGGTCGAGAGAGGCTTGTCATTGTTCTTGAAGAATTTGCCCTTTCTTCCCCTGTTCTGTTCGGGCTTTGTGCCACTGCCACTGCCCTGTTTACTGCTACTGCCCTGATCATCCCCTGGAACCTCAGCGGAGTAGGTGAAATGTGCCTTCTTCTTTGGGTCTGGGATATTCTTGGCTAAGGCGACACCTTCATACATCCCATTCTCTACCCCCATCTCGAGCCATTCTGCTTGCTCCGTCAGTTCGATAAAGGATTTGGAGGGGTATGGGAAGAGGAGGCTTTTTAGGGGCTGAGAGAAATTATTGAGGATGACTTGGAGGGCATGTTCCTCAGAGATAGGGTTTCTCATTTTGTTGCACAGGCTTCTCCACTTGTGGATAAAATCCCTAGCCTTTTCATTGGGCTCTTGCTTCAGGTTGCATAGGTGGTTCAGGGTGGGCAGAGCTTCCGTGTTGAACAGGAAGCGCTCAACGAACATGTTGACGACTTTGTCAAAATCCCTTAGTTCGATGGGATTGACGTGCTCAGCATACCATTTGGCAGCTATCCCCTCTAAACTGCGGGAAAAACAGAGGAAGAGGGCACGGTTGTCTTCGCTGAATCGGGCGCATTCTGCGAAGAACATGGCAAGGTGGGCCTTGGGGTCTCCGGATCCATCGAATTTAATGAATTTTCGGGGGAGATTCTCCAAATTGATGTCTCCTTCCAAACCAAGGTAGAAATCCTGTCTGGTGTATGACCTTTTCCCCTTATCCCGGACTTGCAGGTCTTTGACGATTTTGGTCAGTGCCTGGATCGAGTCTTCTGCGGGGGCCCCATGCTTGGGCTTGTTCACTGATACTGGCTCTTCTACCGGCCTCTTGGACTGCCACAGATTTTTCGGGATGTAAATCAACTGCTCTTCTTCAGAATTCTCTTTCGCTGACTCAAAATCTTTAGAGGTACTGTCACGCTGTATCTTTTGCTTGCTGATCTTGACTGGCTTTTTCATGGGCTTCTTCTTAGCCTTGGTCTTAGAAGCCGCCTTCTTTGGAGCCGCCTTAGCCTGCTCGGCCATCATTTTAGTCATCATTTTCTGAAAAACCCGGTACATGGTCGGATCAACATCGCTTTCATCTCCGGAGTCATGCTTTTTGGACAATCTAGGAGAATTCATCTCCTCTGACTCGTTGTCACTGTGTTGTTGAGCAGCCCTCTTGTCAGCCCTTGTCTGAACCATTTTTCAGATGCCAAAGCTTTCCTGCAGAATATGGGAATGGTTAGAGTATGGAGAAGCCCTTTTAAAAATCATAATTTCTTTGAAAAAAAGGCAAGAAATGAGGGGATTTGGTAGACAATTTCAAGAGATTATCCCATTACCCGGGATTGGATCATCACACGATTTGTGATAATTGTGTTACCATTTGATGATAACAGAGAAATGTGCCTTGTTACCTAGGCGAGGTCGTCAACCATGAGAAAAATATATTTGAAGAAAATGTGGAAGGAATGTCCCATCTACCCGGGATGAGGTCGTCACTTAAGATTTGTGACTTTTATTTGTGCTATAAACAAAATATAGAGAACAACATTTTTGGCCAAAAAGTAAATTTTTATTGATATTTTTAACTTTCAAAGACAAAGAGAGGGTGGACAGACAGTTTGCCATCACTCTTGATATTCAGATGATACATTTGGCCCAGGAAAAATAGACAGAGAAATAAAGGAGTTCCAGGTATATTTAGCGACATGATATGCCCCAGACCTCTGATCCGACTGCAGGTTGAATTCTGACACGTTGCCTGTCGGGAAACAGGTGTTGGCACGAACTTGCCGCTGCGAAAACTGCCTCAGACATCGTTCCGGCTGATAATCAACACAAAAGAAAGGGCCCATCAACTTGTAGCGCTTGTCACGGGCATAAGTGTATCGAGGAATAGTCTCTCTTCTATCAAAGAAATCCCAGGTGATCTCCTCCTGATGCAGCTTCTCGATCAGAGCTCGGCATTGGATGACTGTCTTCGGCTGCTTACTGTTGAACCTGAAAGAACTGGCCTTCGAAGGAACGTGTCGCAGGAACCATGACTGCAAGGCGTAAGTGCATCCTTCTACTAGAATGGTCTCCCCAAGAGCAAATCGGACCAAGCCTCTGTAAAGGAAGGCTAATGCGGCCATGGAGACTGAGAGCTGACAGGTCTGCTTGCTTCCCCATCTCCGAAAGAGCTGAGCAACTCTGATATCTATGAAATTCTGACCATCTTGGAAGAAGGCTAACCCTACTGTGCACAGGATCATGGCGTGCTGAATTCTGTCCTTCGCTGCTCGGGACAAAGTGTCAACCTTTTTGTAGGCTCCGTACTTTTGATATAGCTCGAACAGGTCGATGAACTGATTCCCACTAATCTCGGTGAGAGTCCAAGATCTGCTCCCTGTTGCTCTTGCTAAGGCTTCTCGAACATCCACCCCTTTGATGTTGATAAAAAACTGCTGCTCGACAGGATCATTTGGCTGACCAGCTGGTTCGGGAAATCCCATAATGTCGTTGAACTCGTCCATCAGCAGAGTCATCTCTCCCCATGGAAACCAGAAGGTGCAAGTACGCGGATTCCACCGTTCTGCCATAGCCTGAATCAGAGCTCCGTTGATGGTTCGCTTGCCTGTCGCTGATGCCATTTCCAACCCACAGTCATCCAAGTGGTCTGGGAACATACGTGAGAAGGTTGCGAACCAAGAATAATACCACCGAGGGAAGAAAGTACGAGACTGGATGACCCGCAGATCTGGGGTTCCATCCCTTATTTGATAGAAGACATGATCCCAAGGAAAGATAGTATCGGGAGATTCAGATGCCATCGGAGTGATACTGAGGCAAAAAGAGGAAGCGAGTCAGATAGAATGCAGGACTTACGGATAGACTTTTTAAAGAATCAAACCTGGAAATTTTGAAAGATTGAGGGGATTTTAAAAGAATTTTCCAGGGTTTTGAAGAAAATTTGATCTAAAAGAGAAAAAGAAAATGTAGGTAGAGAAAAATATACACCTGGGGTTTTTGGAAATAAGGGTAAGTTTTGAATAATACACCCAGGGTTTTTTTGAAAAAGGTTTGATACATATATGAGAGAATAAGAGAATTTATCATACAACTAAAGCTGCACAAACAAGGATGCGCACACAGCACTCCCTAAAGGCTGACTCTAAATGCAATAGTTGAAATGGCTTGTAGGACCTTAAATCTAACTCTAAGGTTCAAATTATCTGATTCCGATCAAGATACGCCGATATACCCAAGCCGAAGCTCGAAGTACGTGGCATAAAAATATTTCTCCGGTTCTAAGGTAATGGCTTCCCAACATCCTTGAGCACCTACCGATATACCTCGGACTATGGCCCTTAGGTACGTGGTAGGGGGGCGCGAACCCAAATAAGTGGTCCAGTTGTGAGGCTCTCTCCCGAACTATGGTTCAGTGAGACAGCCCAGCAACGTGAAGACCGGGACAATATAGGTAAGGGATGTTTTGAAAACATGTTCAACATGCAAAAAAAAATCAGATGGCTCTAATGCAAGTCCTAAAGAGATAGATCTAAATGAAAAGAAACATACACTTGCATACATTGTTTACATTCAATCCCTAAAATTGAGGAGAGTTGTATTCAAGACCTAAGTCTAATGTGAGCATGGAATAATCTCCTCAATATGGTCCTATCAAACCATACTTAAATCCTATATGCAATGATGTTAGCTTAGGACAAGATCTAGGCTCCTAAGGTTTGCATGGAAATGAAGCTGACATATGAAGAATAAAGACTTAGATAATGTCAAAGCAAAAGAAAAGGCATAATTCAACCGGACGGAGACGAGTCCTATCACGGTCGCCAAAACTGTGATCATCGCAAAATTTTCCTCTCATAATATTCTCTCTCTTCCTTCTCTTTTCCTTTTCAACCTCTTATTTTCTTCCTTTTTGAAGGGAGAAAAGATAAAAGAACGGAAAAGAAAGAGATGAGAGAAAAGAAAGAAGAGAAGGGAAGAGGAAATCTTTTACGGCTCTCACTTGACCTTAATTTTGAAAATATTTTGAAATAACTCGCCTCCGTTTTTGAAATATTTGCAGGAAAATCGGGAGACGGGATCCGCTCGACGGTACGAGGTTCGACCGTTCCTGGCGCCTTTACCAGGGGTAATCGAACCAAGGGTCGAATTTTATGCCTTTTGCTTTGCAAAGATTTTATCTAAGTTTTTATCCTAAGTCTAAATGCACAATGAATCATGCTTGTGCAAATGCAAAGATGTATGCTCTTTTTGAAAATGTTTTAAAGAATTTCCAAGTGAATCTGATAAAGTGAAGAAATGATTTCTAACTTAGAACTTAAGATTGAAGTTCTAAGTTTTTAGAATAGTCAAGAGCTTGGGAAAATAAATCTGGAATTTGGAAATTGATTTTGAAGTTTTGAGATAAAAGAGAATGAAGGAAATTTTTCAAAGTCATAAATGGACTTTGAATTTAGAATTTTGAACTTGGACGAATATCTGAAATGGAATTGAATTCCACTTTTGAATATGGGAAATCTAGAGAAATTGAGAAATGAGGTTTGTAAAAGTTGGATTTTCAAGATGGAATCCGAATCCAAGTTCTGGATAGACTTTTGAATTGATTTTTAGGATTCAAAATAGGGACTTGGTTTGAATGAAATGGAATTGGCTTTAAGAATTGGAATTTTGGATTTTTGGAATTTTGAAGGGAATTGGATTCAAGATGTGGAATCCAAGAAGGTATTTAGATTTGAAAATCTGAGATCCAAGATAGAGTTGGACCCTGGATCCTAAGACAGAATTGGATCTGAAGTTTGAGATCAAAAATAGAATTGGATTCTGGATCCTAAACTGGACTTGGATCTGAAATCCAATGTCGAATTGGGTTCTGGATCCTAAGATGGATTTAGATCTGAATTTGAGATCCAATGAAGAATTGGGTCCTGGATCCTAAGATGGATTTGGATCTGAAGTTGAGATCCAATGAAGAATTGGGTCCTGGATCCTAAGATGGATTTGGATCTAAAGTCTGAGATCCAAAGTGAAGTTGGATTCTGGATCCTAAAATAGAATTGGATCTGAAGTCTGAGATCCAAAGTGAAGTTGGATTCTGGATCCTAGAATGGAATTTGGATCTGTAGTTGGAGATCCAAAGTGGAATTGAGTTGATACTTGGAAATCTGGATCCAAGTTTGAGACTAGGATTTAACTTTGGATTTGGGTTATGAAAAAGTCCAAATAGGACCTTTAAAGATGGATCTGGGTTTTTAGAAACCCAAAGTTTTAAGTTTTGAGACTCAAATCCAAACCTTAATTGAAGATAAAGGAGGTGAACTTGATTTTTAAATCAGAAGATAACTTCAAAGTTAAATTGAACTTTGAAATTGAATTTTGAATTGAGTTGGAAATTTGAAGTTTGAATGTAAGATGATTTTGGAGTTTCAAAGTCAAATTGGACTTTGAAATTGAATGTTGGATCTTGGAAATGAGATAGAATTGGATTTGAATAAGATTTGATCTGAGAAATGAAGAAGGATAATCACTTGGAGTTTTTGAAAAAGGAAATTTTGAAAATATGATGCAATCCTATATGATGAATGATTTTGAATAATTTTGAAATTGGAATTTGAAAAGCTATTTCATTCTTTAAATGAATTAAAATAAGATTGAAAATATAATACATCCTTGACTATGGTCATTGAATGTATTATATAGTAATCTATATTAAAATTCTAGTGAAGAATGAAACACATTTTGTGCTTTTATAGAGTTTAGAATGGAATTAACTCTCAATATACCCTGACTATGGCCATTGGTATATATATCGAATTAATTCTAAGTTAAACTCTGATAAAAGGTAAAATATTTGAAGAATATGATGATTTTTGAAAGAGGGTCCAGTATGGATCCAGTATTATTTCATAAAAGATAAGAATACTAAGTCTTGTTTACACCCCGACTATGGCCGTTGGTGTAAATCATCAACTTAGAGTTAACTTACCTTTTATGGAATGGTGCACGTGCCATTTGTGTTTCACCATTGTGAGAAATAAAGGCAAAATGCATGAAACACAAGTAATCCATGATATTTACAATGCTCATTCATTCTACCTAAAGCAGGAAATGTAAATGTTCTTATTAATTACAATTCTGACTTTGAAATTGAAATTACAATTCCTAAACTAGAAAGGAAAATAACCTTTTCTATATAATTCCTACAAAAAGAATCAAGTTAGCATAAGGCAAATGATGTATGTAAAAGGAAATTTGCAAAATATTATATTGAATCTACCATGCAACTGATAAGAGACCCATGCATATGCTAAACACGCAAGGGATGATGAACAAGTTTATGCCATGGAGTGAAGGAGAGCACTATACAGGTGGTGCTGTAATAGATATTGTGAAATGTGTAGTGGAATAGGGACGCAAGGTGTTAAATGTGAAGGCAGAGGTAATGAATCACAGTATTGAAGATGCAGATGAGATAATGGTGATGTGTATGGTGCTGTAAGCACAACAGGGAAGATGGAGTATGGAAGCTGAAGTTACAGTAGTTGCGTGGAAGATGGATATAGGGAAGGAAAGTATGACAGGTATGGAAGATGGTTGTTGTTGTTGTTGTAAGCAATGCTGAGATGAACCAAAGGAAACAACAGGGGTGTGATTACTGGAATTGAAAGGGATTAACAGGAAGTGTAAGTGAAATAGTGGTGATAGGTGTTTGCACTTGTTGCTGTAAAGGAAAGAGTTGTCCCAAGGGTCTTGACCAGAGAGACGACAAACTAATCCGAGATCAAACTTTGTTCTATAAAACCTGAATTTCCCCCAGACAGCCCCAATTACAATGGGGACTTGACTTTGTATTCGCTAGGCAATTTGAATCCTGGTCGCCCAAATATATTAATGCAGATGAATGTTCAACAAAGGAATTCTGAAATAAGACAGGGTAGTTGCTGTAGGTACATATGGTAGTAGCGTGATGGAAGCTACAAAAGGTATGAATATGGGAGTGACAAGTCAACAATGCCATATAAAGAAGAAACAGATTTGAATGTCTATTTGAAAACAAGAATAGCCAGTGTTGTGTGGCCATCAGCAAACCATCCAATCATACAAAGATGTTCACCATCTACCCTGCCAGTTTTCACCAGAAATTTTGCATGACTACTGCAGTTATTAACATCGACCATACACCAGAACCCTAATGATGTTTCCTGCCATGAACAGTGCTTTTTCCATATTTGACATCTGCAGATGTCCATCCTAGTGTTGAGAGTTAAGGTTCAGTATGCCCTGTACCTTAACTCTATACAATGAAATCATATAGAGGAGGCATAATGAATTATCAGGTGAGAATGGTAAAAAGAAGAAGTCATAATATATATGGGTAGATCAAGGGTATCTAGATATAATATAATGAGAATGAATATGATTGTGCTGTAAGAGTAAGTGCAATGTCATGCCATGCTTATCAAGTGGCCATATAATGTGAAGCATAGGTGATGTGGTAAAACATATACAGGAAATTATATCAGAAAGAAAGAAAAAAAATGGATGTTGATATGAAGCTGTAGAGGATGTTACAGTTGTAAAGACGATGTATGAGAATGGAGGAAAACGCAGGGGTGGCTATAAAGATGCATTGCAGTCATGTGAATGACATGCTAGAAAATGCTGAAAGTACAGGGGATTGGATGGTTGAATGCAAATCTAAGGGGTTGAAAGTGACTGTTTGTGAATGGAAAAGGGGTGAGTGCAATGAACGGCTCCTGGACAGTCTTATGTTCAAGACAACCCTAAAAGACTAATGTTGATGTTTGCCTAATATAAACTTATGGATGCATCTCATAAAACTTAGCAGGAGGCATGTATTAGACTAGACATTTTCCTATTTATAAGTTTTTTTTATTTATTTTAGCAATGTAAGAAAATCAACAATCCCTGTTGCATCCATATCTGATGTAATAAAGATCAATATTTCTCATTACATTAACCAGACCCAAAGTGAATAAATGATCATGAAGTCATCTACAGTTTGGGACTAAGATAGTAATAATAATAAAAAAATGCAACTTATGATTTTCAGAAATGCTCGGGATCTAAAATATTTAGAGGCTCCTCATTATACTATACAGCCAGTAGATATACAACATGCGTATTGTGCACCAGACATGAATATGCTAAAATCTTGAATTATACATACCAGAAAGACACGCTGCATGAAGGATTATTCAAGCATATGACAATTAGCCATGTCGTCAGTTTATTTGACAACAGACCTCAATCCTGAGGAATCACCGTAGCACAAATCCATTAGATAACAGGGGATCAATTTTCTTCCCAGCCGATCATCTTACCAGACGAAAGAATGCAATCTTTCGGAGACCAATTCCTATGATCTTTTGAAACTAAACCACAGAAAAGGATGGCAGGTGCAGCCAAGCATAGAAAGATGTGAAAACACCAACACAGGTTGGAGAGAATTATTTTGAGGACCTTCCCCCTCTGAACACCTGCGGTGCAGAGATTAGATGGGGATACAGGCATATATGAGAGCGTAGGATATCACAGAACAGAAATTGACGCCAGATCACGATTTGGAATGAAAACAAACTGGCATAGAAGGACCTCCTTACAATAAATTAAGCGAGACCCAGGTCAGCTGAGTATGACTTCTCACAGTACAGGTTAACATCTGCAGAATGCATATGCTAGACCGTTTGGGTTTTTTTTTTATTGAAATGTCGATGCCACGTTACAAGGTCAAATGCTGAAAGGGAATCAAATGTCATGGATGAATGCAATAGTGAAAGGAGTTTATACCGATCACTTTTCCTTTTGCAGGAAATCCGAGATCTGATGCACACTTCAAAGACCAATATACATTGACACAGAACCCTTGAATAGTTTCCTATCTTAGCATAGGCATAATAATTCCAGAACGATTGAAGCGATCTCCGGTATTAGGAAATCAAATTGCAGAATCCAACTAAATAGCAAAAGGAAACCCGAAATAGAGTTGAGATTTAGGTAAACCACAGGGAATCATCAAATCCGATATCATAAACCAGAGTAAATCACAAAATCAAAGAAGTCAAATAGAAACTAAAAAAAATTTGTTGGAATCGCTTATTCCATTACTATTACACAGGGATGTGTTGAAATTGCTATAGGCAATTCAACGCCAACCAGGGTGCTTTAATGGGGGCCGAAACAGAAAAGAAAACCAGAAAAAGCGGGAAGGAAATGGGGTACTGACCGTAATAGAGCTTTGCTTTGATTGGTTCGAACGAATGGTGATGTTTCTTCTGAAATTTGAGGTTGGATCAATCCTCTCCAGTCGACCAGAAGAGACTGCTTGCTATCTTCTGAAAGTAACCGTGTTCTTGTTCCAGAACTCTTTCTTTCCTTCCTTGAGAGTTGCTGGAGAGCGATCAAGTGGAGGAGATGGGTTGCGAGATGGATGTAAAAAAAAACGATGACCAAAAGATAGGAGCTGGCCCCTTTTTAAAGAGGAAATGGAAACTTCGAGAGAGGAAAGCCCGTTGGGGATTGAAGGTGGAGATGAGGGTGTGCCGTTTCATGATGGAGGGTGGATGGAGGATGAGCGTGGAGATCGCACATGGGGGGGGGGGGGGGAACGGCCGGCCATGGAGGCAGTTTCGGGAGGGGCGGTTGCGCCTCCTTCCCCCTCTTCTTCCTTACGAAGGGTAAAAGGAAAAACCCTAAAAGTGTTTTCCAAAGACCCCTCCCTTTTCAACTTTCAAATTTTTACAAAAGAGGGCTTCAGAGGTCTTTAGCGAAAATTATTTTTCAAAAAGGCTCGAAATCATTTTGTTTTTCTCAAAATCTTTCCATTTTTTTTTTTTTGGTTTTTGGTGTTATTTTTCTATTTTTTTTTGTATTTTTTTTTTGAATAAAATCCTAAAGCTTTACAAGAAATCAAAAGATTGAAACTAATTTTTTTGATGTTTTTGTAAAATATTTACAAAAGGAGTTTTTATGAGAATTTTAGAAACTATTTTGAGAAGATTTCTTCAGAAATGGGTTTTTTTGATCCGGATTTGGAGGAAATATGGATTTAAAGTGCTGGATTCAGATCCGGAGTTGATTTTGAATATATCAATATGAATTTTAATTCAGAGAATCTGAAGAACTGACTTGATTTTCTCAGAAAACGGGGTTAGGGGCAAAAGAGTCATTTTTATAAAACTTTAAAAAAAATTTTGGGGTGTTCACAAAGAGGTCATCTAGCGAGGCCAACAAATCTGGGGAGACGAGCATACGGTCAAGCAGGCAGTAGCATGGGCGAGAGCGGCGATTGGACCAAGAGAAAGCTTTGCCACAATGTGGAACATAATACAACGAGTTCGATTAAATAAAATTTTGGATCCCAATCATGGAAGCCGAGCAGGTGATAGGATTACTCGAGTTGGAGGAGGATAGCAGGCAGTTGAAATCGCCCATGATGAGGTGTTGGTCTCTGAGAGAGAGAGAGAGAGAGAGAGAGAGAGAGAGAGAGAGAGAGATGCATCCAATGACGAAAAACCAAGAACACTGGTAAAGATGTAGTTTTACCTCACAATGACAACTATTTTTTACCTTTCCATGACAAAAAATGAGGATATTTGATTAGTTGTAGTTTTACATTAATCCAACTAGGATCTTAATAAACCTAACCATATTGACATAGTGATACCAACTCAATGGACCCACAAGTCCTTGTCAGATTTGAGTGAAACTCAGCTTGGGTACTGAGTTGATGTTGGATGTATAAACTCATCGTTTAAGTCATTGGTCAAAGTCAAACATTAAAGTTTTCATGTAATTGAATATTTGGTAATAGTGTTAAGAATAAAAAATTGAAAGATATTAGCCCACAAGAGTTTCGCTCATCTGGTAGGGGCGACTTCTGAATGTCACCAAGTTAACAGGGCATCACTATAAGTTTGACATAATGTACCTAGGGTTAGTAAATGAGCTGAATGAACTGAACAGATGGTGTTTAACCTTCGCTCATTTCTTGTATCGAGTCGAGCCAAGCTTGAGCTCACAAAAAGTCCAAGCTAAATGAGCTGAGTACGAGCAAGTTCATTTACAAATAAATAAATATATTAAAAGTTGAAAACAATAGAATTTGAATCGTAAACCTACTTAGGGGTGGCAAAACCTGACATGACCCGCCAACCCGACTCTTAGGCGGGTTCGGGTTGGGCTTAAGCCAACCCGTTCAATAAACGGGTCGACCTGCCTAACCCGTTTATTAAACGGGTCAGGTTCGGGTTGGGGGTATGCCAACCCGCCAACCCTGCTGACCCGTTTAATAAACGGGTTAGGCAGGCGGGTCAACCCGCCAACCCGCCAACCCGCTAACCCGACGCGCCGACCCGACCCACCAACCCGCCCACCAACCCGTTTTCCCGACCCGCCAACCCATTTATTAAACGGGTTGGCGGGTTACCCGTTTATTAAATGGGTCGGGTTAGTGTTTGTCACAGCCGACCCGTTTAATAAATGGGTCAGGTTTGGGTTGAGGTATGCTGACACGCCAACCTGCCAACCCGGCCCGATTGCCACCCCTAAACCTACTAAGCCAAACTCAAACCAACTCATTTATAAAATAAGTAATTGTTTTTAACTTGTAAGCAATAGGATTTGAATTCTAAACTTATTGCTTGCTTGCCAAACACTTCAATCATCTTTATTTTATCATATAAAATATAATTATTATTGTTTATACAATCCGAGCTTAGACGAACATTGGTTGTTGATGCTCGAGCTTGTCAAGCCTATTCCAGAAGTTCAAACAAGCTCTTTACGAGCTGAACGTGAGCCGAGCTACTGAGTGGCTCATCTCGTTTTCCGACCCCAAATAAACCATTCGATCTCACCTACCCTCCAGTTTTCGTCCTATTACGGTAACGAAGAAGGAATTCGTGTACAAGCAAACATAGTGACAAAATGTCGCGAGATTTATGAAAATCTTGCGATAATATCTCAAGAAATTGCGTGAAAGTTTAAAACAGCAATTTCTTGAGAGATTTTCAATATATTGTGAGATTTTTTAAAATAAAAACATAAATACCGTGATTTAAATGTAATATTTATGTTTTAAACAGCTATTTATCACGAAAAAAATCATGTATTTTTATTTTTAAATAATTTTTATTAATATTATATTATAAAAAATAAATTTTATATTTTTTTAATTTATTTTTTTTATTGCCGAGATTTTGCCGAAATAAATGCGAGATTTATGAAATTTTTTCAATTATGCAAGTAAATAGTTTTTTGTTCCCTTCCCCTTCACGGAATTTCTGATACTGGGAGCGACAAAATGTTCATAAATGCCAAGTCGTGGAATAAGAGACGAGAGTCATTTGGCTCTATGTTAATTTGTGACATCACTTCTCTGTCAGTTATGACATGGGGACAAATAATCCCTGCAGCTTTGTTTTCGTTATTTTTGATGACTAGGAGCCTTGAGTCAGGTGCATTAAACACGGTATCGCTCTTCATCAGGTCTTGCGCTGCACACCTGACAGGCCTGTCCCAAAGATAGAGTGCGTTTAAAATGTGTTCTTGTCAGTATCCAAATCGGACTTGTATCGTTTGGCCAACGAGTCAGATGAATTGGCCGATATCGATTTTTTAGTGAATCGCTCCGAATTGGCCAAAAAATATTTAAAAGTATTATGTATCAATCATTACGTGACACATGTTAAATCTATTAAACAATATTCAAAATTAATTTTAAGTTATTTTTTATATTTATTAAAAGAGAGCCTATTCAAGTCAGGATCGTATCGTATCGATTGTTTAGCAATACGATAAGTATCGGCCGCACCGATAACACTTGAAACAAGTGAGGTGTTTTTAGCGTTGCCACTTTCTCAAGGCTTGAAAAAATTATTCGGTGGAATATGAGGGGAACACGTGCAGCTACCTATGCTTCAAATACACGGTTTTTGAGATCCGTGCATATGACTCCACTGTCCCAACTCCCAAGCACGCGTGAATAGTGTTGAGAGAAGGGTGAGAAAGCGTCATTAACGGCCTCCAAAATTTGAAATTTGAGAGCTTGTGACCAAAGCCAACTATATTCTCAGGGCAGATGTGACAATTCTAAAACTCGTCAGACACTAGTTACTTACTTCTTGCTCAATAGCTTAACTCTCAAGCCCGGGCAACAACCATGTTTTTTTTTTTTGAAGGCAAGCTGGGGTTATTAGGACCCCTACTCAAACAACTATATTCTTTCTTTTCATTCGGACATCTAGCTACTAGAATAACTATGCTATTTTTCTTTCTTTTCTTTATTTATATTTTTTATCGGCAAGATGGGGTTACAAACTGATACGGTTTGACTCAAACGATGCAGACCCAATTATGGAAGACTCCAATCTGTATCTATTGTGCCAAAATTTCAACATGAATCAAAATACTGCAAGCTCATATTTAAGTTCAATGCCCTAATCATTACAACAGAAGTCATTGAATGTTATATATCAAGAAGAATTGCAAGCTCATATTTAAGTTCAATGCCCTAATCATTAGAAGAGAAGTCATTGAATGCTATATATCCAGAAGAATTGAATCAAGTTCAGCATTGGTAGAGCAACACAAAGAGAGAAGCCAATAAACAATGAGAGACTCATATCCACCAAGGCACCTCAATGGATTGTATCCACTAGACCAAAGTCCACCACACTTAAAACAAGATTCATTTCATCAAGTTGACCAAGTAGATTGGATCCTTCAAACCAAGGTTCAGCAACCATCTTGAATGTAGCGTAAATGGATGTGAAAAGGTGTTTAAGAAGACCCGTAGGTGTCATCTTAAACCTACGAAGGTTTTATCTAAGAATAGAGTGGAGACTCCAAAGAGCCTCTTTGGATTTCATAAGGCTCTTAAGAATTTCAAGTAAGTTTTAGTATTGTTTTAATATTTTTTTATTATTTATATTTGGTAATTATAGGCTCCCTTGAGCCTATATGTAGAGACTCACTTGTATTTAAAAAGTAGCTAAGCATTTTGAATTGAAAAAAGTTTTCTTTTGAAAAATCGTCTCTCTCTCTCTCTCTCTCTTGAGCTCTTAAGCTTTCGCTTACTCTCTCTCTTTCTTTTAGCGCCTAAGCCCTCGTCACCTTGACTTCCTAGGCTCGTAGGTCTCTCTTTCTTCTAGCCAAGTCTCTCTCTTGACTCAACTTTTGGGTGTGCTCGATCCTTGTGGTCAAGCCCACTTAGCGGACCAAAGTGCTACCAAGGCTTACGCAAGCGGTCCATTCTCGTGCTAGCGTTCAAAACCATCTTCAACCCCAACCGTATAGACCAAACATTTTTCAGTACTTTAAGACATCTCCCCTAGGCCTTGGTAAGTCGAACTCACTTTTGTATATTCTTGACCAAAATCGGATATAGTTAACCCAATCCATTCTGCTTGCTAAGATTTTTAAAATTTAACATGAATTCTTTAGGTCATATCTCCTTAACCTGAATGAGTTTGGTTTTTAAATTTGAACCCTAACTCAATCCATATGTTCTCAGCCTATCAACCAAAAATAAACTATAAACTCCAAACCAATTTGGTGAATCATCCTGTTTACTGAAACATGTGAAAACAAAAAATCATACCCAGGCATATTTCTTGTGGTCTGATCCTGAGCTCGTAAATTCTCAACCAAGTGAAGTTTGACCATGTAGTTTGTTACAGTGTCTTTCTCCACGTGTCCTCTAGCTACCTTCCAAAATTCAGCTATTCATGTTTAACCATTTAAGAGAAATGACTAGTTTTCTAAAGTTTGTTAGAACTGAATAGAACCTATTGTTTGACCAAGACTTTGTTTTGACTTAACCGACCTAACTCGAGCCTAGTTTCAAACCCATTCTTTACCCCGAGCTTACTCAAAATGTAACAAAAATCCCACCGGTTATTATTCAACATACCATTGGAGTTTTGAACATGCCAGGCTACAACGTCCCACCATAAGGAGACATGCATTGACAGTTCCTACCAACCACGCAGAGACATTATTGGTTTTTCTTGCTTTTTTCTTTTAAAGCAATTGCTGAAATTCAAATAATACTTGAGATGATAGAGTTAGTACATGTCATTAACCCCATAAGAAGTTTCACCCTTAACTAAATTCATAATATGAGCATTTAAACAAGATTTATCGAAAAACTCTACTTGCACCTGGGAACTTTGTTTCTTGAAAAACCATTTTCCAAACCAAAAACCTAATGTTACATAAAATTGTGAGAAACGAATGAAGAATGCATGGGAAACCGGTTTGTCAGAAATGCCTAGTTCACACTCCACTTCATATATTTTCAGTTAACATATTCTAGTGATATATATATATAGTGATATATATAGTGATATATATATAGTGATATATATATATGTATATATATATATATATATGTATATATATATATATATATATATATATATATATATATATATATATATATATATATATATATATATATATATATATATATATATATATATATATATATATATATATATGAGTGACTAGAATATGAGAACTAGAAATATAGGCATTTCCAACACAATTTTTTTGTAAATCCAACTATGCGGATGTTTTTGGCCAGGTGAATTTGCTAGGAATCAACCATTAGACCATGTATTTTCAATGAAAAAATGTGATTTGTGAATGCTTAAATATTTATAAATTTTATGAGCTATTGGTTTTAAAGCTTTAAAAAACTTATATATGCATCAAAACCGGATGATTCAAGAGCGGGTTCTTATAAAACCAAACATGTAGATCACATCCTTACGGTTTGATTCAAGAGAAAAGAACAAAAAATCCATAAAGATCATGGTTCACACATTAGTTATCATATTTTGAGTTCTCGTAGACTATATAAATGTGGGTGTGTGTGAAATGAAAACTTACAAAATGGGCACAGTGCTAAATGAATTATGCAAATGGATTTCAGTATTTCTATCAAAATTCTGACCCCATAGATGTGTTCAACATGAATGATTTTCTAGAAATAGATACTTAGATCATGCATTTTGGATGAACAATAGTATTTGAAGCCTCAAAATTTTATGGAAATTATAGGGCAGTGATTTTTGAAACCTTAAAAAAACCTATGAAACCAATGAAATCAAATACTCCAGTAAGTGATTCCTATAATAACAAGCATACATATTACATCAGTCAGAATTTTGAAAAATCACTGAAGATCCAATTGCATGTTTCATTTAACACCCTGCTCATTTTGTAGGTTTTTATTATATATATATATATATATATATATATATATATATATATATATATATATATATATATATATAGGCAAATGATTCGAACAAACTAAAATTGGTGAATGTTTCCTAGCTATCCGCTCATCTATTCAGTCTTGTCCCGGGTTTATTCCACCATCTCCATTCACTTCTCTGACAAGTATGCTTCTGCATAGCAATCGATTGCAAAAGAAGTATTGGGGTGAAAAGGTACACAAGAGTGCAGGTTGACACCAACAAAACAATAAGATTCCGAATCTGCAGTACTACGACGGGACACGAAGCAGTCAAAAACCTCACATGCATTGTTGTTGTAAGATCCGTGGAATCAGCAATTAAGTGGGTCATGCGACAAACTGCCATTTTTAAATAAACATTTGAGATTAAGTGTGATACCATGAATGTGTTTTTTTTAAGGAAATTGCCATACCATGATTGGTAGGGAGGTTGGTTTGTGATTCTGATAGCAGAGAGAGTTTTCCATCCAGTAAAATAAAACAGTTTGTTAATGGAAATAAACCTTCAATATTCAAGTGAATGGTGCTTACCCCATAGTCTGATATTTTTTTTTTGACACTGATAATAAGTATGTCCTTTTTTATGAGCTTGCTTCTAAGGGATGCCTTGTAAAGGACATCTTTCACTGTGGCTATGGTGTCATTACATGCATTTGGGCAAGGGACTCGTCAGCAGCAAGGCAAGAAGCCAAGTTCAATTTAGAAGAGGTGGGGCCTAATGAAAGATTTGTCTACATCGATAGAGTACGTTCTAGCGTCAGCTTTTTATAATAAGTCGATGGAGGTACGCGTTGCTACATCTTGCCAATCCAAAAAAAACAGAAGGGACATCCGCTCATGATAAGACTTCATACGGGTTTCGATGTAATCTTATCTTCAACTAATGGCCCAGCATTTAATGCTGGTCAAAGCTTATGGTTAGCTGGCTGGTTGAATGCTATTAATGAAAATCGTAATTCACTATTCTTAACAATAGGGCCTGGAGACTTCTTGGTACATCATGCTATTGCTCTAGGTTTCCTCTGACTGGTCTGGGACCTTTTGGTGCTTCAAATTAATGAATAAGAGGGTCTAAAAATTGAAAGATTATTTCTCAAAATCTAGAGAAAATGGTAGTCACATTGAGTCCAAACTAGATCACAATTGAGCTCTAATGGTATTAGTGTCAAACAACAGGCAAAAATGCACTAGCATTTGCGGTGCTGGTTCCAACCAGTGTTACCCAAAACGTTAAAGTTCTCATGCAATTGAATATTTGGTAACAGTGTCAAGAATAAAAAATTAAAGGATATTAGCCCACAAGAGTTTCGCTCATCTATGGTAGGGGCGACTTGTGAATGTCACCAAGTTAACAGGGCATCACTAGTTTGAAAACCCACAGGTGGTCCCTTGCCTCAAGGTCGAAGATGAGTGTACTTTTCAGTGGTCATGGTAGGCCTCAAGGATTTTACCAACCGATGGCCAATCAATGTGCGGTTGGTGAAGGACGGGTTTTCTCTTGGATTATCTAAAAAAAAGAAAGAATTGAAAGATATTCTTGATACTTGAATAATTATGTAAGAGAAATATAAGGATGCAAGGACCACACGGCTCATGAATTGCACACATCTCTGACGTTTTTTTTAGAATGTTGCACTACGCATTTGAAGCTTAATTATTTACGTCTGATTAAACCTTTAGCCATGGCCATCAATGTAAAATTGTAAATTACTAAATCCACAGAATTTGTGTATTTCATAGCTCTCACCCTGTACTGACTGCCAGTTTCCAAATATAGCCTAAATGTGTTTGTTGTGGAAATACGAAGGGTTGGGATGTTCAGAGTTATGCATGAATGTAATGAGAACATATAGTAGTATACATACTTATAATGGAATGTGAAATGCCTTTGCATTGAGTTTACGAAGTGTAATGCATCTTTTTTTGTTATTAGTATCATGTTAATAAATGATAAAAATTAAAATTCATAATTAGAGTTTAGACCCAAATAAAGAAGGATAAAAAAGTCATCATACTTGCATTATAAGTGTGTAGAAAGGGCCTCGACACTACATATACCTATCGAGAAAGTAACTTTTTGTGTGTCATGAATATTAGCAATGTTAAGAAAATTATTTGAGTGATTCAGAGTGAGTGTATTATTCTGTCAGTTTATATGTTACATTCTTTGGCGGGTCCAACTCAATATTTGAGACTGTTCAAGATTGATAATAAGCAGAAGGGGGGGCCTAATGAGGTGGGTCCAAGTTAGATTCAGGCCAAGTTCATGTGTTTACATCTTCCCCAGACTCCAATAAGGCATGTTAATTCAAATCCTAATTAATCCCTTCTGTCTGCTGGTCCTAACAATTCAAAACTGCATGCATGTAGGCCCTTATTAGTCTGTCATTTGATTGGGTGTGCTTAGCTACTCTATTGCACGCTTTATAGTGCTTCTGTACCTGATCACTTTATATGGTTACTTGCCCCCAAGGAGTTGGGGTCTGTGGAGGGAGGCTTGGCTACTAGGCGGGTAGTCAAGGTTCTCGTTCCTATGAGCATCAGCTCTTTGCATTGACGAGGGAAAGGGTTAAGCCATGCTGCGATTTCTTGGGTGCAAAGGGTGTGTTAGGGTTCTATATTGTTAGGACAACAACCGTAAGTACAAAAAGCTTAGCCAACACGCTTCGATCCGGAAGATGGTTTCTTCGTTCTTAATGAAAATAAACGTCCATCATTGCATGGGCCCTACAACTGATAAGCTGTATACATAATCTCCCCCCCCCCCCCCCCCCCCTCTCTCTCTCTCTCTCTCATAGATCCTCATGCAAGTTTTTAATTGATTTGTTACCCATTGTAGGTAAAACAGAGGCTGACATTGATGTGCCACAAAATAAATGCCGTTTGCAGGCCATCGTCAAGGTAGAGATCTACGGCTAGGATGGCATGCCACCATCTGATCCGGATCCTGACTCTCTATGAGATGGTATGCCTTTCAGGGCTCAAACCCAGACACAGTGAAGTGAATCCTAAGAAAGAGAGGTTCAATGAGACAAGGCTTTAGGTCACAGTTCCTTAACCGGGGCACCTGAAGTCTTTTATGGTTCTTTGTCCACACCTGATTCATGGTGCAACAGTGTTAGGGGTGTCAACGGGTTGGGTCACGAACCAAACACTATAGGATCCCGGAATGGTCATAAATAATAAAACTTGATTAAGACCCTGGTCCAGACCCAAAGATCCGATTAATACATGGACCCTGGTATAGTTTGTGAAAACTTATACCCAACCCCAGTTCCAATTAAAAATAAAAAATATGATAAAAAAATATAGTTTTACCGGGTATGGTCTGGGTCTGCTTCATGTAGTTCTTATCTGGTCTGGGTATGATTTTTCTTATAGTGAACCATATTACACCCGGTTCTGGACCCCATACCATACCCGAAAACCAATTCTAAATCTGGTTCCACTTGAGTTGAACCAAACCCGACTTGTTGACACCCCTAAACAGAGCCCATCTCCTGATCCAAGGTCCAAAATTAGGGCCCAACTCATTACTCGTGCTACAATAAGAAAGAAGGGGTTAGCTTAATTAGTTATCTTCTACACAACAAACAAACAAACAAACAAACAAACATCGGCAATAGTTTCATATATTGCAACTTTCTCATGTTGTTTCGAGAAGATCATGATTTTATCATAAAGCTGATATAAGGTCAATAAGCACAGCATTTTCAAAATATCACTTTTAACACGACAAAGTTAAGCTTTTGATTTTTTAAATATATGTTTTGTCTGTGCATACGCCAATATTTTTCCGATAAAAACCAGATTTTACAAAATTATTACAAGATTTTGAGAGATCGAAATTTGTGGCATTGTTTGATTGGCCTGACTACAAAACTATGTAGGCCATAATGCGTTCTTGGCTCTATCGGATCAGACCTACATTTAACCTGTTTTTTTTTTAGTCATCAAGCTGGGGAAAAGGTCCTCAGCCATTAGTGCTGATTGAGGCCTACATTTACGGCCTGTTTTGGAATCTAGGCGCTGGGATTGGGCGTTTATGGATTTGATGGTCCCGAGTTAAAATTTTGGTGAAACTACCTTGATGGTCCTGTTTGGAATCTCTGCCCCAGGATGGGCGTTCATGCATTTAGGATGGGAAGTGAGGCCCTTTCTCCTTTATCTTTACATCAAGGATTTGGCAGCTGCCACTTGCATAGACTCCATAAACGCCCATCCCAGCTACAGATTCCAAACAGGCCCTTAACTTGTTGGCATTGAGCAGCATCCATGCGGATAGATCTGATTAATCATTTTTATAATGTAGAGATCCACATATCTCATATATTCCTATGATTAAGATGATGAGAAGTTTTATAAGAGAATGCAGTTTGGGAAACCCTGACAAAGATTGGACATGAAATGATACACGTTCTATCCGGATGTGGATCCAAATCCAGCAAGTTCCATGTCAGATCCGAGAACATTTATAATTTTGTAATGTTGAGATCCATCTTTACACATAGAGTGAGAGTTTTGAACCGTATCGGTATCATGATGACATGGGTCTGCTTTGGAGTCCCTCCTGGTCTGCCACCCCTTGTCTCGGGTATTCAAAAACAGACAAAAAATGAGAATCAATCAGGAGCACGTGAGTCCGATCCGTTTTGCAAGACTCAACCATAGTGACACGTTTTCCTATTTGATACCCAAGTTGGGGAATAACCCATGCCCACTATGCCCTGAATATTATCATTGTATTGTGATACTAAGTTTATATAGTATAAATTGTTAACAACATTTGCTGCTTTAAAATTTTTCTGTTATTTAATGCCTTTGTTTTTCCTTTTTCTAAAATCTTTTATTTATTTAATTTTCCCGTGGCAAAGGCAGAAAATGGTTAAAAACATTATGGTATTTTTCACCCATCAAGGCTCATTGGCTGTCCTCAGGTTGGTAAAGCCCTTAAAGTCTCCTCTGTCCACGAGAGAGTATACTCTGCTTCAACCTTGCGGCAAGGGATGCCATCTATATGTTTCAAACTTGTGCTGTCCCGTCAACTTGTGAACAAACTGCTTCTATTAAATAGCGGAATCTACTATGCCCTTTTGCTATTAAAAAAAAAGCAACAAGGCAACCGATCTTGGCACTAGGAGAGAGATATTCCCGTACACGCATGCATGGAAATTTGCATCAATTCTTATCACTCCCTCTTGATGCAAAACTAGATACACCAATTAATGATCTGAACTTTGCAAACTTTGGATAACTCAAAGCTTTAGTAAATCCATCAACAACTTGATTATTTATGGAACAATACTTCATCACAATTATACCTTCTGTAACAACATCGCGAATAAAGTGGTGGCGCAACTCAATGTGTTTAGTTCTGTGACACACCAGGTTCTTTGTCATGGATAATGTTGATTGGTTGTCACGGTAGATCTCTGTTGCATGGGCTTGAATTTGGTGCAAATCCTCAAGTATCCTTCGCATCCAAATTGCTTGACATGTCCCATAGTTGGTTGTTGCTCGGATAATGAAGAATCCGTTTTGTCGCTCCAAGATAATGCATTAAAGGACACTGCATAAATTTGGAAATCAAGCTAACAGGGAAGACAATATCTGGATGTGTCTATGTTAAATACATAAATCTCCCAACTATGCTTTTGTATAATTTCTTATCAACTTTAGTAGTGTCATCATTCACTGTCAACTTTTTATTAACATTTATAAGTGTAGAGGAGGTCTTACAATTCAACATATTATATTTCTCAAGCATATCTAATGCATATTTCTCTTGAGAAATGAAAATACCACCATCTGCCTGTTGAACTTGAAGACCAATAAAATAGTGTAATAATCCCAAATCAGTCATATGAAATTCATGCATGATATTTTTTTAAATTCTTTGATAAGAGTACCACCCTGTGTAGATGATGTCATCCATATAAACACATGCTATGAGAATATCATTACCTTTCTCTTTTGCATATAAGGTTGGCTCATTTCTACTCCTGCGAAAGCCACTTGCTGTCAAATATGAATTGAGTATTCCATACCAAGCTCAGAGAGGTTGTTTAAGGTCATAAAAAGCCTTTTAAGATTGTATACTTTTCCTTTTTTTTCAGCAACAAGAAATCTCTGTTGTTAGTGAATATAAACATCTTCGAAAAAACCATTTATGAATGTAGATTTTACATCAAATTGAAAAACTTGCCATTTTATTTGAGCTGCTAGTGCCAAAATAATTCTGACAATTTCAAATCTAGCAACAGGAGAAAATTTTTTAAGAAAATCTACACCATGTTGTTGTGCATATTCTTTGACAACAAGCCTTGCCTTGTACTTTTGAACACTTCCGTCAACATTGTATTTCACCTTGTAAATCCATTTCACACCAATGGGAGACTTCTCCACCGACAAGTATACAAGTTCTCATGTATTTTTTTTTCATTGGCAGTCATTTCCTCCATCATAGCTTCTTTCCATTCAACTTGTTCACTAGCCTCTTCATAGGTCATGGGTTATGCAACTATAAAGGCAAAAGTACAAGACTCATAATTTTTTTGCAGGGATCGTACATTCCTTGGTGGAGTGTTTGTATCACATGTTAGACCAAGATCATTGCTATCATGAGTTATCACATCCATATATGAAGTCCTCAATGCATTGCTAGATGTAGGGAAAGAATGAGAAGCCATACTTTCTTCTTCAAGTTGCATTGGACGTAATTCATTCTCTAGAATGGATAGATGTTGATTTTGTGTCACTTTCCAATCCCAAAAATTTATTTCATTAAGAATCACATCCCATTGGATGATTAACCTCTTGGTTATTCGATTATACAAGCTATAATCCTTTGTCTCAACACTGTAACCCACAAAAATGCGCTTCTCTCTCTTTTGATCTATCTTGCTAAGGTCACTAGAATCAATCAAGGCATAAGAAATGCAAAAAAAAATTCTTAAATTACTCACATTGAGCTTTCGATTCCATCAAGCTTTATATGGTGTCATATTACGCAGTCTTTGTTGGAGAGATGTTGAGAAGATGAATTGTTGTAGCCACTGCTTCAGCCCAAAAATCATTTGGTAGATGCTTCTCATTCAACATGCTTTGAGCCATCTCCACCACTATTCCGTTCTTTGTTTATGTAACCCCATTTTACTCTGGTGTTTTTCTCACAGTCAACTGCCTATGAATGTCATTTTTCTTATAAAATGAGTCAAAATCATCAGATAGGAATTCTCCTCCTGTCGGTGTGAAAAACCTTCATGACATGCCCACTTTTTTCTATAAAAGCCTTAAATTTCTAGAATTTTTCAAATGCTTTTGATTTTTGAACAAGAAAGAACACCCAACTCATACGAGAAAAGTCATCAATAAACAATAAAAAATATTTACTCTTGTTCAAAGATAGGGTCTTTACCGGTCCATATATGTTGGTGTGAACTATTTCAAGTGGCATTTTGACTCTCCATGCTTTTTCAACTGAGAATGACAAGCGGTGTTGTTTTCCATAAACGCACCCTTCACAAACATTATCAACACAACCAATGGAAGACAAACCACTAACCATATGCTTTTGACTTAATAATTTTAGCCCATTAAAATGCAAATGACCATACTGTAAATGCCAAAGATGAGATATTTTGTCGAGATTTGTAACTAGAGCACAATATTCAAGGTGAGAAAGCTTAAGTTAAAATATTATATTCTTAGCCATGTGGATTGTCACGAGAGGTAAGGTTGACTTGTCCTTTTTGATTTCACATGTATTTCTAAGGAATAATATAGAGTAGCCTTTTTGAACTAGTTGGCCCACACTGAGTAAATTATAAGCTAAATAAAGTATATAAAAAATATCATGAATTAATTTTTTATTACCTGATTTAACTTTAACTACAATCGTACCCTTGACTTCAATTAGCACAGGTTTATTATTCCCATGATGAACTTGCAATCTCACTGACTTATCAATGCTACGAAAAAACTTTTTCTCACATGTCGTGATTACTACAACCATTGTCTAAAAACCACACATGATTGACCATATTTTCTTTTAAATCTAAGTGAGTAAGGAATAAATTACCATCCTCTTTTTCTTCCATAGTATTGACTTGTTGCTTTAACTTGTTCAAACAATAAGTTTCTGCATGCCCGGTTTTCTTGCAAAAGTTGCAATATCTATTCTTGTAGGTCTGCTTTTGACTACTTTTATAATTATTTTTAGACTTTTGATGACCATTATCAAATCGTTCACGTTCGTGACTACGACCACGGTAGCCACATCTACCACGACTTCGACTGGCATGCTTTTGGTCAAAAGAGTCTTCATCATTTTTAACTTTGTTGCTGACCTCCAACTTGGCCTGAAAAGCCTACTCAACATTCTTCTCACCTGACCTGTTCATTCTTTCTTCATGAGCTAGAAGAGAACCCATCAGTTCATTAAGAGAATAAATAGACAACTCCTTAGACTCTTCAATGACAGTGACAGCACGATCAAATTTCAGTGACAAACTTCTTAGAACCTTTTCTACAATTTTCTAGTCTAAGATAATTTCTCCGTATGTTCTCATATGATTTACAGTGATAGAAGTTCTAGAGAAAAAATCTTGAACATACTCACCACCCTTCATGAATAAAGTCTTAAATTCTCTACAGAGAGTTTGAAGTTTCACCATTGTTACCTTCTTATCACCATGAAATTCTTGTTCTAATGTAATCCAAACATCCTTTGATTTGGTGGAAATAGCAATATAGGAAAAGATTACCTCTGTCACTGCTTGCTGCAAAACAAGTAAAGCCTTCGCATCCTTCTTGCGAAGCTCCTTTATATCTGTTGATTTCTTCATGGCTTTTGAACTCTCTGCTTCTGCATAGCTTTTCTTAACTCGATCCCAAAGATCATGTTTAATAAAAAAAAGTCATCTAGATACTCCAAAATTTATAATTTTTTCCATTAAAAATAGGCACCAAGGATTGTGAGAGTTTGAGTGTATTCATACCATTTGACATGGTTAATCACCTTTAATTAATTACCTCTCTTTTGAAGACTTCTTGCTTTGGTAATAATCTCCACAACACACTACTACGACTAACACAATCGAAACGTGGCTCCGATACAAAAAATGTTAGAATAACAACTAAGAATGAACTTCCCTTCACCACTACGTTGGAGACAAGAATGAGAACAAAAAGCAAAAACAGAATAACTTTGTTACTTGGGTAGAGACGTACAAAATTTCTTAATTCTCTTACAAACTACACTTCTTACTGCTATTTATAGAAAAACAAAGTGATCACACGTGACCAACAAATGTCACTTGCAAGACCCATCACTACCAGTAAGTGACACCATTACACCACTCACCCATTAACACCGCAACATGACTCCACTACCTAAAGACCAAGTGCTACTAACATTATAATATTTCTAACAACTAACAACAACATACACGTCACAAAGACTCATTCAAAATAAGAGATATTCACGTACCTGCATGCATGATAATTTGCATCAATTCTTATCAGCCGCTTCATGGTGGGCAAAACACAAAATATTTTTATTTAAAAAATCATATTCTTTGTCCAAGGGCTGAGTGTTATTAAATCAACCTGAATCCATTTTAAAGGGCAAGATTTGATCAAAACAACTTGCATCATAAGATTTAAGAGGGGGTATGAAGATGGGGCATGACATAAGGGATTAATGGAACGGAACTGTGGTGCACCAATCTTTTCGATTTGAGAAAGATGGACGGTTGAAATGGATTTGTAGGCTGGGAGAGGGTGGGTTGTCTTCAACGGACTTGTGTCTGTGTTTGTTACTGAGTGAAAGAGAAAGGGTGCCTGCAAGGCAAGGGGCCAGCCGGGATAAGGTGAGTGTAGTTGTCACAGGCGGTGGTTATGGAAAAAACGAGATTCTCTTCGCCTTATGGTTGTTTGGGTTGGGCTTTTCTCAAGAGTTTTTTAAGGTCAGGCGTCTTAGTTTTGGATGTATGCTTTCCCTCTCACTCTCGTGCAGCCAACCTCCACGCAGGGACCACCCCCCTCTCTCTCTCTCTCTCTCTCTCTCTCTCTCTCTCTCTCTCTCTCTCTCTCTCGATATCGCTCTTTAAGCTACAGTTCATGAGTCCCTTCCAACATAATGCGGACGCTACACAATAATTCCCACCTCCCTCCTTTTCTTTCCATATATATAGCCCCATTCCCCCTCCCTCCTCATATACTCATTACACCAACAACCAATCTCCATTATATCCCTACCCTTTTGCATGGTTTGATTCTAGAAAATGGTAGAGGTTCTGTAAGGTTGCACTCCTGTTTGTGCTCAAGCTTTTTGGTATAATTACGTTGGGAAGAGTGTTAAATGGTGTTGGTGTATAAGACATCTGGTTGGTGCCATATGTTGGGTGAGATATAGTTAGTCCATGTTGAGGATCGGAAGAGGAGAAAAGATGAACCTGTCCGTGAATGGCCAAACCAGTGTCCCACCTGGTTTTAGATTTCATCCCACAGAGGAGGAGCTCTTGCATTATTACTTGAGGAAAAAGGTGGCCTCTGAAATGATTGACTTGGATGTCATCAAAGACGTTGATCTTAACAAACTGGAGCCTTGGGATATTCAAGGTAACGTTCTCTTTCTCTTCTTTTTTGATGATATGGGCCTTGTTCTATATTCATCAAAGCCATAATTCTCCATTTATTTTTCTTCTGTTTGGATATTGCTTATAGAGAAATGTAGGATTGGATCCGCACCTCAGAATGATTGGTATTTCTTTAGTCACAAGGACAAGAAGTATCCAACAGGAACTCGAACCAACCGAGCAACTGCAGCCGGATTCTGGAAGGCAACAGGGAGGGACAAGGTCATATACACGAATTCCAAACGGATCGGCATGAGGAAAACCTTGGTGTTCTACAGGGGCAGGGCACCACATGGCCAGAAGTCAGACTGGATCATGCACGAGTACAGACTCGATGACCACCTAGACCCCCTTTCTCAAGCCAATGTGAGTCAGTGTTCCTCAGTATACTCTCTCACTTCTTAACGTCATACCTTGATGTCTTACCCACCTTGGAATCGCAGCGTTGCTAGAACGGATCCAGTACTCGGGCAGCCGAGGAAGGCGGATCAGTTTCAATCACATTGCATACTTTGAGTGTGCCGCTGCACTCCACTGCCCTCCATCTCTTAGGTACAGCCTGTCAACTGTGAGGCGTAACAAAAAGATGGATGGAAGATTCAGGTGCAGCGGAAAACTTAGAGTGTGCAATGTGATCGCCCGTGATCTGCCGTCGCTACCTAGTGAGTGCATGCGCGCATCCCCCGATTGGACTAAATACTCCGGGTACTTGATCCGATCATTGGATCTCCTCCCCATTGTTGCAGGCAGTTTTGATAAATCTGACCCCATAGGTTGTGTATTTGATAAAGATCATTGTCTGAATCACAAAGGCACCCTTGACAAGCACAACTATACCACCACCAATTTGGCTTCTCTTTCAGGTTGTAATGGGGACTGAAACTGTACAGGAAGAAGGATGGGTGGTGTGTAGAGTCTTCAAGAAGAAGAATTACCACCACCACCACCACCACCACAAGAGAGAAGAAACTCCCGTCGAGGTGACAATGACGACAGCAACAAAGGCAGCCGGCTTGAGTTCTGGTGTCGATGGTGCACTCGACCAGATACTGCAATACATGAGCCGGACATGCAAGCCAGAATCCGAGAACAGATTGGTGCAGCTACCTCAACTGCAAACAACACCACAGTTCCCCGGCGACCGCGGGCAATTCGATCGTCGCCTGCCATACTTCTCCTATCTTGAAACCACTTCCTCCTCCACCACCACCACCAACAACAACCCCGCTACTACAATGAACAACCATGATTGCGCGGACCTGCGGGGTGCGTACGCAGTTGGACCGGAGCAGGGTTTCAATGACTGGGCTACTCTTGATCGCCTGGTTGCATCTCACCTCAATGGTCAGGAGGAGACCTCAAAACAACTGGCTTGCTTCAACGGCCAACCAAGTTTCTTTTGCCAAACACCGGAACTCGACCTCCAATTCCCTCCACTCCTTCAGCAGAACACCAGGCTGTTCAACAGCACCACTCCACAAGACTCGGGCAACGACATGGATCTCTGGAGTTTCTCAAGATCATCCACTGATTCAGGGTTTCTTTCCACCACCAGCGTCTGAATTCCATCAAATCAGTGCAGGAAAATAAAAAGGATGCTATGTGGTTTTGCGAGATATCACTGTTTTTTTGAAGAGAAGAGAATTAGTTTGTGAAATGTCACTGCTATGCTTTGATAGTACTTGGCGTTGTGAAGTGATAAAAAATTTAATGGGATGGCGTTTTCTTCATTCATACTTCTCATTTCCTTTTTTAATTTCCCCTCAACTCACCCCACCTCGATAACACATAAGATCCTGTACTCAGTTTAACAAATATTTTAACGTTTAACTACTAAATATCCCTGGTTGAAGTTGGACACGTTATCGAATCGTTGGGACCCTTTGTAAATTAATTCATTAGGCAGTTTTAGAATGATTTCGACATTCTTTCTCGGTAACTTTTTCTTTTTAAAATAAAATATAAAAATGCGACGTCCCTTTTCGGTATAGTACGTGTATGTTCCCAACGTTCTTATATTTTTCTGTTAGAACTGTCCAAATACTTCTACTGTGTCGAAGAAGCACAGAGTAAATATGTTGGAATGTTGGAAGGGCAGCGTCTTTAAGCTCAAATTTTGAGATGAGGAACAAGACTGGCATCACCATGAACGCTGGCAACAGCAGGAGGCAACATTAATGAAATTTGTATCTAATTGAGAAACCATGGTACTTGCAGAGTGCACAACATGATATACTGGCGAATTTCAAGGCATGATTGTCTTGAGATGCTGATATTGAAGTTAGTCGGTTAGAAGGGGATCCGATGCAAACATAGAGCCATATTATCGCACCTCGACAGATTCACTGCAACACTCTGAGGATCTGCCAGCACAGAAAAAGAGATATGGTACGATCACATTGAGCATTTTAAATGTGCAGCTCCACTTGAGCACCCATCAAATCATTGACGTTAATGACGCTCTATTAACCAAGGCAGCCCTGGAAGATTGCCAATAAAAGTACAGACCCATGGACTAAGCTTCGAAAGTTAATTCTATTTGGTTTGAATGGAAAGTTGGTCACATGTTGCTGGGTTGGAAGTCGATGAAGGTTGGGTTTAATATTAGTTTTTTTTTTTGCAAATTAGTCCCTACCTTGTCACAGATTTGTAAAGTCGTCCCTGCCTTATGCGGTTTTGCAAATCGGTCCCTCCCTTTAATTTTATCCTTGCACATTCATCCCCAAGGTTAAAGACCGTCCCTGCCCTCCCACGGCAGCCAGTAAATGCCCATAAAATGCTCATTTTACCCATGAAAAAAAAAATCAAAATAGATTCTCCCCCCTTAACAACCAGGATATGCAACCCCTTTATCAATTTGAGAATGGAGATAGAGAGGATTTATGTAACCACCCCCCGACGGAGAGTAGAGTCAGAGGACGGCTCTTTGATGTTGGAAAAAATATAAGCATCCAGAAAAATATTAATGCCCAAAATGCAGAGAAAGAATCCGACCCTTTTTTTTAAAGATAAACACGATTCATTTAATATGTAAAAAACAGAACAGGAATTCTGCAGGAGTGACGAGGTATCATCCTGCAAACAGAGTAAAGAGATAAGAAAAAAGACAACAGTAACCGAGCGGTGTTACGGGGTAATAACAATGAATGCTCTGTTGGTTCCAATCCATCTCGAGTCCTGATGTAAAACCACCCGACAAAAACTTCGAGTGGGAAATTAAAAAAAACAAATCAGGAGAACAGGGTTCCTCCATTTTTAGGAAACCCCTTTCCCTTTATCGGATGGGGGGGGGGGGGGGGGAGGGGGGCGAGGATGAGGATAAACCTCACCCCCCCCACGATCAACAGGTGGGCTGAGGATTATCCTCACCCACCTTGAGGGCTCTATAAAAAGCCCTCACGGTGCGTCTTCTGCCACCCCTCAAAAAAATGAGAAAGAGTTGCAGAAAGAGGGGAAGGAACTTACCGAAAACACCAATGGCGACCAGCAGGTATGTCTTCTTCAACTTGCTTTTTTTTTGTTGATAAGAGGGCCGGCAGCCATGGCTGCCAGCGAGTTGCAAAAAAAAAATAGAAGCGACCAAGTCGGTGGCCATGGCTGTCGGCCTTGTTGTCGAGAGAGAGAGCACTACTACAAGAAACCTGTGGATTAGCGACGACCTAAATCCGTCGCTAATCCGACGCTAATCTGTCGCTAAACAGTTTAGTGACGGATTAGCGTCGGATTAGAGAGATATAACTTTCATCACGAATTTTTTGACGCTAAGTAGTGACAGAACTTATATGTCGCTAGTTTCGTCGCTAATTTGCGACAGATTAGAGACAGACATGATCTGTCGCGAGTTCTTCGCTATTTTAAATTAGCGATGGATAATATCCGTCGCTAATTCATCGTTAAATTTTAAAAAAATAAAATAAAAAAAAATTGCTCTCTGCCGGGCGCGTTCTCCAGCAGGGAGCAAATTTTTTTTCACAGAACCGGCGTGTTCTCCGGTGTGGCCTTTTGCACAAAACCGACGTGTTCCGCCGTCGGGACGCTCTTCCGCAGCGAGCCCGTCATGGCGGGAGAAGGGACGCAGGCAGCCTCTCGCGGCGGCCCATCGAGAGGGAGAACCACTCCCTCTGGAAGGAGACCGACAAGCTTCGTGTCGATGGCCAGAGGACTTTCGGTGCCCGCTTCACGGAATAAATTGTCGGCGAAGGAGTGGACGCGCGGAAGGGGGTAGAGGAGCGGCGTCGATCGGCCGACTGTGACCTTTTCGAGGTCATAGTGGAGATGGGATCCGACGAGGGAGAGGCAGGACAGGCGGTGGAGGCTGGCGAGGGGCACCGCCAGGAGGAGGACGACGATGCAGAGGAGAGGTAGCGGGAGTTGATCTCGCGATCCTTTGGCCTCCGGGGGCCGACGCCATTGTCGCGCTCGGAGGGTACGAGAGTTGGCCGCTGCGCATCGTCAGAGGAAGGGTGGAGCTTCTGGCGTCCTGAGAAGCGTGTGGTGGTGTTGGTGGTGGGGACCGCAACTACCATTATCAGCAAATCATGGTTGTAGGGATCTCCATGACCAATAAAACCTGCAATTCCACCAATAAAAACGGAGGGAGGGAAAATTTCGAACGGGGGGAGGGAAAATTTCGCACCTCAGGTGAGTCAGTTTAAATAAAAAATTAGCGACAGAATTTTTCCATCGCTAATTAGCAATGGATTAGCGACGGAAAAATTCTCTCGCTAATTCTGTCGTTAATTAGCATTTTTTGTAGTGTTTTGGCAACGAAAAAATGTTGTCGCTAATCCATCGCTAATTTGCGACGAATTTAGCGAGGGAGATATTTTCATCGCTAATTTTACGAATATTTCGAATGTTAGTGACAAATAGTTTTCTCTCGCTAATTCGTTGCAAATTTGCGATGGAAAAAATCCGTCGCAAATTTCCGTCGCTAATTAGCATTTTTCTTGTAGAGAGAGAGAGAGAGAGAGAGAAAGTCGGCTCTAGTTGTTGACCCCTCTGTTTCAGAAAAGAGAAAAAATGAAAGGGGTCGTGCCCCTTTTTACCTTGATGACTGACTTGGGTCGATTTGGATTTGATCCACACCAAACCAAGCAGTTTGACTCGCACCTAGACAGAACCAGGTAAAAAAAAATCTATACCCGATCAAACCGGTCTGAGTCAGTCAGACTGAACCGATTTGGGTGTCAACCAGACCGTGTCGGGTTTGATTGGGTCTCGGATCTCTGTTTGGATCTGGATTAGACTGAATATGGGTCCAGTTTGATCCAATTAGTCAGGACCGAATCAAATTAAACTTGATCCATACAAACCTGGGTCTAGAACCTATCTGACATATTTTAATATTAGAATCGGATCTAGTTCAGATCAATGTTGGATCTAGAACATAACTAGATTTGTTTCGGATAAGTTTTGAATTTGTATCAAAACTGGGTCTGGATCCAGTTTTACAATTCTAGATCAAGATTAGAACTTTGTCTTGATCGAGTCTGACAGTTTTGGATCCATATCAAAACTGAATCTGGATCTAGTTTGTGATTAGCTATAAATTTTGAAAATGCAATTGAGTTTTTTAAACTAAACCTAGGCGGGTTGAGACTAAATTCAGTAAACTTAATACTCTAAACTCAAACCATACCTGTTTTGACTTATAATGAGTCAGGTCAAATAATAAGAGTTGAAATCACCAAAGTACTCTTATATATACCCAATATTCAATTAAGTAAATGAGCATAACTTTGCACTCCAAACTTAGAATTGGGTCAGCTTTAGTGTATTGAACTCAAATCGTAAAGGAGAATCACTTTATCTTTTGGTTCTTGTCAAATCAAGGGCACAAATTTTTTTGTCAAAATATAAAGAAGTTATATGTATTAATATGAACATACTTATGTGATGATCATATATTATTGTTAGAACCTCTTAAAACTCGATTGTGACCAGAGTACGATATTCATATTCGAGGTAAGAGATATTATAAGTAATCTTAGTTGTGAACAAACCATATTATGTTGTATATTATGATTAATGTTGTACATTAGCATGTTTAAAAATATGGCGCTTGAGTGTTAACATGATATGCATAAAATGATCATGTATAAGATTATTTAGTGAGATAATTATATGCACATGTTAGTTGTGAAATGTCATGCATATTAGAAAGAAATTATTTTTGTAATAACATATCTATGTTATAATCTGCAAATCACATACATTGTGATGAGATTGTGATTAGCCTTGAGTCCCTTGAATCTAGTCACATCATATAAATTTTACATTAAGATGAGCTTGCATAACCCCTTAAATTCAGAAAGTGGCGACCTATGTAAAGAGCTACCTGATTCGCGGCCAGAGTGCAGCCACTACGGAGAGTGGGCCACCGGAGATTTAACGACGTAGAGACTCTACTTTGATGCATGCTTAGTATGATACAAGTTGTGAACTCTAATGTCATTCTAAAATTGAAAGTAAGATCCGTCGTGATTATTTCACAATATCACTCATGGGAGAACAAGTGAAACACAAGCTTGAGAGTAAGGTTCAATATAATAAACTTAAAATATGATTTAGGGTTCTATTCACATAGTATTTGGGACTCGAGACAACCATTGATGGTTTAAAGTTATTGTGGCTAGGATGTAGCATGAACCATGCTGAGATTCAATTTGAGTTTGACCGCCCCCTGTATAATTGCAACTGTAGGTTCCAAGCACAGTAGTGCAGGCAGGACATAATCGACTACTCCAACTTTGCAGCAAATTACTTATTAGTTTATCTTCTTATCATTGAATAGTTATACAATCATTATTTCTGCATATCATAAATGATGAACTTCGAGAAAGAAATTGAGTTATTAGAAAAAAGAAAAAAAATAGCCATGTTTTCTCAGTGTGAATTCTGTATGATTTCCCTATGAAAAGTAATACCAACCAGACTTGGATTCTCGAGGTCTCAGATCGAGGTGTTACAAAATAGTATCAAAGCTAGGTTCACACAAAAAGGTTCATCATTTAAAACAAGTTTAATAACATATATTATATGAGATAAGTCTCTGCTCGCTAAAAATACGATAGTGACTAAGTTGTTTTGTAATTATGAATGGCTAGCGGGGGCGACAATCTCGAAAACCATACACACTACAAGAAAACTGTTAATTAACGACAGAAATTTGCGACGGATTTTTTCTGTCGCAAATTTGCGACAGATTAGCTAGAGCAAACTTTCTTCATGAATCCGTCACTAAGTAGCGACGAATTAACAACAACAATTTTTTTCGTCGCTAATTCTCAATACAAGAAAACATTTTACCAAGGGATTTAGCGAGGGAATTTTTTCGTCGCTAATCCATCGCTAATTAGCGACGAATTAGCGACGGAAAAATTCCGTCGCTAAATCCCTCGCTAATTTTCGATTTAAACCGAGCGCGAAATTTTCCCTCTCTCCCCGTTCGAAATTTAAATCGACCGCACTCGATTTAAACCAACTTCAATGATGCAGAGTGATCGTTGTGCAAGTCAGTTCATGGTGGATGGCGATGATGCAGAGTGATCGCTGGAGGACGGCGATGCCGGAGAGCACGGAGGACGGCGACGCCGATTCACGGAGGACGACAATGCCAGTTCACGGAGGACGGCGATGCCGGTTCACGGAGGATGACGACGTCGGTTCACGAAGGACGGCAACGCCGAAGAGCATGCCAGTTCACGGAGGACGGCAACGCCGAAGAGCATGCTGATTCATGGAGGACGGCGACGCCGGTTGACGGAGGGCGACGACGCCAATTCACGGAGGACGACGATGCTGGTTCATGGAGGATGACGACGCCAGTTCACGGAGGATGGTGACGTCGGAGAGCACCAGTTCACGGAGGATAGTTTATGGAGGACAACAACGCTGGTTCACAGAGGACGGCGACGCCAGAGAGCACCATTTCACGGAGGATGATACAAGTCCGGCGACGAGGCAGAACGATCGTTCTGTGCAATGCCTGTCGGGTGCAGTATAAGTCCGTCTTATTGCTACAAGAATACCGCCTGACAGGGATCATTTTTTTTTTTAAATTTAGCGATAGATTAGCGACGGATAATGTCCATTGCTAAGCTGTCGCAAATTAGCGACGTAATTAACGACAGATAAGTTTTTTCGCTAATTAGCGAGCAAAAATTTGCGATGGCCTCTGTCCATCGCTAATCCGTCGCTAAACAGTTTAGCGACGGATAAATGATGGATATAGTTTGTCGCTAATCCACGATTTTCTTGTAGTGAGAGCGCAAGAACCTTCTAAACCATTGATCGTAGGAAGAAAAGAGTTTGTCGCTACAATGGTGATAACTACTGGAGTCATTACAAGCATGACACAAATAATGAGTTGACACCACAACCCCCACTTATCTATATGATAGCCAAGGAAAGAGATGCGTATCGAAAGAACGACCTTGACTCTACTAAGGGGTGACAATAACAGTCCTACAGGTGACAACCCTAGCCTTATAGGTGAGGGACTCACCAGTCTTACCGTCAGAGAGCTCGGTTAGTGCATGGGCAAACATTGAGGGATTGGATGGTGGATCAGGAGGAGTCACAAAGCGAGCATTCCCAAGCGCAAATTGTTCATCTCAGGGAGGGTCTAGGATGGCAAGTGCATGGTGATGGCATATGTCCTAGACCAAACATGTTGCTGCCATAAGCACAACCAATCGAGGAATTGGATGGTGGATCAGGAGGAGTCACAAAGCGAGCATTCCCAAGCGCAAATTGTTCATCTCGGGGAGGGTCTAGGATGGCTAGTGCATGGTGATGGCATATGTCCTAGACCAAACATGCGGCTGCCATAAGCACAGCCAATCGAGGAATTTCAAATTCAGCCGTGGAGTTTCTTGTTGAAGAAACCAGAATAGTGACAATTTAGGCCACAGAGGCAACATGACACTCTGCACAAGTGAATGGAAGAGGCCCAGGACTAGTATAAAGCTGAATAATAACAAAAAGTTCATGGGAAGGAGGCGAGGATGAAGACCACTCTTATACCCGCCTTACCTACCTACACTCCCGCTTTGCCCCCATACAATGTGGGTATTCTTTCTGTGCCTGAAGATCTCATGCTTGACCCCACATCACCTACTTACACTCCTGCTTCGCCTCTATACAACATGAATGCTCTTCCTATGCCTCACACTCAGCAAATGCGAAGGAGTTCAGGGAGAGGAACACGTTTTGAATGGATTAAAGAGTGATATGATGTTACATTTAGGAATTCTTAGTTTTATTTGGTCTAGTCCAGTTATCTCTTGTTTTGCTTTGTTTTCTTCTTGCTTTGTCTAACATTATTTTCTTTATATGTATTGGGGTGATTAATGAAATAAAATGATTTTGACTAAATGATATCATAATTACATGCATGTGATATAATTTCATGCAAATATAATATAACTGACTCAAATAATAATAAATCAATTACATGATGATTTCAATATAGCATATATGGCTACTCGTAGAAGAACGTCCTATCTGCTAAAGACATTATAGCTGCTAGACAAGAGATGGGGCAGCTTGATGCAGTGACTAGTGATGAAGAGCGCCTTGGCAGACTATTCTGGAGAGCACCTTCATCACCTCACACCTCGAGAGGTGCACCAGTTCAGAGAGCACCTTTAACTTTTCATACTCCTGAGAGGTATGCTTCACGCAATGGTAGAAAAGAGAGTATGAAGATCATCAATAGGAAGCTCAAGAGAAGAAAGCACGAGGATACCTCCTAAGTATACTACAAGCTGTATCCTATACGAGCTCTTGCAAACCACCCGAGCTCAACAAGGACAATCTTAAACGATCATTTTAGGCATCACCTCCTGGGTTGAAAGGTTCAAGAATATTCAGCTTTCACTTTTTAACGACACTTCTGATGGCGTCACAACAGAGAATTGGCTTATGGGATTTGACAGAGATTTAGTTTTCTTTATGCCTTATTTCACTTTACATTTATAAATTCTTGCTCTACTTAACATATAAATAGAAGACATAAGACATTAGAGTAATTCATTAAAAAATACTAGATAAATATAAAGAAGAAATTCATTAAACAACTCTTAACAAATACTATATTGTTATTTGTGCTTACACCTATTGTGGCCAACCTCACTACATACATTGCACTTGTATGACACAATATCCTTGTATTCTATTCTTCGTCTCTTCACCTTAGGTCACCCTGCTTTACAAACCACTTTTTGGTGGATAGACAAGTATACGAGTCGATGGACCAATATATGGAACATTGTTCACCATCAGAAAGAATGAAAATATATTATACATAGCTTGATACGATTCAACTATAAGAACTTATCATAATAATCCTCTGATAGTTTTTTCTCATACAAAATGCATGTGATCGCATGTTCGCAAAGAATCTCTCTAACCTGCCACTCTTTATAAGAGCACAAGTGCTTTTGAAGATCAACATCGTAACTGTGCTTCGTATCATTGTCAGTGAAAATGCACTACTTGCACATGTACTTGTCATGCCTTCCTTGCGAGTTCTTGTAGCTTTTCTTTTACCTTCGGCATCACAATGCCTGTCATATGCTACCCGACATTCATTCTTTTCTCAAAAAGTTTTATTAGCATGAAACAAAGATTTTAAATAAGAGAAATTAGGAGCTTGTCACCATGTATTAAAGCTCTTTTCTATGTATTAGATATTAAACACCCATATTTTTTCATTGGAAAGTGATCGTTAGCCCAATGTTTTGATTGCACGTCAATGACAACATAATTGTATACGGCTTCATCTTTCTCCCAATTTTTTTGAAGAAAATAAGTGTACTATTGTCTCATGATTGCCTGAGCTGCACTCTACCAAAGTGCACTGGGTGGTGAACCAAATTTCCTAGAAAAGTTCTCTGTCAAATGCTTTATGCAATATCTAATATGATATATAGGCCATGTATGAGGGACAATATACTTTATACCTTCATGCCTATCAGAGATAATTAGATAATTGTAAGCTCTAATTTCTCTTTATATTCATCGTAGCGTATGAGTTCTTTCTTTAGATGCTTTAAAAACCACTCTCATGAATACACACCTTTTCACTATAAGGTTGTCTAGTGATTCATCGCATGTATACTCACTTTGATATTTCTTCACTTGAAAGAACCTAGCTCAGCACACCTTTGTGCAATGAATCTTTTAGGGGCAAACAATTGTAGTCTACTGGTTGCTTCTTGTGCATATGAAAATGACTCTATTATTACAGCTCTTCAAAAATTTTTTTATAGTTATTCCTGATCACATGATCTTTCAAAAACTTGTAATAATGCTAGAAATCATTTAACCTTTTGCCAATAATAATTTCTTGATCGTTTGGGCATGTTGTTAGCCACTAGAATTGTTCACAATCATTAAGTGGTTCATTATGCAATTGGTCATACAAATGAAATGTCTCTACTTCAATGATTTTCAATTGATTGTCATTGTATAAGAATTTATTGAATGAAAACCTATTCAACGCCTCATTAATGTAAAACTATAAAATAGTTCTTATGCGCAACAAATGTTCATATAACTACAATAACATACCAAGACTTCAACATCTCAAATGACATTCGTGCATCACTTTCACCTGCCATTATTTGCCCAATGTCATCACTGTCTTCATCCTCTTCCATCGACATGGTATAGTTATCATCATCAATATTATTTGATTATCCTCTGCTACTATTAATTAACTGTTCGATTGCACAAACTAAGTCAAGGTTCATCGTATCTATTGCTTTCAACATTCATACATTTTCAACATTCAAGATTAACCATATACGCAAAAATAAAATAATTGCACATATATCTGAAGAATAAATTAAAACTTGTACTTAGCTTTATCACTAGCACTGGTTTGCCGACGTGGTTCCCCATTCTCTACAACAATCCTTTGATTTTGCACAACATCAATTGTTCATTCTCCATTGCCTGCACGTCGAAGATGCACATTCTCCAAAAGACTAAGCTCGATAGATGGTGTCTGAGATAGATGCATGTTTTTCAAAGAATTTTCATCATTCTATTCATCAACTACTTTTGTTCAACTCTCAAAGTAACAACTTTTTCTTCAATTTTGCAAGCAACTAAGTAAACATCACCACTAAATAATATGAATTCTACGCCATCATCATCCAAGACCTCTATCCATATAGGCTCGAATTAAATTTATTTTTCTCATAGTCTCTCAAATAAGTAAAACAACTAGAACCAAAAACAGGTAGGCTCGAATAATTCGATTACATGCCAAATAGTGTGAAATATGGAGAATCCATGTTTAAACTAAAAGAGGGGAGACAATTTATAAAAAAAAAACTGTCATCGAGAACGCCTCCACCCAATACCTTTTTTGGAATGGGACTATAAAAAATCATGGTAAGACCTAGCTTAGTTATATTTTGATGTTTTCTCTCCGTAACATCATTTTGCTGTGGTGTCATGGGACATGATGTTTGGCATCTTATGCCAATATCATCAAGATATTTGATAAATTTTTGACTTATGAACTCACCACCGCCATCTAATTGAAACACCTTAATTTTTTTATCAAACTTACATTCAATATATTTATGAAAGTGAACAAAGCTTTCAAAAAAATTAGACTTTCAATTCAAAGGGTATATCCACATGAACCTTGTGTTGTCATAGATAAAAATCATATAATAGAAATAGTTTTCACGATAGAGTGGAAGCCAATCCCTAAATATCAGAATGCACATTTTTAAAAGGTTCTTGAGCTATATTATCAGAATCTAAAAATGGTAGGCGACAAACCTTGCCAAGCTATCAACTAGCATATATAGTGCTCTTATTGTTGGAAATAGCATCGACGAGTTTTTTTATTCAAATATCTCATGGTGTTTATTTGTGGATGTCCAAGTCGCTCGTGTCATTTTTCTTCTAAAACCTTTCAGAACCGTGTGGAAAATAACACCTCAGGACCTCCACCTAATGCATAAAGACCTCTTTTTCTACTTTACTTGGCCACTATTCTTCCCGTTTTCTTGTTCTTTATAACACATTCAGATAAAAAAAAATCAAAAATATATAGCAAGTACCTTGTAAACTGGCTAACTAACATAAAGTCTTTCTTGAGAGAAGAAATATACAAAACATCTTGTAAAAGAACAAAAACTAAATTCGCCTTAATACTAGCATTTTCAGTGTGAGTAATAGGCATTTTTTCATCATTCCTTAACATCGTAAGGTCATTACCAGTATAAGGTTTTACATTATGCAACTTAACTGAATTTCCTAACATCTGTGTCATGGCTCTTGTATCGCCAAACCATTCAACATCTTGACTCTCGGACATCATCATTGCAGCCAAAGGTTGAAGCACATCTTCAAGTTGAAAAGTGTGGTTGAAATGATTGAACAAAGCTTTCCCGCAAAAAAAAAAATGAATTGGCAGGATTTTTTTAAAATATGTCTCCATTCTTATGTAAATTGTGCCTTTTACATGAGAATGAAACAAACGAACCCTCCTAGTAAAACAAGGCCACAGTTGCATCCCTGAAAACAGACATGCAAATGTGCTGGGACTACAGCTTACAGATAAGCATCATGACATTATTTTTCTAGCAAGCCCACCTCATCTCATTACAGGGCAAGGAATATTCCCTTGCAAGCCATCATGAAGCAAAGGAACTAAATTCGAGTATACCACGTGCAGCGTTTTGCGTAACCGAAACTAAAAACCCTAAAATTATGTTCTTATGGGAAATGCCTGAATGGAAGTTTACTTGTGAAAGGCCAAGTATAGCATAGTTTTTTTTCTTTTTGATAGTCCAAGGGAAAAGCCCTCCGCTTCCATTATTCATCTTGGCAACAATGGTTCAAGATTTTAGTGCATTTATTAGGGCATCCACCAAAGGCGTAGCTGGGGGAACAGTTAATTTTTTTTTTTAAAAGCCCAGTCCTAGCCCAGCCCTGATTCTATATGAAATAGATTTTTATCCATTTTTGTAGCCCAGCCCTGACTGCAGCAAATAGTTTGATTTGTCCATATGAAATAGATTTTTATTAATAATTGTAGCCATTTTTTATTTTATCTCAAAAAAAAAATTCGGGGGCGCTGCCCCCGAATCCCCAACTATCACACAAATGTTTTTTTTTTTTGCTACACCCCTGTTTGACGCCCCCCTCCCCCCCTCACATGAATCCTAGCTACGCCACTGGCATCCACATGATATCATCATGTTCACCCTATGAACTACACATGAGATTATGATTGGCAAGTTGGTGCCTCCACTTGCTGGATTGCAAAATCTCAGGACGGTAACTCTATTTCATGTCGCCATTCATCATTCGTATTCTCTGCATTTTTTTTTTCAAAGAAAAGAAAGAGGACAATAACACCTAGGATACATGCCGCAGGGGCTTTAGCTCTCATCTCATTAACATATAACCGTTACAGTCAGTCACAGTGTCGCCATTCATCATTCATATTCTCTGCATTATTGTGGCAACTTGCTCTACCTAGAGCATCCTCTCTCATACGTCCACAGGCCTTGAGCCTTCGACAAGCTAGGCCTTCTACCAGGACATGCCAAGTAATTTTCCCCCACCAGCACTATATGCATGAATTGTGAGATATGCTGTAGCTTTCGGTTGTTTTATGTTCATTGTCTGTATGTTTCACATGGTATTCCTAGGGCTAGTAAACGAGCCGAACGAACCAAACAGATGGTGTTTAAGCTTCGCTCGTTTCTTGTATCGTGCCGAGCCAAGCTTGAGCTTACAAAAAGTCCAAGCTAAAAGAGCTGAGCACGAGCAAGGTCATTTACAAATAAATAAATATATTAAAAGTTGAAAACCATAGAATTTAAACCCTAAACCTACTAAGCCAAACTCAAACCAACTCATTTATAAAATTAATAACTGTTTTTAACTTGTAAGCAATAGGATTTGAACTCTAAACGTATTGCTTGCCTGCCAAACGCTTCAATCATCTTTATTTTATCATATACAATATAATCATTATTAATAAACAAGTCTATACGATACGAGCCGAGCCGAACCGAACATTGGTTGTTGATGCTCAGGCTTGTCAAGCCTATTCCAGGAGTTAGAACAAGCTCTTTACGAGCTGAACATAAGCCGAGCTACCGAGTGGTTAATCTCGTTTTCCAGCCCCAAATAAACCATCCGTATCTCACCTACCCTCCAGCTTTTATTCCCGTTCCTGTAACAAAGAAGGAATTCGTGTACAAGCAATTAATTAGTTTTTGGTCCCTTCCCCGTGTTCACGGAATTTCTTATATTGGGAGCAATAAAATGTCCATAAATGACAGGTTGTGGGGTACGACACGTGAGCCATTTGGTTCTATGCTAATTTGTGACATCACTTCTCTCGTTATGAAATGGGGACAAATAATCCCTGCAACTTTGTTTTCGTTATTTTTGATGACTATGTGCCCTGAGTCTGGAAATTATGCATTAAGCACTCGATAGCCCTTCATCAGGTCTTGGGTCCCACACCAGACGGATCAGGTGCTTAATGCACACATATTTGTGCAATCATATTGCACCTCATCTTTTCACAGGAGCCCTTGCCAGAGCAGAGAAAACCCTGCGCCTTACGTGCCCCGCCTCTGAAACCTAAGGACACATATGAAAAGAATTACAATGTATTATAATGTGAAACAAGCGTTCTTGTGAGTATCAGAATCGGACTTGTATCGTTTGGCCAACCATTCAAGTGAATGGCGGATACCGATTTTATAGTGAATTGTTCTGAATTGGCCAAAAAATAATTAAAAAATATTATGTATCAATCATTACGTGACACGTGTTAAAGCCATTAAAATAATATTCAAAATTGATTTTAAGTTAATTTTTTATATTCATTAAAAGATGGTCGATTCAGGTAGTATCGTATCGATTTTCAGGCAATACGATACGGATCGGGGTCCCGGACAAGTGACGAGTTTTTAACGTTGCCACTTTCTCAAGGCGTGAAAAAATTATTCGGTGGAATATGAGGGGAACACGTGCAGCTACCTATGCTTCAAGTATACGGTTTCTGAGATCCGTGCATATGACTCCACTGTCCCAACTCCCAAGCACGCGTGAATAGTGTTGAGAGAAGGGTGAGAAAGCGTCATTAACGGCCTCCAAAATTTGAAATTTGAGAGCTTGTGACCAAAGCCAACTATATTCTCAGGGCAGATGTGACAATTCTAAAACTCGTCAGACACTAGTTACTTACTTCTTGCTCAATAGCTTAACTCTCAAGCCCGGGCAACAACCATGTTTTTTTTTTTTGAAGGCAAGCTGGGGTTATTAGGACCCCTACTCAAACAACTATATTCTTTCTTTTCATTCGGACATCTAGCTACTAGAATAACTATGCTATTTTTCTTTATTTATATTTTTTATCGGCAAGATGGGGTTAGAAACTGATACGATCCTAAATTATGCAGAATTAGCTTCCAACTCTAATGATGTAGACCCAACTGTGGAAGACTCCAATATGTATCTGTTGTCCCAAGATTTCAACGTGAATCAAAGTATTGCAGACTCAAATCTAAGTCCAATGCCTTAATCATTAGAGAAGAAGTCATTGAATGTTATATATCCAGAAAAATCGAATCCAGTTTCGACAGTTGGTGGAGCAACACAAGGAGAGAAGCGAATAAACAATGACAGATCTTCATATCCACTAAGGCACCTCAATGGATTGTATCCACTAGACCAAAGTCCCCCACACTCAAAACAAGATTCATTTCATGAAGTGGACCAAGTAGATCAGATCCTTCAAGCCAAGGTGCAGCAGCTCAAGCCCGATTCATATAGGAGCATTCATGGTATTAAAAAAATTTGCATGTCCACCTTAAAGGATGCCAAACCATCTTGAATGTGGCCTAAATGGATGTACAAATGTATTTAAGAAGACTCTAGGTGTTATCTAAAGTCTAAGAAGGTTTTATCTAAGAATAGAGTGGAGACTCTAAAGAGTATCTTTAGCTTTCATAAGGCTCTTAAGAATTTTAAGTTAGTTTTAATATTGTTTTAATATTTCTTGTTATTTATATTTAGCAATTATACGCTTCCTTGAGCTTATATGTAGAGGCTTTTTTATGCTGGAAAAATAGCTAAGCATTTGGAATTGAAAAAGGTTTTCTTTTGAAAAATCGTCTCTCTCACTCTTTTAAGCTCCTAAGCTTTTGCTTAGTCTCTCTTTCTTTTGGTGCCTACGCCTTCATCACCTTGACCTCCTAGGCCCGTAGGTCTCTCTTTCTTCTAGCCAAGTCTCTCTCTTGACTCAACTTTTGGGTGTGCTCAATCCTTGTGGTCATGCCCACTTAGTGGACCAAAGTGCTACCAAGGCTCACTTAAGTGTTTCGTTCTTGTGATAGTGTTTGAAACCATCTTCAACCCCAACTGTACATACCATTACATTTTTCAATACTTTAAGACATCTCCCCTATGCCCTAGTAAGTCGAATCTACCCTCAGCTAGGGTCAAACTCACTTTTGGATATTCTTGACCCAAATCAGATATAGTTAACCCAATCCATTCTGCTTGCCTGAGATTTATAAAATTTAACATGACTTATTTAGGTCATATCTCCTTAACCTGAATGAGTTTGGTTATCAAATTTAAACTCTAACTCAATCCATGTGTTCCCAACCTACCATCCAAAAATCAATCATAAACTTCAAATCAATTAGGAGAACCACTTTGTTTATTGAAACCTGTGAAAATAAAAAATTATACCCGGGCATATTTTTTGTGGTCTGATCATGAGCTCGTAAATTCTCAACCGTGTGAAGTTTGACCCTGCGGTTTGTTACAATGTTTTTTTCTACGTATCCTCTAACTACCTTCCAAAATTTGGAAATTTATGTTTAACTATTTAGGAGAAATCACTATTTTTCTAAAGTTTGTTAGAACTAAATAGAACTTGTTTGACCAAGACTTTTTTTTTACTTAACCGACCTAACTGCGAGCATAGTTTCAAACCTATTCTTTAACCCGAGCTTATCAAAACATAACACGAATCCCACCAGTTATTATTCAACATACCAATGAAGTTTTGAACCTACGAGGCTACAACGTCCCACCACAGGAAGAATGCAGTGACAGTTCTTACCAACCATGCAGAGACATTATTGGTTTTTCTTGCTTTTTTCTTTTAAAGCAATTGCTGAAATTCAAATAATACTAGAGCTGTTAGAGTTAGTACATGTCATTAACCGCATAAGAAGTTTCACCCTTAACTAAATTCATAATATGACCATTTAAACTAGGTTTACCGAAAAACTCTACTTGCACCTAGGAACATTGTTTCTTGAAAAACCATTTTCCAAACCAAAAACCTAATGTTTCATAAAATTGTGAGAAACGAGTGAATAATGCATGGGAAACCAGTTTGTCAGAAATGCCTAGTTCATGGTTTATATATTCAGTTAACATATTCTAGTGATATATATATATATATATATATATATATATATATATATATATATATATATATATATATATATATATATATATATATATATATATATATATATATATATATGTGTGTGTGTGTGTGTGTGAAATGAAAACTTACAATGTGGGCACAGTGCTAAATGAATTATGCAAATGGAATTCAGTGTTTTTATCAAAATTCTGACCTCATAGATGTGTTCAACATGATTGATTTACTAGAAATAGACACTTAGATCATGCATTTTGGATGAACAATAGTATTTGAAGCTTAAAAAATTTATGAAAATTAAAGGCCGTGATTTTTGAAACCTTATAAAAACGTATGAAGGCAATGAGATCAAATACTCCAATAAGTGATTTCTATAATAACAAGCGTACAGATCACATCAGTGAGAATTTGGAAAAATCACTGAAGATCCAATTGCATGTTTCATTTAGCACCCTGCCCATTTTGTAGGTTTTCATTTTTCATATATATATATATATATATATATATATATATATATATATATATATATATAGGCAAATGATTCAAACAAACGAAAATTGGTGAATGTTTCCTAGCTATCCGCTCATCTATTCAGTCTTGTCCCGGGTTTATTCCACCATATCCATTCACTTCTCTGACAAGTATGCTTCTACATAGCAGTCGATTGCAAAAGAAGTATTGGGGTGAAAAGGTACACGAGTGTGAAGGTTGGCACCAACAAAACAATAAGATTCCGAATCTGCACTGCTACGACTGGACACAAAGCAGTCAAAAACCTCACATGCATTGTTGTGGTAAGATCCGTGGTATCAGCAATCAAGTGGGTCATGCAACAAACGGCCATTTTTAAATAACCATTTGAGATTAATTGTGATACCATGAATGTATTTTTTTGAGGGAAATTGCCAAAACATGATTGGTAGGGAGGTTGGTTTGTGATTATGATAGCAGAGAGAGTTTTCCATCCAATAAAATAAAACAGTTTGTTAATGGAAATAAACCTTCAATATTCAAGTGAATGGTGTTACCCCATAGTCTGATATTTTTTTTTTGACACTGATAATAAGTATGTCCTTTTTTATGAGCTTGCTTCTAAGGGATGCCTTGTAAAGGACATCTTTCACTGTGGCTATGGTGTCATTACATGCATTTGGACAAGGGACTCGTCAGCAGCAAGGCAAGAAGCCAAGTTCAATTTAGAAGAGGTGGGGCCTAATGAAAGATTTGTCTACATTGATAGAGTACGTTCTAGCGTCATCTCTTTATAATAAGTCGATGGAGGTACGCGTTGCTACATCTCTTGGAATGCAAATGGAATCTTAATCATTTTTACCTACTGTTCAAAAACACTGCTCCTAACTTGCCAACCCAAAAAACACGTAAGGGTCACCCCCGTCTTATCATGGTGTTTCCTCTGACTGGTCTGTGCCCTTTTTGGTGCTTCAAATTAATGAATAAGAGGGTCTAAAAATTGAAAGATTATATTCCAAAATCTAGAGAAAATGGTAGTCACATTGAGTCCAAACTAGATCCCAATTGAGCGATAATGGTATTAGTGTCAAAGTAGGCAAAAATGCACTAGCATTTGTAGGGATGGCATTGGACCGGGGGAAAGCGGGGCCCCACCCCGCCTCGCCCCGTTTGGACCGGGGATGAAGGGTATGAAAGGGGGATGGAGGCGGGGGTGGAGGATAAAATCCATCCCCGCCGTGGAGGCGGGGCGGGGGTGGACGTGCACTTTTCCCCGCCCCGCCCCGCCTCATCCCCGTTTGGACCGGGGATGAAGGGTATGAAACGGGGATGGAGGCGGGGGTGGAGGATAAAATCCATCCCCGCCGCGGAGGCGGGGCGGGGTTGGAGGATAAAATTTTGAGGCGGGGCGGGGGTGGAAACCTTGTCCCCCGCCCCACCCCGCCCCACTGCCATCCCAAAGCATTTGTGGTGCTGGTTCCAACAAGTGTTAACCAAAACGCTGTAGGAGAATGGGAAACGTGTTGTTCAGTAAACGCATTTTTTGGGAAACCGTTCCCAAACGAGTAACATTGCATTTCCGAAACATGTTCGAAATGCCAAAAAAAAAAGCAATTGGGAATGTGTTTCCATACAGTGAGAAACGTGTTTCCCACTAAGCGAAATACATTTCTTATTTTTGGGAAACTCGTTTCCCAGCGTTTTCCACACTTTTCCTATGCATTTTTCAATCGTTTCTCTTTCGTGAGATACATGTCTTTCATGTTTGGAAAGTTTTTTCTTCTTGTTAAACGTTTTTCATTTGTTTCTTGGTCCTTTCTCAATTTGTTTTCCTGTTCGTTTTGCATTTCTCAGTTTTCCGTTTCACATGCACCTGAGAAATCTTGTCTCTCGTTTCCGTTTTCCAAAACGTTTCCATTTCCGTTTCCCTTTCAGACAACCTTGGTTGATTTTAACTTTACTATAGCTCTAAACGTAAAGATAGAAAGTTCAATAACTACATCCAGACGACATCCCTGCGTCACTTTTTGGATTCTTTTTCCTGCGAAGTTGTGTATTGAACATGACATTTCCTTTATACGGGAAAGTAGACAACCGAAGCCAAGTACACTGGTAAAGATGTAGTTTTACCTCACAACGACAACTATTTTTTACCTTTCCATGACAAAAAATGAGGGTATTTGATTAGTTGTAGTTTTACATTAATCAAACTAGGATCTTAATAACCCTAACCATATTGACATAGCGATACCAACTCAATGGACCCACAAGTCCTCGTCAGAGTTGATGTTGGATGTATAAAACTCATCGTTTAAGTCGTTGGTCAAAGTCAAACGTTAAAGTTCTCATGTAATTGAATATTTGGTAACAGTGTTAAGAATAAAAAATTGAAAGATATTAGCCCACAAGAGTTTCGCTCATCTGGTAGGGGCGACTTCTGAATGTCTCCAAGGCATCACTAGTTTGAAAACCCACAGGTGGTCCATTGACGCAAGGTCGAAGATGAGTGTACTTTTTAGTGGTCATGGGAGGCCTCAAGGATTTTACCAACCGATGGCCAATCAATGTGAGGGTGGGAGATGGACGGGTTTTCTCTTGGATTATCTAAAAAATAAAAGAATTGAAAGATATTCTTGATATTTGCATAATTATGTATGAGAAATATAAGCATGCAAGGACGACACAGCTCATGAATTGCACATCTCTCTGACGTTTTTTTTTTTTGAATGTTGCACTACCCATTTGAAGCTTAATTATTTACATCTGAAATAGTTTATTTAGTGTTGTCAAAAAACCAATTGTCCTAAGTCATCAATGATTAAACCTTTAGCCATGGCCATCAATGTAAAATAGTAAATTACCAAATCTACAGAATTTGTGTATTTCATAGCTCTCACCCTGTACTGACTGTCAGTTACAAAATATCACTACAAGAAAAAATGCAGATTAGCGATAGATGCTATCCATCGCTGATCCATCGAAAATCCGCCCGTTTAGCGACGAATTTGTAACGAATTAACGATGGATAGTGTTCGTCATAATTTCTTAGTTGCTAATTAGCGACAGAACTGATATGTCGCTAATTATGTCTTTAATTTGCGATGAATTAGCAAATGTCATGATCCGTTGTGAGTCCGTCGCTAAATTTGGTTTTGCGACAGATAAATATCCATCCCTAATCCATCGCTAAATTGGTGACGAATATTAGCAACAAATATTATCCGTCGCAAAATTAAAAAAATAAAAATTTAAAAAATTTCTTACTCTTTTCCTTCTCCGTTTCAGTAAAATCTCGAATCTGATCAGGCATCTTGGTCTTCTTCTTGTTCACCGCAAGAACTAAAGGCAGATCGACGATAGGAATCGCGTCCTCCAAATCCCAATTGTAGAGTCCCTCTCGTGTACTCCCTTAGCTAACAGTAATAGAAGCCATCTATCTAGATATCGTATTTACATTTCAACGGATCACAAAAAAATTCTTTCATTGTCATATCTTCCTGAATCTCAATGTCTTCATGTTGGATGATGTGAGAAGGGTCGTGAACATATTTTCTAAGCATTGACACATAGAATACGTTGTGTATCTGCGCATACTGCGGTAACAATGCTACTCGGTAGGCAGTCTCTCCGATCCGGTTCAAAACTTTGAAGGGTCCAACGAATCTGGGGTTGAGCTTCTCCTTCTTTCCAAAATGGAACACACTCTTGGTTGGGGAGACCTTAATGAAAACCTTGTCTCCAACCGAAAAAGTGACTTTTCTATGCGCCATTTCTATACACCAAACTCTCTCTAATCAAAACAGTAATTACAAACTTGAGAAAGAAAAGAAAAAATAAAAAAATTGATTGCTACCAAGCATGCATCCAACGGGGGTTTGAAAGAGGGGGCACACTGTCGAAGAAACACCAGGCTGGAATCTTCCCGTTTCAATCATCAACACTAAATTCTGACGAGTAGGCGCTGGGGGGATTGGAGATGGCTGGAGAGTTGAGGGTGGATCTTCCGACAACGACCGAGATGGCCTTAGATGCTACATCAACAACCAATTAAGTGATTGACCGAAAAATCTTGGCCTTTACCTGGCCTCTTCTCGGCGGAGGGTTCTGGATTTTTTTCCTCCTCTCTGCATCAGAGACGAGATGGGGATATGACTCCTCTTCTAGCGCCGTTAAGAAGCGGACATCCTCTTATGGTTGTCCCTGTCCCTGCACCTTCGACCTCTTGTAGTTCCTTCCCTCCACTCCATTCGCCTCCACCACCGGATAAACATGCTTCCCGAGCTTCAATGCCAAAAGCCCACCGCCCTCTACCTCTTCCATCTCCTCCTCAGCCAGAACTCACCGCCGCTTCTCTGCCTCGCCCTTACCCTCATCCAAAGACACGGGTTGCCAACGTGACAACTAATATGAATTTTGACTACAAATTAGCGACGAAAAAAATTTCATCGTAAATTCATTTGTAGTTGCGAAATTAGCGATGAAAAAAAATTTGTCTCAAAATCCATCGCTAATTAGCAACAGATTAGCGAAGAAATTTTTCCGTCTCAAAATCTGTCGCTAATTCAAGTTCAAGATCTTGGCACCAGGAGAGGGATTGTTGGTTGGTTAAGCATAGGAGCTAAAGGGGCTTAGGATGAAACCAATGAAACGACCCCCCACCCTGCACCAACACAAGCTGCATGTCAAGTTGTGCCCAAGTAGGAGCGTGCAACCTTAACTGCTCCACACACTTGACTAGGTGGGTCAGCTTAAGTCATTCAAGTTTAAGGACATTGCAAATTATCAATGTCTTTTCTTTAAAAAAAAAAGAATAATTTAGCACCGTAAGGTTGTTTGGGTGTCTTCAACACGGAGTTTTACCTCGTATGGTGACCCGGTTCTTGGTGAGGGCTGCTTAGTCATAAAAAATAACTACAACTGTGGTTTATCCTTGTTATGAAAAAAGATGTCACAGTTATCCACTGATGACAATATCAAAATCACCACTACCACCACAAAGCAGGATTACCATTCTCCTACGACCTGCTGTTGTTCCAAGAGGGTGGTTGCTTTGTCAATTGTATCAGAGAACAAACCCAGTACTCGTCCAAGTAACTTGTAAAGGTACTCAACTTAGTGAATGGATGCCATGAATCCCACCAACACACCATAACCTGCCCCCCGCTGACATGTGCGGATCAGATGCACTCACATTGCACACTATGAATTCACAATTACACCTGAAGGCCATCCATCTGTTGTTGGGCCCCACAACTGACAAGATATATCCAAAGATGAAAGGCATTAAATGCAGCAGCACACCTATATATGTGATGTGATTGGACCTGATTCGTCGTGGTGGCTGACTCCCTAGTGAATGGATTCATGGATCTCTCATCTCATTGAGACCCCCAGTCTTTATGCAACACCATATACAAATATCTCAGTTTTCTCCTTTTCTTTGCATGATTAGATCAAACGCGCAATGCTATGAGTTCTTCATTATTAAATAAAATGCATATAGGCTAGGTGGTGGTACAAATCAGTTTCGCTCATCCTCTCTGTCATCCGAATCTTCATACCCTTCTTTGGGATTTCATTGATACAAGTTGTTTTGATTAAATCTGACTTGAAAGTATGACCTACATTAGTGACAATCATTGTTTAAATTGCCAAAATCTGACTTGTATGCATGACTTTTTGGTGATTCAAAAATCAATGTTTTTTAAGGAAAAATATTGAATTTATATAAAAGTAGAAGGATTACATCAAGAATCTGGTCATGACGAGATCTCACATAATAACAAGCTTGCCCATTGAAAATACTACCTGATAAGCAGGTGGCTTTGGCAATTGTGGCTGAGTGCTGATATGCATCCTTATGATATCGTTAGAGCCAGATTAGGCACCATAATATAAGGACAGAGCAACGCCAGCCAAACAAAGAATTTTTTCTTCTAGTGTTGGATAGGCCAGGAAATTAAGACTGTCCTTAGATTATACACCTTATTCCAATGAGGGTCTAATGTGTGCCAAATAGTTCTGAAACAGTCCTTTGCAAAGACGCACTCCTAAAACAAGTGCTGGAGCATGATCCCACAACCCATTTGGCACCCTCGGCCCAAGGTCAACCATGCAAACTATACTTTTGTATTAAAACAATCATCCGTCCAGTGATGACCAATCATAGCCATTTCATATTCAAGGATTTGTTCCATCTTCCTACTTTGTGAATGTCCTCTTCCTTACTACTAGTCATGATTTTCCATGAAACTAAGTGCATTCTTGCCTTTTGATTCTTGTTAGATCAAATGAAGGTTTGGAATGCACTATTTATCCTCTTTTTCTTCTTGCTCGAAATTTGAAAGTTTTTGTAGGAAATGCAAAAGGAAGCTCATGAGGATATGCTTCATTAAGGTGATCCTACACGCAAGAGCAAGGTTAAATCTAACCCATTTGTTTAATTTTGTTAGTATTTTTTCTTCAACTTCTTTCCAAAATTGATTTCTTGTGATTCCATTGTGAAGCAGGAAACCAAGATATTTAAGGGGCAAACTTTCAATTCCGCGTCCAAATAGGGTGGTTGCTAAAGATCTTGTGAATCAACATCATTGAATCCCACAAAACTTGAATTTTGGTCATTGGTGGATAGGCTGGAGAGTTCTAAAAAAATGTACTCCTCATTAGCTTGACCAAAAATAAGGATGTCATAGGCAAAGAAGATATGATAAAAATCGTAGAATTCTGGTAGGTCCACTCCATAAAACAGACCTCATACAAAAGAGGTCCTCCATGACAATAATGGAAAGCAAAGGTGAGAGTGGGTCACCTTGTCAAGGCCCTCTATTTAGGATAAACAACGTACATTGCATACCATTGAAGCTGATTGTCGTGGATGAAATTTGAAGTCACTCATTAATCTAGGTCTATCGTATCTCCCTAAAGTACATTTTCTCCATTCAAGCGAGCAAAAAATCTCACCTCACCATATCAAATGCTTTAGTGAGGTCCAATTTAAGCAAGAACACCTTCGCACATGAGGAGTGAATTGTGTGGACAACTTCATGCGCAAGTATGAATTCCTCATGTAACTTCCGACCCTTGATCAAAGCGTATTGGTGCCTAAAGATGAACTTTTGTACCACTTGTTGTAAGCACATGACCAATGCATTGGAAATGACCTTATAAAGTGTTTCACATAAAGCAATAGGTCTGAGATTTTCAAAGGAGTTTGTTGAACCATCCTTAAATATAAGCACCATGATTGACCTACCCAAAGCCTTGGGTAGAATTGCATTAGAGTGAAAATTTTGGAGTAGGAGCGTGAAGTTATGTACATGTCTCCCAAATCCCGTGAAATACCTCAATGTGAAAACCATCCACACCCAGAGCTTTACTCAATGGTATGGATCACCACCCTTGTCACTTAATTCCTCTTGATCAAACGGTTTTGTAATGGCATTTGATTTTTCAAGGTCCAAAACACCGAGTTGGAAATTTCTCAAATTTGGATGTAGTCTAGCCATGCATTGAAAATGTTGATCAAAGTTACATGTTATGAATTCCAATAGACCAACCCCTTGAAGGTTAGTACCATCAACATTCAAGAAAGAAATACAACTTATTCTGCTACGGCCATAAGCAAATGCATGAAAGTAACAAGTGTTGTGATCACCTCCATGGAGCCATTTCACTCTTGATCTTTGCTCACTTTCCCATGCTTTGAGCTCGTGGAATCTATCCTCGTTGTTTTCTTTGCTCCATTAAATCAACTTCTTCCTTAGAAAGTCAATTTCGGACAAAATCCATTGTGCTATACATTTTTCTCCTTGTAAAACACCTCACCATCTATTTAGATTGTCCAAGAGGGCTGGTTCACAAAGCCACCATATTTCAAAGCGAAATCACCTATTCCGTTGGTGCAAACCAACATTCCAAGACAATGTTATGGGTGCATGGTCTGAGACCGTGAACGAGCCAATAGATGCATGAGCATTATAGAAGAAGTTTAGGAAGACCTTCGATAGAACGAATCAGTCAAGCTGCTTCATGGTGGGTAAAACACAAATTTTTTTATTTAAAAAATCATATTTTTTGTCTAAGGGCTAAGTCTTATTAAATTTGTTGGTTAATGTTCAAAGTAGTGGGCAAAGAGCATCTAATGCTTGCGTTAATTTAATGCTCAAGTATGAATGTAATGGATAAGAGCATCCAATGCTCACATTTTTTGTTAGACTCAAGAATGTAGAGCATCCCAAGCCCATGTCTACTTGACTCCTTAAAAATAGGCAATATTAGTTAATAGACGTGGTGGGCATTCTAAGCTCATGTCAAGTCCATAAAAGTAGATGTTGTTTTAGTCGATTAAAAATTATAGGTAGTGGTTTCCTAAATTTGTGCTAGCTTTTGCTTTTAAATAGGAGTTTGCGTATGTTACAAAGTGTAGTGTAAAGAGTTTCAGTAAAGTAAAAATAAAAATTTTGTTGCAAGTTTTCTTTACAGTTGTTGTTCTTTATTTCCTCTTTTTTTGGGCAACCATTTTTTTGGGGTTTCTTGGTTCTATTGCAAATCAGATCTAGTAGGAGTATTGTTGAAGCAAGGAGTTCTTATAGACTTGGAGTTTTGAAAGATAATCTCTCAGTAAAACTGGTATGGAAAACAATTCCAATTCTCTCAACTTGTCCCAATCATTAGTGCCAATTTTTAATGGTGAGAATTATGAATTTTGGAATAATAAAATGAAGACTTTCTTTATTTCATAAGACCTTTAAGAGTTGGTTGAGAATGGTTATGCAGATGTTGAAGGAACGAAGGCAGCAGAAAAAATTGATGTAAAAGAAGCATAAAAAAAAGATGCAAAGGCATTATTAGTATTACAACAGGTTGTGTCCAAGACCATCTTTCCAACAATTGTTTGTGCTACAAAGTCAAAAGAGGTCTGACAACTCTTGAAGCAAAAATTTCATGGGGATAAGAAGATCATAATTGTTAAACTTTAAACCTTAAAAAGAGAGTTTGAAACATTTTCTATGAAAACCAGTGAGCCTATTCAAACTTTCTTTTCTAGTCTCTCCACTATTGTAAATCAGATCTCTCCAATATTGTAAATCAGATGAAGACTTTTGGTGAAGTTTTAAATGATCAAAAGTAGTAGAAAAAGTTTTAAGATGTTTACCTTTTAAATTTGACCATGTTGTTACTATAATTGAAGAGTCCAAAGATTTTTCTGTGTACTCTATTGATGAACTAATGGGGTCTCTTTTAGCCTATGAGCATCACATAAACAAGTCATTAAAAAAAATATTGGAGCAGGCCTTTCAAACTAAGGTAGAAATTTCAAAAGAAAAGAATAACCAGTGTAATCAAAGGAGTGAAGGAAGAAGTCAAGTACGAGGAGGTTTTAGACGAACCTTTCATGGACCCGATAGAGGTCAAGAAAGATTTTATGATACTTCTCAAAGGAATGATGCAACAAAAAAGTGTAATCAAAATCAGTTCTTTAGAAGAAAATAGTGTCATTTTTTTAAAAAAATGGTCATATTGAAGCCAGATGTTTTGAAAAGGCAAAGCAACAAGCAAATTTTGTAGATAAAAACAAAAATTTGTTTCTTGCAAGCATGAATGCCAATAGTTGCAAAAGTGAAATGCGGTCTGTAGACAGTGGCTGCAGTAATCATGTGACCGGTCAGAGGAGTCTCTTCAAAAATATTGATGAGACCGTGAAGTTGAATGTGTGGCTCGGGGACAATAATAAAGTAGATGTCAATGGCAGAGAAATAGTTGTTATTAAAACAAAATCAAGTAATGAACAATACATTCAAGACATGTATTATGTTTTTGGTTTGGCCCAGAAATTACTTAGTGTAGGGCAATTTGTTAAAAAATGTTACACTCTTTTATTTGAAAATGACGTATGTGAGATTAAAAACAAGAATGTTGTAGTTCTTGTAAAAATCAACATAGTCCAAAATAAAATGTTCTCACTTGAAACAATCAAGATAGATGACTATGCCTTTATGATAAATTGTCTTGATCAATCTAAGTTATGACATATGAGGTATGGGCATCTTTATTTTAATGGTATGAAACTCTTATATCAGAAAAACATGGTGGTTGGTTTGCCAACCATTGATTGTACAAATGAGGTATGTGAAGGGTGTGTTTATGGTAAACAACAACAATTATCATTCTCAATTGGGAAGCCATGGAGAGCTAAACAACCTCTTAAATTAGTTCATGCTGATATATGTGGTCCCATGAGAACTCTTTGATTAAATAATAGCAAATATTTTTTGCTTTTTACTAACAATTTTACTATAATGAGTTGAGTGTACTTTCTTGCTCATAAATCTCATAAAATTGATAGATTTAAGGAATTCAAGTCCCTTGTGGATAATGAAAGAAGAAAAACTATAAAAATACTATGCACAAATTGAAGAGGAGAATTCTTATATGATGAGTTTGGTTTATTTTACAAAGATCATGACATTTGCATGCAGTTGATAGTAAGAAAGACCCCACAACAAAATAGAGTGGTTGAAAGAAAAAATCGTATAGTGGTGGAAATGGCACGCAACATGCGAAGTAAAAAATAGATACCTAACTACTTTTGGGCAGAAGCCATCAACACAACAGTGCATATTTTAAATATCGATCCAACAAAGCAGTTCAAAATAAAACTCCATATGAGGCCTGGTGGAATCGAAAACCAAATGTAAGTATGCTGAGGGTGTTTGGATGTGTAGCATATGTCTTGATTGAGTCTTCAGAAAGAACCAAGTTAGATAAAAAAAGTGAAATATATATATTTTTGTTATAGTAATGAGACTAAAGGGTGCCGTCTTTATAATCCTACTTCTGAAAAGTTGATTATAAGAAGAAACATTATTTTTTATGAAAAAGCTTGTTGGGAATGGGCTAACAATGAAACTATGAAGTTGCAAATTGATGAAGTTGCAGCAAAATCAAATCATATTGATGCTAATGTAGCATAATTATTAGAAACATCAAGCATAAGAGATGAATTTATAAAAAACATTGAGTGCACGCTTGATGAGGAGACTCCTCCCAAAAAGGTACGCTCCCCGGAAGATATTTATAAATATGCTTTCGCTTTTGTTGTAGTAGAATCATCATCATATGATGAAGCATGTGCAGATAAAAATTGGATAGATGCAATGAGAGAAAAAATGGAGGTCATAAAAAAGAATGACACATGGGAGCTTTTCAACTTGCCAACCGAAAAAGAGTCAATTGGAGTAAAGTGGGTCTACAAGGTCAAATATGATGCTAATGGCAATGTGAAAAAGTATAAGGCAAGGTTAGTTGCTAGGAGATTTATACAAAAATATGGAATTGATTTTACCAAAACTTTTTCACCGAATGCATGATTTAAATCAGTCAGAATCGTTCTTGCAATTGTAGCTTAAATTAAATGGAAGGTTTATCAATTTGACGTTAAAGCTATATTTTTAAATGATTTTCTTAATGAAGTTGTGTATGTTGACCAGCCACCTAGATTTGTTATTAAAGAAAAAGAAAAAAAAAATCATAAATTAAAAAAGGCTTTATATGGGCTAAAACAAGCCTTGCGTGCTTGATATAGTCACCTTGACAATTTTTTTCATCAAAATGGTTTTCAAAGAAGTGATAGTGAACCTACACTCTATGTCAAAGTGAATGGGAAAGAATTGCTTATAGTCGGTGTTTATGTAGATGATATTATCTACATTGGTTCTTCATCTAAGCTTATTGCAGAATTTAAAGATAGTATGATGAAGGAGTTTGAAATGTCGGATTTGGGGTTACTATAATTTTTTTTGATGTTCATATCATGCAATCTGATGAAGGGATTTTCATCTCTCAAGAGAAGTATGCATTAGATCTTCTCAAAAAATAAAAAATATTGAATTGCAAAGTTTGTGCAACTTCGATAAATTCAAATGAAAATTTGAATTTGGAAGATAGAATGGCTAGAGAAAATGAAAGGTATTTTAGAAGCTTGGTTGGTGGATTGATGTATTTAACGCACACTTGGCTAGACATTGTATTTTCAATGAGTTTGATCTCAAGATTTATGCACAATTCATCTGTGCAACATCTAGGTGCAACAAAAAGGATCCTTCGTTATATTCAAGCAACAACCAATTATGAATTTTTTTATAAACATGTTACTGACTTTAATTTGATTGGATATATTAACAGTGATTGGGCAAGTTCAATAGATGATCGAAAAAGCACAAGTAGTTTTGTGTTCGATTTTAGTTCAGGCATTGTGTCGTGGTTTTTAAAGAAGAAAAATTCAATAGCTTTATCACCCTCAGAAGCATAATATATTGCTGCTATATTTGCTACCTGTCAAGCGATCTGGATGAGGCATGTTTTGAAAGATTTGTAAGTGGAACAAAAACTTTCAACTAAGCTCTACTGTGATAATAAGTCTATAATTTTTATTGCCAAAAATCCTACCTTTTATAGTAGAACAAAGCACATTGAGCTTAGATATCATTTTATAAGAGATGCAGTTGAAAAAGGTGTAGTGCTCTACAAATGAACAAGTTGCTGATGGTTTCACAAAAGCCTTGTCATCTCCAAAAAAATTGGTATTAAGAGTATCAGTAGGTGTGCAAGAATTTTCACATCAAGGCAAGAAAATATTGGTTAATGTTCAAAGTAATGGGCAAAGACCATCCAATGCTCACGTTAATTTAATGCTCAAGAACGAATGTAATGGATAAGAGCATCCAATGCTCACATTTTTTGTTAGAGTCAAGAATTTAGAGCATCCAAGCCCATGTCTACTTGAGTCCTTAAAACTAAGCAATATTGGTTAATAGATGTGGTGGGCATTCTAAGCTCACGTCAAGTTTATAACAGAAGTGCTGTTTTAGTGGATTAAAAAATGTAGGTAGTGGTTTCCTAGATTTGTGCTAGCTTTTGCTTTTAAATAGGAGTTTACATTTGCAAGTTTTATTTACAGCTGCTATTCTTTTTTTTTTTGGCTGCCATTTTTTTTGGGTTTCTTGGGTCTATTGCAGCTAGAACTTTCCAACCCAAATCCATTTAAAGGGAGAGATTTGATCAAAATAACTTGCATCATAAGATTTAAGAGGGGTATGAACATGGGGGATGACATAAGAGACTAATGGAACCGAACTGTGGTGCACCAATCTTTTAGATTTGAGAAAGATGGACGGTTGGGATTTGTAGGCTGGGTTGTCTTCAACGGGCTTGTGTCTGTGTTTGTTACTGAGTGAAAGAGAAAGGGTGCCTGCAAGGCAAGGGGCCAGCCGGGATAAGGTGAGTGTAGTTGTCACTGGCGGTGGTTATGGAAAAAACGAGATTCTCCTCGCCTTATGGTTGTTTGGGTTGGGCTTTTCTCAAGAGATTTTTAAGGTCAGGCGTCTTAGTTTTGGATGTATGCTTTCCCCCTCACTCTCGTGCAGCCAACCTCCACGAAGGGACCACACCTCTCTCTCTCTCTCTCTCTCTCTCTCTCTCTCTCTCTCTCTCTCTCTCTCTCTCGATATCACTCTTTAACCTACAGTTCATTAGTCCCTTCCAACATGATGTAGACGCTGCTCCAATGTACACAATAATTCCTCCCCCCCCCCCCCCCCCCCCTTTCCTTATATATGGCCCCCTCCCCCCTCCCTCCTCGTATACTCATTACACCAACAACCAATCTCCATTATATCCCTACCCTTTTGCATTGTTTGATTCTAGGAAATGGTAGAGGTTCTGTAAGGTTGCACTCCTGTTTGTGCTCAAGCTTTTTGGTATAATTACGTTGGGAAGAGTGTTAAAAGGTGTTGGTGTATAAGACATCTGGTTGGTGCCATATGTTGGGTGAGATATAGTTAGTCCATGTTGAGGATCAGAAGAGAAAAGATGAACCTGTCCGTGAATGGCCAAACCAGTGTCCCACCTGGTTTTAGATTTCATCCTACAGAGGAGGAGCTCTTGCATTATTACTTGAGGAAAAAGGTGGCCTCTGAGAAGATTGACTTGGATGTCATCAAAGACGTTGATCTTAACAAACTGGAGCCTTGGGATATTCAAGGTAACGTTCTCTTTCTCTTCTTTTTTGATGATATGGGCCTTGTTCTATATTCATCAAAGCCATAATTCTCCATTTATTTTTCTTCTGTTTGGATATTGCTTATAGAGAAATGTAGGATCGGATCCGCACCTCAGAATGATTGGTATTTCTTTAGTCACAAGGACAAGAAGTATCCAACAGGAACTCGAACCAACCGAGCAACTGCAGCCGGATTCTGGAAGGCAACAGGGAGGGACAAGGTCATATACACGAATTCCAAACGGATCGGCATGAGGAAAACCTTGGTGTTCTACAGGGGCAGGGCACCACATGGCCAGAAGTCAGACTGGATCATGCACGAGTACAGACTCGATGACCACCTAGACCCCCTTTCTCAAGCCAATGTGAGTCAGTGTTCCTCAGTATACTCTCTCACTTCTTAACGTCATACCTTGATGTCTTACCCACCTTGGAATCGCAGCGTTGATAGAACGGATCCGGTACTCGGGCAGCCGAGGAAGGCGGATCAGTTTCAATCACATTGCATACTTTGAGTGTGCCGCTGCACTCCACTGCCCTCCATCTCTTAGGTACAGCCTGTCAACTGTGAGGCGTAACAAAAAGATGGATGGAAGATTCAGGTGCAGCGGAAAACTTAGAGTGTGCAATGTGATCGCCCGTGATCTGCCGTCGCTACCTAGTGAGTGCATGCGCGCATCCCCCGATTGGACTAAATACTCCGGGTACTTGATCCGATCATTGGATCCCCTCCCCATTGTTGCAGGCAGTTTTGATAAATCTGACCCCATAGATGGTGTATTTGATAAAGATCATTGTCTGAATCACAAAGGCACCCTTGACAAACACAACTATACCACCACCAATTTGGCTTCTCTTTCAGGTTGTAATGGGGACTGAAACTGCACAGGAAGAAGGATGGGTGGTGTGTAGAGTCTTCAAGAAGAAGAATCACCACCACCACCATCACAAGAGAGAAGAAACGCCCGTCGAGGTGACAATGACGACAACAACAAAGGCAGCCGGCTTGAGTTCTGGTGTCGATGGTGCACTCGACCAGATACTGCAATACATGAGCCGGACATGCAAGCCGGAATCCGAGAACAGATTGGTGCAGCTACCTCAACTGCAAACAACACCACAGTTCCCCGGCGACAGCGGTCGATTCGATCGTCGCCTGCCGTACTCCGATCTTGAAACCACTTCCTCCTCCACCACCACCACCAATCCCGCTACTACAATTAACAACCATGATTGCGCGGACCTGCGGGGTGCGTACGCAGTTGGACCGGAGCAGGTTTTCAATGACTGGGCCACTCTTGATCGCCTGGTTGCATCTCACCTCAATGGTCAGGAGGAGACCTCAAAACAACTGGCTTGCTTCAACGGCCAACCAAGTTTCTTTTGCCAAACACCGGAGCTCGACCTCCAATTCCCTCCTCTCCTTCAGCAGAACACCAGGCTGTTCAACAGCACCACTCCACAAGACTCGGGCAACGACATGGATCTCTGGAGTTTCTCAAGATCATCCACTGATTCAGGGTTTCTTTCCACCACCAGCGTCTGAATTCCATCAAATCAGTGCAGGAAAATAAAAAGGATGCTATGTGATTTTGCGAGATATCACTGTTTTTTGTTTTTTTGAAGAGAAGAGAATTAGTTTGTGAAATGTCACTGCTATGCTTTCATAGTACTTGGCGTTGTGAAGTGATAAAAAATTTAATGGGATGGCGTTTTCTTCATTCATACTTCTCATTTCCTTTTTTAATTTCCCGTCAACTCACCCCATCTCGATAACACATAAGATCCTGTACTCAGTTTAACAAATATTGTAACGTTTAACCACTAAATATCCCTGATTGAGGTTGGACACGTTATCGAATCGTTGGGACCCTTTGTAAATTAATTCATTAGGCAGCTTTAGAATGATTTCGACATTCTTTTTAAGTAACTTTTTCTTTTTGAAATAAAATATAAAAATGCGACGTCCCTTTTCGGTACAGTGCGTACTCGTTCCCAACGTTCTTATATTTTTCTGTTAGAACTGTCCAAATACCACTACAAGAAAAACTTCAATTAGCGGCCGATTTTTTGAGTCGCCCATTTGCAACGGATTAGCGAGAGAAAAATATTTGTCGCTAACATTCAAATTATTTGTGGAATTAGTGACGAAAAACATGCCATCGTGAATCCGTCGCAAGTTAACGACGGCCAAATTCCATCTCAAACTCCGTCGCAAATGAGCGACGGCTCAGCAACAGAAATTTTTTGTCGCTACTCCATCGCAAAGTTGTGATGGAGTATGCAACGAAATTCGGCCATCGCTAAATTTCCCGTAAATCCCTAATGTGAGCCTCTTTTCCCTTTCTTTTTCTGTTGTCGCCCGCCCGCCTGCCATCATCGCCCGTTGACCTCCCGTCGCTCGCCCGCCGCCCCGCGACCTCTCATCACCCGCCCGTCGCCCGTTGACCTCCCGTCCGACAACTGCAGGTGACCCCCCATCCCTCCATCTTCTTCTTCTTCTTCTTTTCTTCTCTTTTTCCTTTTGTCGACCCCTGCCCCCCTCTCTCTCTCTGTGGTTGCAGGAGGGCCCACCCCCCTCTTTCTCTTTCGGGTTGCCGGAGGGCCGGCAACCCCTGTTGTGCCCTCCCCTCTCTCTCTATGGTTGTCGGTAGGCCGACCAGAGGTCGGTGGCCCCCTGCCGCATCTCTCGCCCCCTCTCTCTCTTTCGGGTTGCCGGAGGGCCGACAACTCATGTCGTGCCCTCCCCTCTCTCTCTCTCTCTATGGTTGTGAGGAGGCCGGTAGAAGGCCGGTGGCCCCCTGCCGCATCTCCCACCCCCATCTCTCTCTATGGTTGCCGGAGGCCCCCCCTGTCTCTCTTTCAAGTTGCTGGAGGGCCAACAACCCCTGTCATGTCCTCCCCTCTCTCTCAGTGGTTGTCGGGAGGCCGGTGGCCCCCTGCTGCATCTCCTGCCCCCTATCTCTCTGTGGTTGCCAGAGGACCCACCCCCCTCTCTCTCTCTCTGTGTGTGGTTGCTGGAGGGCCCCATCTCAGAAGGGACTGAGCCCTTCAGCTAAGCTAACCAGGATGGGCTTTATTCAAACCAAGCTCAACTCGGTAGGGTGACTGAGAGGATAGGCATGACCCACGACAAGTGGGTTGCGGCTTCAGCTGCTGCACCAGGTCGGTAGAGAAAAAAGAGCAGAGTTGGGGGGGGGGGTGCTCGACACCCTCCCTCCTAGCAAATCCAGGCCGGTGGCCCCTTGCCCCCCCTCTCTCTTTGTGGTTGCCAGGAGGCCGACAGTAGAATGGTAGACAGGGGTCGTACCCGTGTCACTTTTTGTTCTTTAGTATGGCTACAACCTTCTAAGTCTTCACACTTTTGCAGTTTTACGCAACATCTACCTTTTGACTCTGCGGCTCGAGCCCCGTATCATTTACACTCGTAGACACTCAAGCGCGTTACAACCTCACAAGGTAGGGAAAAACTGCATGAAGACTTTGAAAACTGCAAATCGGGTAAATACTCGTGGTGAGTAAGTGATGCAAGCACATCACTTGTTATTTAATTTATTGGATGCAACACTTTTATGTTCACACACTCACTTAGTTGTAGATATCTAGAACTGCTTTGATGGAGTTCGGAGATCATGTTGAGCATGATTTTAATGTATGAGAATAGAAGTGTTCTTATTTTTGGAGTTCAGATTTCATGCTAGTCATGGTAGTAGTTAGTGAGATATTAGAGTGTGTTTGTTGCAGGTACATGTTTGACATTGTTTTGATATGAATGATTTGAATGTATTGCAATGTTTGTTGTGATTACATCCATGCTTGCATGAAGTTACTTTCAATTTGTTTATGACTTCCATGTGAAATTGTATCATGAAAATATTCTTCAAATGAATGTATCGTGTTATGAATAGTTTCACATGAAAATATTAAGTTATCAATACATGCATCATAGTTCTTGTGATTGTATGACATTACATATATATATATATATATATATATATATATGTGTGTGTGTGTGTGTGTGTGTGTGTGTGTGTGTGTGTGATATATATCAAATCATTACATCTACCACGAATGCATGATAAATTTGATATTTTCTTCGTCATTGCATTCTAATGATTCTCTTTTAACTGGTTAGGATAATATTCAAAACATCATACGACAAAATGACTGCAAACCGTGAATGGATGTATCATCGGATAGTTGACAATGAGGTATCACTTGAATATATGAATGATGTTGAAAGTTTTATTGAATTTGCAACGGCAAGTGTCAGTACAGTAGATTCCACAGATCAGATTAGGTGTCCCTGCAAGATTTATAAGAACAATCGATTTGTAGAACCTCATGGCGTTAGACATCACCTATACAGGAAGGGTTTTGTGAGTGATTATCAGAATTGGAAGTTTCATGGTAAAGAATTTAGGAACAATTTTGACGCATGGGTGAATATGGTACACGATAATCCTTATATGGATTTGATATTTGATGTCGTAAGACCAGAACTGGGTTCTTCTATGGGTCTTAATGATGTAACAACTGGGATAGAGGAAGAAGCACCAAACGATGCAACTAGCAGATTTTATGATTTACTTAGAGATGCTGATGAGCCACTTTGGAATGGTTGTGAGAGTCACACTATCTTGTCTGTAGTTCTTCAACTACTGAATTTGAAGTCCAAGTTTAATTTGAGTCAATCATGTTTTAATAGTTTATACTCTATTGTGAAAAGTATGTTGCCTAAATATGAGAAATTGTCACAAAATTTCTATCGTGCGAAGGTTATAGTTAATGCTCTAGGTATGAGATATCAAAAGATTGATGCTTGTCCAAATCATTATATATATTTCAAAGATCAGGAAAATAGCAGATCATGCCCGTCATGTGGGCATCCTCGGTTCAAGCCAAAGACAAGAGGCAATGATAGCATGGGGTCAAAAGAAATGTCATACAAGTCGCTCAGCTACTTCTCTCTCACCCCTAGATTGCAATGATTGTATATGTCTTTGAGGACAACTAAACACATGAGATGACATGCAAATAAAGTTCAACATAATGAAGACAAGATCACACATCCTGTTGAGGCGAAGCTTGAAAGCACTTTGATCGTATTATCAGAACTTCACAATGGAAGTGAGAAATGTTAGGCTCGGTTTATGTACAGATGGATTTAATCAATTTGGAGATAGATCAACTTCATACTCGTGTTAGCCAGTATTTGTAACTCCATACAACCTTCCTCCAAGCTTGTGTATGAAGCGTAAAAATATTTTCTTGTTTCTATTGATCCCTGGTCCGACCTCTCTGGGCCAAAATCTTGATGTATATTTAAGGTCAATGATTGATGAACTGAAAGTATTGTGGGATGACGGTGTTCTCACGTATGATGCCCACAAAAAATAAAAATTTAATATGAAGGTTGTTATTCTATGGATAATCAATGACTTCCCTATATATGGTATGTTATATGGTTGGAGCACACATGGGAGATTGGTTTGTCCGTACTGCATAGAGGATACAAAATCATTTAGATTGACACATAGAAGGAAGCTATGTTAGTTTGTGTGTCACCGTCGATTTCTATCAAGCGACCATCTATTTCGACAACAAAGGAATGTGTTTCAAGCAGGTACAACTGAAATGGAAGGTTCACCCACAAGATTGTCTGACATAGAGATTTTAAGAAGATTGCAATACTTTCTATATTGACTAACAGATGACCGTAGTCCGACGCCCTTCATTGGATTTGGGAAGGATCACAATTAGACAAAGAAATCCATATTTTGGAAACTACTATATTAGCCGACCTTATTGATACGATATAATTTGAATGTGATGCATGTGAAGAAAAATGTGTTTGATAATGTGTTCAACACAGTAATGAATGTTAAAGGAAAAATAAAGAATAATCCGAAGGCTCGTATGGATTTAAAAGTAATATGTAAAAGCCCATAATTGGAATTCAAAGAGTAAAATATTAAAGTATTAAAACCAAAGGCAAGGTACATGCTTGGACCAGATCAAATAAAGCAGGTATGTCAATGGTTGAGACAATTGAGATTTTCATATGGATACGTCTCTAACATTGCTCGGGCTGTGAAGATAGATGAGGGATAATTATATGGGTTGAAGAGCCATGATTGTCATGTCTTTATGCAACGATTGATACCCCTAGCATTCCATGATATGTTAGACAAACCTATATGGGGGGTACTATCTGAGTTGAGTAGATTTTTTAGAATATTGTGCGCATCGAAAGTCATAGTATCTGAGATAAAGAATCTCAAAGATTCTGTCGTCACTACTAATTGTCAGCTAGAGAAGATATTTCTGCCAACATTTTTCGATGTTATAGAATATTTGATCATATATTTGCCATATGAACTAAGGGTTGGTGGTCATGTGCAATATCGGTGGATGCACCCATTTGAAAGGTATATATTTTCTTATATTTGTCTCTTTATTGCTATTGAGAAATTTATTATAATCTGAGATGTATATTTTTGACAGATGCATATTTGATCTCAAAAAAAAGGTTTGAAATAAAGCAAGAGTAGAGGGCTCTATTTGTGAGGCATACACTTTAGAAAAGATTTCAAATTTCTCATCTATGTACTTTGAATTTCACATTCCAACACGTTATACATGCCCACCTCGTATCAATGATGAAGAACAATTTACTGTAGCTGACAAACTGTCGATATTTCAACCACTTGAGCATGCCTTTGGCAGTTGCCAGTCAAGTCTCTTGGAAGATCGAGAGCAAGACGCAACACAAATCTATATCCTTTTTAATTGCTCAGCGATCGACCCATACATCGAGTAAGTATATGTAGATGCGACACAAATCCATATCCTTTTATGTTCTATATGTGTATACATGGTTTGATAATATAAGTATTTGATAAGTGCAAACAATTTGATCTGGAGTTGCGAAAAGAACTTTCACATCTCACTGATGCAGAAGTAAAAAAAACTGTGAAACGAAGTTTGTGGCATGGTTGAAAGAGTTGGTAAGGACAATGACATAAATTGTCTCCGTGTAAACAACAATAAGTTACGTAATTGGTCGTGATCACAATCATTGTTTATGTTTGTAGATCTGCCATGGTGATGTTAAAGATCAAAGAATATGTGATTTACAAAATGGTCTGACCAAAGTTGTGCAATGTTACAACAGGTACATCATAAATGGTTATCGATTTCATACAAAAGACTACGGTGTAAACAAATCAATGATGAATAGTGGCGTGTGTGTCAAGGGTAGCAGCTACAGTGAAAATGAACATGATTACTATGGTGTTATATAAGAAATAATGGAATTGACTTAGGCATAAATAATAGGGTAACTTTATTCAAGTGTCATTGGTTTGATTCCACTACAACAAGAGTCGCCAAAGAGGTGAATCATAAATCAAGGTTTAAAACATATGAACCATTCATATTAGCCTCACAAGCTCAACAAGTTTACTATACTTCATATCCGAGTACAAAGAAGTCAGATAGAAGTGAATGGTGGGTAGTTTGCAAGGTGAAGTCCAAACTATACCCCGAGTATGATCAGTTACAAGAAGACAAGTTAACTGAAGAGAGTGATTACCATCAATCAGATGATATGTATGACTTCTTTTATGGTCACGATGTCGTGCATGGTATGCGTGTCATATTTCCATTGATCGATGAAACATTCATGGAAGAATGTGATCCAAATGATATACCAAGTGGATGGGCGGACAATAAAGAAGAAGAAGATAAAAAAGAGGAGGAGGAAGAAGAAGAATATGAAAGTCAAATAAGTGATGAAGAAGAATTCTTAAGGTAATGAAATAAATCTTGTAATATAAACCTCTATTTGATGTGAATGATTTGAATTATTTGAATATATTGAAATGTATTGCAATGATTTGAATGATTTAAAGGTATTGCAATGTTTGAATGTATTGTATGATATTTTTTATTTATTAGAATGTATTTTTGATACGTATAGAGTTATGATTTGAATGTATTGTAACATGTTTGAATGATTTGAATGTATTGCAATATTTAATGTAAATGATTTGAATTATTTGAATGTATTGAAATGTATTGCAATGATTTAAAGGTATTGCAATGTTTGAATGTATTGCATGACATTTTTTATTTGTTAGAATGTATCTTCGATACGTATAGAGTTATGATTTAAATGTATTGTAACGTGTTTGAATAATTTGAATGTATTGCAATATTTGATGTGAATGATTTGAATTATTTGAATGTATTGAAATGTATTACAATAATTTGAATGATTTGAAGGTATTGCAATGTTTGAATGTATTGCATGATATTTTTTATTTGTTAAAATGTGGTTCGTGGAGGTTACAGTGGTCGATCACCTAGTGGTAGTCAGTCTCAGCCTTCATCTTCACGGGCTGCTTCGATAGGTATATCATTTAACTAATTGTATACTTGATTAGTTTAAATACGGGTTCTGTGAATTTCTAACTCATTTTTCTACAAATGATGTTTTGCTTGCACATGACCCACCTACACCAGCTGTTCATACAAGTCACGAGACAACGCTGGATGCAGGGTCTTCTCAGTCTGACACAAGAAGACTCATTCAAATAGTGTATATCGATAATCGATCGTAAGTATTTCATTTTCACTTATCCTATAGTTATCTTATAAATGTTGTATATTGATAGTTAATATGTACCAATTCATGTTCAGTACGAGGTTTAGGCTACAGGAAGTAATACGAGAGATTAGGAATTCACTAGTTCAACATCTACCAGGACCAATCGCTCAATGAAAAGAGTACCCAAAGGAGGTGTTGGACATATTGTCGTCCTCATTCATGATATACAATCATTTCTCATAGTTAATGTGTTTCATATTTAATTTTTTGTTATAGTCATGTCTACTAACTTTTTGAAAATATTTGTAGGCTTCGAATCAATTTGTGACTACGATGGAGGAGCAGGATGCGAGGAAGGTATGACAGAAGGTGTCTGTCAATCGATTTGCAGACATGTTGCACAATATGAAGACTGCAACAAGAAAAGCATCTGGCGGGATAGATGATCTACTGCAGTGGAAGGGCCATAAACCTCCTACTATCAGGTCAAATGTTTGGGATGCAATGTGTGACAAGTGGGCGGAATATGAATTTTGAAACCGCTCAACGAAGGCTACACAAAACTGAGCAAAAATGCCTGATGCTCATCTACACACAGGTGGATCTAGGACTTTTGGGAGCCACCTGAAGAAAATGGTAACTCATCAATCTATATATTGTCAATTTTATAAGTATTGTTGCAAATCTATTAAATAATTCTTTTATTATTTAACTTTGCAAGAAGCAGAAAAAAGAGACATTGTGTCATACAAGGATGTATTTGTTGAAACACATAAACGTAAGACCATGAGAGAGTTCGTATCAGAGAAGGCGAGAACGACAACAGTATGCATTTATTGTATTAATAAACATTGTAATATACAAGTTATCATAAATATTGTAATTCTTAATTATTAATTCATACTGTAATCATTACTTTGTATGAGTCATATCAGCAATAGGTGGTAGAGCGATATGGCGATGACTCCACTCAGCATCCACCTTTTGATCCTGCAGCATGGGTTACTGCAACAGGTGAACCTAAAAAGGGTCATGTGTTCGGGTTTGGGAGTAATATGAACATTTCACCAGTCATTGCTTCCTCCAATCATTTCTCATAGAGTTCTCCCGCCAGCATCAACTCCAAGCATCCGACTGACCCGCCTAATTCTTGGGATGGTGTACGCCAGCTCATTAAGGACATAATGCGTGACTATTTACATAAAGCAATTTTCGACATTGTCCATAATGAGTTGTGCAGTTTTTTTCAGGACAGGAGAACTTCGTCTGCAGGTGCCTCTCATGTATGAAAGTTTCATGTGATGTATTGCATGTCGTTAGATTTCATGTTACTTTGATTGCCTTAACTTAGGTGCATTGTATATAATTTATTTTATTTATCAATACTAACCTTTCTTTTCTCTTGTAGGTTGCTAGAGATAATCAGCATAGAGGAGCTGAAGAGACAGATCAAGGCAATGAAGAAGATGACGCACAGAATCTTGGTGATGATTAGATTCATGTGTTGAATATATTATACCTTCTTTTTGTTTCAAAAATGTAAATGTTCACTTGTAAATAATTAAAACTTGGCGAAAATTATAGTGGATCGATAAATTGTTTTAGTTGATTTTTATATATATTTTATATGTGTACTCTGTTTTTTATACATAGAAAATATAAATTGTACAAAAAATATAAGTTGTATCACGATAATTTTTTCTTGATATTTATGTTTTAAACAATTTTTTTTCTTGTTTGTGATGAATTAGCGACAGATATTTTCCATCGCTATTTACTACCGACGTCCAATTTAATGATGAATTAGGGACGGATATTAATCCATCTCAAATATGAATCGACCAATGCTTTTGTGATGGATTTTAATTTGTCACTACAATAGCGACGGAATTAGCGACGAATTTTAATCCGTCACAAAACCAAAATCTCCGTATATTAACGATAGCCTTGCGACGAATCATGGCATTCACTAATTTGCCGCAAATTAGCGACAAAATTTGCGAGAGATAGTTTTCATCGCTAATTAGCGACTATAATTTTGTGATGGAAGTTATCTATCGCTAAGCCGACGCTAATCCGTCGCTAAACGGTTTAGTAACGGATTAGCGACGAATTGAGGTCGTCACTAATCCATAGATTTCTTGTAGTGTATTCCTACTATGCCGAAAAAGCACAGAGAACATATGTTTGAGTGTTAAGGGAAGCGTCTTAAAGCTCAAATTTTGAGATGAGGAACAAGACTGGCATTCACCATGAACGCTGGCAACAGCAAGTGACAACATTAATGAAATTTGTATCTAAGTGAGAAACCATGATACTTGCAGTGTGCACAACATGATATACTGGCCAATTTCTAGGCATGATTGTGTGTGTTGAGATGCTGCTATTGAAGTTAATTAGTCGGTTAGAAGAGGATCCGATGGGGATCCGATGCAAACATAGAGCCATATTATCGCACCTCGACAGATTCACTGCAACACTCTGAGGGTCTTGCAGCACAGAAAAAGAGATAGGGTACAATCACATTGAGCATTTTAAATGTGCAGCTCCACTTGAGCACTCGTCAAATCAGCGACGTTAATGTTGCTCTATTAACCAAGGCAGCCTGGCAGATTGCCAATAAAAGTACAGACCCATGGACTAAGCTTCCAAAGTTAATTCTATTTGGTTTGAATGAAAAGTTGGTCGCATGTTGCTGGCTTGGAGGTCGATGAAGGTTGGGCTTAATATTAGGTTTTTTTTGCAAATTAGTCCCTACCTTGTCACTGATTTGCAAAGTCGTCCCTGCCTTATGCGGTTTTGCAAATCGGTCCCTCCCTTTTAATTGATCCTTGCAAATTCATCCCCAAGGTTAAAGACCGTCCCTACCCTCTCGCGGCAGCCAGTAAATGCCCATAAAATGTTCATTTTACCCATGAAAAAAAATTCAAAATAGATTCTCCTCCCTTAACAACCAGGATATGCAACCCCTTTATCAATTTGAGAATGGAGATAGAGAGCATTTATGTAACAGCCCCCCGCCGGGCGGAGAGTAGAGTCAGAGGACTGCTCTTTGATGTTGGAAAAAATATAAGCATCCAGAAAAATATTAATGCCCAAAATGCAGAGAAAGAATCCAAGTTTTTTTTTAAAGATAAACACGATTCATTTAATCTGTAATAAACAGAACAGGAATTATGTAGGAGTGACGAGGTATCATCCTGCTATAATATTAGTGCAGTAGACAGCAGCAACAAACAGAGTAAAGAGAAAAAAAAAAAGACAACAACAGGAACCGAGCGGTGTTACAGAGTAATAACAACGAATGCCCTGTTGGTTCCAATCCATCCCAAGTCCTGATGTAAAACCACTGTAGGGAAGTTAAAAACAAAATTAGGGAAAGACAGTTCCTCCGTTTTCGGAAGACGCCTTCTCCATTATCGCAGGGTGGGGGGGATGAGGATAAACTTCACCCCCCACGATCGACGGGCTGGGTGAGGTTTATCCTCACGCACCGTGAGGGCTCTATAAAAGGCCCTCACGGTGCGTCTCCTGCCACCCCTCAACACCCAGAGCGACAGCGAGAGAGTGAGGAAGAAAAAAAAATAGAAAACGAAAAAGAGTTGCAACAAGAGGGGGAGGAACTTATCGGAAACACCAGCGGCGACCAGCAGGTATGTCTTCTTCTCCTTCTTGCTTTTTTTTCAGGTGATTAGAGGGTTGGCAGCCATGGCTGCCGGTGAGTTGGAAAAAAAAAATATAGAGGCGATCAAGCCGGCGGCCATGGTTGTTGGCCTTGTTACTAAGAGAGAGAGAGAGAGAGAGAGAGAGAGAGAGAGAGAGAGGGTCAGCTCTAGTTGTTGGCCCCTCTGTTTTAGAAAAGGGAAAAAACAGAAGGGGTTGTACCCCTTTTTACCTTAATGATCGACTTGAGTCAACTGGGTGCAACCTAGACCAAACCAGGTGGTATGGGCTGCACCCAGATCGAACCAAGTAAAAAAAAAAGTCGTATCGGATCAAATTGGTTTGACTCAATCAGACTGAACTGGTGTGGGTGTGAACGAGATCGTGTCGGGTCTGACTGGGCCTCAGTTCTCTGTTTAGATCTGGTCTTATCTGGACTAGACTGAATCTGGGTCCAGTTTGATCCAGTCAGTCTGAACCAATCCAAATTGAACTGGATTCAGACAAATCTGGGTTTGGATCCTGTCTAACAGATTTGGATTCAGATCAGAGCTAGATCTAGTTTGGATCAGTATTGGATCTAGAACATAACTAGATCTCGTTTAGATAAGTTTTGAATTTAGATCAAAACTAGGTTTGGATCCAGTCTGACAGTTCTGAATTCATATCAAAACTGGGTCTAGATCCAGTCTAACATTTTTGGATTTAGATCAGAACTGAATCTCGATCTAGTTTATGATTAGTTATGAATTTTAAGAATTCAATTGAGTTTTTTAAACCAAACCTAGGTGGGTTGAGACTAGATTCAATAAACCTAGTACTCTAAACTCAGACTGAACTTGTTTTGACCTAGGATGAGTCTGTTTAAATCATAAGAGTTGAAATGACCAAAGTACCTTTGTGTGTACTCAATATTCGATTAAGTAAAATGGGCATAACTTTATATTTTGAACTCAGAATTGAGTGAGGTTTGATGTGTTGGACTCTTATTATATAGGAGAAACTTTGTTCTTTGGTTCTTGTCAAATCAGGGACACAAAAATTGAGATCTGATGAGTCAACTCGAGAGGGGTATTTTTATAATTTTGTCAAAATATAAAGAAGTAATGTGTATTAATATAAACATGTTTGTTTGATGATCAGATCCTATTGTTAGAGCCTCTTGAGACTCGATTGTAACCAGAGTATAATATTCATATTCGAGGTAAGGGATATTATAAGTAATCTTAGTTGTGAACAAACCATATTGTGTTGCATGTTATGATTAATGTTGCACATTAGCATGTTTAATGTAGCGCTTGAGTGTTAACATGATATGCATAAAATGACTATGTATGAGATTATTTAATGCGATGATTATATGCACATGTTAGTCATAATATGTTATGCATATTAGAAAGAAATTATTTTTGTGATAACATATCTATGTTATAATCTACAAATAACATGCATTGTGAAGAGATTGTGATTAGCCTTGAGTCTCTTGAATCTAGTCATGTCATATAAATTTTACATTGAGATGAGTATCCATAACCCCTTAAATCCAAAAACTGGCGACCTGTGGAAAGGACTACCTAGTTCGCGGTTAGAGTACAACCACCATGGAGAGTAGGCCGTCAGTGATTTAACAATATAGAGACTCTATTTTGTTACATGCTTAGTATGATACAAGGTATGAACCTTAATGTCATTATGAGATTGAGATTGAGATCTGACGTTATTATATCACGATATCACTCATGAGAGAATAAGTAAAGCATGAGCTTCAGAGTAAGGTTCAATTTAATGAACTTAAAATATGACTTAGGGTTATATTCACATAGTATTTGAGACTCTAGATAAACGTGGATGGTTAAAAGTCATTGTAGTTAGGATATAGCATGAAGCATGCCAAGTCTGATTTTGAATCTAACCTCCCAACTAGCTACCGGTGGGCTCCCCCTTGTTGTTTCACTGCAGTGCCTAGTGATATGTGGATCAGTGAGAGTGTATGTTTTATAGTCTGGCCAACATTGTAAAATTTGGGTGTTCTACGTGGGTTGCTTTGCCCATATACGGCTATGACCGGTATAGCCAACCTAGTGTTATAGTTCGGTGTGAGTGAGTGTTTGATTGAGAGAGTTACGAGGGAAAAATTAAAACATATAAACCTTATGCGGTGTGTCAAAAACTAAACTCAGACTAGGTTAAGTTAAAGTCATTATTTGCTTATAATTATTCTTTATTGAGTTATAGACTCACCCCTTATATGACTGCAACTCTAGGTTCCAGGCACACTAGTGCAGGCAAGACATGATCGACTATTCCGACTTTGCAGTAAAGTACTTGTCAGTTTATTTTCTTGTCATTGGATAGTTATGTAATCATTATTTCTACATGTCATGAATAATGAACTTTGAAAAAGAAATTAGGTTATTAGAAAAAAAATAGCTATGTTTTCTCTATGTGAACTCTGTATGCTTTCCCTCTAGGAAGTAATACCAACTGGACTTGGACTCTCGAGGTCCCAGATCGAGGTGTTACAAAATGGTATCAAAGCTAAGTTCACACAAAAAGGTTCATCATTTAAAACAAGTTCAATAACATAGAATATAGTATAAGTCTCTGCTCGTTAAAACACGATAGTGACTAGGTTGTTTTATGATTAAGAATGACTAGCGAGCACAATAATCTCAAAAACCCTAGAGTGCAAGAACCTTCTGAGCCGTCGATCGTAGGAAGAGAAGAGTTTGTCACTACAATGATGATAGCTACTGGAGTTATGACGAGCATGGCACAAATAGTGAGAGAGTTGACACAACAACCTCCATTGATCTATATCATAGCTGAGGAAAGAGATGTGTACCGACAAAATGACCTTGACTCTACTCAGAGGTGATGACAACAGTCCAATGAGTGACAGCCTCAGCCTTACGGGCGAGGGATTCACCAGTCCCACCGTCAGAGAGCTCAGTCAGTGCATGAGCGAACGATGAGAGACTGGATGGCGACTCGAGATCACAAAGAGAGCATCCCCTAGCGCAAACTTTGCGTCTTAAGGAGGGTCTGGGATGGCTAGTGCACAAAGACAATATATATCCTGAACCACCTATGCGGCTGCCATGAGTGCAGCCAATTAAGGAATTTCAAATTCAACCATAGAGTTTCTTGCTGAAGAAATCAGGAGAATAACAATTCAGAACGCAAAGGCAGCATGGCACTCTTCACAAGTGAATGGAAGTGGCCCAGGACTAGCATAGAGACAAGTAGGGGTGGCAAAACCTGACACGACTCCCCAACCTGACCCGCCAACCCGCCTCTTAGGCGGGTTCGGGTTGGGCTTAAACTAACCCGTTTAATAAGCGGGTCGACCCGCCTAACCCATTTATTAAACGGGTCGGGTTCGTGTTAAGGGTATGCCAACCCGCCAACCCGGTTGACTTGTTTAATAAACAGGTTAGGCGGGCGGGTAAACCTGCCAACCTGACTCGCCAACCCGCCCACCAACCCGACCCGCCAACCCGTTTACCTGACCTAACCCGTTTATTAAACGGGTTGGCGGGTGGTTACCCGTTTAATAAACGGGTCGGGTTCGTGTTTGCCACAGCCGACCCATTTAATAAATGGGTCGGGTTCGGGTTGAGGTATGTTGACCCGCCAACCCGACCTGATTGCCACCCCTAGAGACAAGAAACATCAAAAAGTTTATGGGAAGGTAGCGAGGATGAAGATCACACTCTTATACCTGCCTCACCTACCTATACTCCCACTTCGCCCCCGTACAATGTGGGTACTCTTCCGGTGCCTGAAGATCCCACAATTGACCTTGTGTCAACTACTTATACTCGTGCTTCACCCCCATACAACATGAATGTTCTTCCTATGCCTCACCCTCAGCAGATGTGAAGGAGTTCAGGGAGAGAAATAATTTTTGGATGGATTGAGGACTGATATGATGTTACATTTAGGAATGCTTAGTTTTATTTGGTCTAGTTCAGTTATCTCTTATTTTGCTTTGTTTCCTTTTTGCTTTGTATAGCATTATTTCCTTTATGTGTACTAGGATGATTAATGAAATAAAATGTTTTTGACTAAATAATATCATAATTGCATGCATATGATATAATTTCATGCAAATATAACCTAACTAACTTAAATAATAATAAATCAATTACGTGATGATTTTAATGCAGCATATATGACTACTTGTAGAGGAACGTCCTATTTGTCTAAGGACATTGTAGCCGCCAAACTAGAGATGGGGCATCTTGATGCAGTGACTGGTCATGGAGAGCGTCTTGGCAAACCATCCCTGAGGACGCCCTCATTATCTCGCACCTCTGAAGGTGCACCAATGTTTTCATTGCAAAATTTTACTTTTGAAAGTCAAACTGACATTTGAAAAAGTTTTGAAAATAACTCGCCTCCATTTTGAAAATATGGAAAAATTGAGAGATTAGGACTCGCCTGTCGATACAAGGTTCAACCGTTCCTGGCACCATAACTAGGGGTAATTGAACCAAGGATCAATCTTGTGCTTTGCTCTGCTTTGTTTTACTCAACTATCTAAATCGTTATTCTATTCCTAATTTCACAAAGAATCAGGCATGTGCTATGAACTTTGAATTTTTTTGACTGAAAACATAATATATGCTTGGAAATTCTTGGAAATTCTTGGAAAAAGGGGACACTTTGAAAATCGTGAGCCACATTTGGGACACATGTGATGGCTTTTTTAGATTTATCCAACAATATCTAGAAATTGAGGGATTTATCTAGATATAAGATTTTTCTGTGTTTTCCTGAAATAAAAATCAATAAATAACATAATGAATGATGTACAACTAAATGAATAATAAAAGTAAATAACTTAGAAATTCAGAATTTAGAGAAAAATGACTAAATACCCTTGAAATTAAAATTAATTGCAAAACAGGGTTTTTCAAAAATTATTTTTATAATATGCTTAATCCAAGGATCAAACGGATTCAAAACGATGCCAAATCGGGTGGAGAGCACCCTGATATGATTATGAACATGATTAAATCTTAAAAATAGGAGACATTTCATGAAAAAAATAAAATAATAGAAAAATATTAATTTTTATCCATATTTCAGTTGAATTAGGACTATGTGGGCATCCTGTTTTTATGAAATAACTAAATAACACATCAAATGAATTCCAAAAATCATAAAAATTGACATGAACACTTTTAATAACCCTAAAAATAAAATGCAATCAAATACAATATTTTTGAAATTATTTTTGATGTAATATTAAATAAAAAGATAAAAAATATGTTATTTTACCTACAATTCTATACTTATCATGGTGTCAGAGTAGAATTAGATATCAAACAGGAATAAAAATTTATAAAATTTGATAGAGAGAAACTAGACAGATCAATAAAGATAACCATTTTCATAGATCAGAAATACAATCTCCACTTAGGGAGATACGACTTTGGCAATACGTACCTGATTTTGGCCTATACATAACGATGCAAGAAAGATAGATCCAGTTTTGGGTTTAAAGAAATATAAAAAATAATCATAAAAATTCATAAAAAAATTTAGAAATAAATTGAATATCACGATGAAAAAAACCCCTTTTATGGATCAGAAATACGATCTTTGATGAGAGAGAAATTGTTCTGGTAGTATGACCCAAAGGTTGAATCAAGACTGTCAACCCAAGAAACCCAGATTCTAATTTTGGGCTTTAAGAAAATAAAAATCAACAGTGAAAATTTATAAAAATAATTCCATAGAAAGTGGACACGCAGATGAATCGATCACTTTTTACGGATCATCGATACGATCTCCGGTTAGGGAGAAATTACTCTGACAAGATGACCTTGACCTTGAACCGTGCCTGTCAGTTCAAGAAACATAGGTGTTGTTGTTGAGTTAAAGAAAAATAGTAATCGACCATATAAATTTATAAAAATTTCACAAATTAAATTAGACACTCTGATAAAGACTCTACTTTTCACGAATCATCTATATGATCTTTGATGAGAGAAATATGACCTTAGAAAGATGCTCCTAGATTTTTGCAGCATTTTCTTTATTTAGAAAATAGGTTTCGACTTTGATTTTTAAAAACAGGGTTACAGACCTCAAAAAAATCTGAACTTTTTATTGAAAACCATGGACATATACATGATTCTACCATAACATTTTTAGATTTAATCAATGAATATAAACTGGTAAAATAATAGCATTAACAGATGGCTGAAAATTGAGATATAAAATCTAAAACACTAGAACAAAATAAAACTAATTAAGCATGCTAAAATCACTAAAAACGTGTAACCAATGTTATGGATCATGATTAAATGCATAAAAAACTGAAAATAAACATGAATATGATGAAACAAAAATGAAAAATCAGGGAAGCATGGTCACGAATTTGATTTAGCCATTAAAAGAGGGATTTGATCCATAGATGGATTGAATCTCGATATTTTTTTGGGGGGATTAACAAAATAAATAAATTGCAAACATTATTCATGGATCAAAAACGTGTAAAACATATTGAGCACTCAGTTGATCCTCATCTTGAACCTCTCACATGGTTTCTTGAATAAAAATAAGAAGAAAATCTACACTGCAAGGGGCGGCAATGGTAGATTGAATGAAAAATAAATAAAAATTAAGAAAAGAGAAGAAGACCTTACCTTAGAGCTTTAATGAAGAAGGCTGCTAGAGGAGGAGGGTTTAGGAGAGGGAGAGAGCAATGAGAGAGGGAGAGAACCAAATCAGATGGGTCAACCACCCGTAGAGTCCCCTTTTATAGATTTTCAAAAGCATTAATTAAGGTTTAATTAGAGAGTTCCACCTTGGTTGGAACTTTCTTAATTAATTAAGAGATAGATTTTAAAAGAGGGGGAGATTTTTCTTAGAGGACTCCTACTTAAACCAATATTTTGACTTTTCAAACTTCTATCTAATTAAAACATTAACTAAACCTAAATGAATATAAAGAGCTCTCAAATATGGTGCCACCTATGTGGGCCCACATTTGGTTTTAAAAATAAGTTTTTTTAAAATAAAATCTTAAAAAGAAGGTTAAAAAGATAAAATTGAAAATCCTAAACTAACTAAAAGACCTAAATGGTTTAAAGACTACTCAAATGTGGCGCCACCTAAGTGGGCCTCATTTGATTTTAAAATGATTTTTTTAAAATAAAAATAAAGGGATTAAAAACAAGATTTTCAAGAACTTAAAAAAAAACTTTGTTTATGAGATTTTTTGTAGTTTCGAGATAATCAAAACATGAAAATGAACTAAAGTTAAAGAAGGGTTAGAAATTAGGGTTTGACACCCCCTGTAAGGTGGGCCCCACTTGAAGAAAAATAAGAAATTTAAAAATTGATTTAGAAATCAAGTTTAAAATGGATCCAGATAATTTTTCCAAGGAAAATGCTTTGAAATAGGGGAATATAAAGCCCTGGGGGTTGGACAAATTGCAAAACTTAGTTTTAAAACCCAGGTTTTTGAAATTGATTTTGAAATAAAGGTTTAAAATCGAGTCTGGATTTGATATTTTGAAAACAAGAGTGTTGGATCTCGAAAATGATATGCAATGTTATAAAATGCAATAAAATGATATGAAATGACATGCGAAATGCAAACCCTAGATGAGGGATTTGAAGTCCCAAACCCCTGGTAGAGACAAGGAATTGAAAATTCATGTTTCAGAATGAGAATTGATAATTAAACATCAGATCTGATATTGGATTCAATCCAAATATGAATTGGGTCTCGAATATAACTAAAATTTTAGAAAAAGAATTAATTCGAGCCCATATTGGCACTTGTACAAGTTTGGAAAATGATAAAATTGATATTTTGAACAAAATGATCTGAGAAATGATTTTGCCCCTACAGGGCATGGAGTGACACTGAGGAATGAGATTTGAACTAGTTTCAACTGGTTTAAACTGAATCCTAAGGTTTCTAAACTCAGAAGAACTAAAAGGACACTAACTCAACTAAACTTCTAGACTAAATGATTGAGAAATGACATAATTCTCAAATAAATGATGAGAAATGAACAATAGAATGAAGTGGGTGACAGGAATGTACTGGCTTTGAGCTAAAATTAAGGTAAAAAATACTAAGATGAACTAAATTTAGAGCTCAAAAACTAGTTGGGCCAACAAGACAGCTCAATTTCAGTTGAAATGAGCTAAAATAGGCTAAAATGGACTCCAACAGTATGGAAAATAGATTTGAACTGAAACTGGACCACTTGAACTTCTGGTGAGCTCAAGCTAGACTTAGGGAAATAAGATCGGTTGAAATTAACTGACTCTAAGACAATTGGTTTGGATTCGAGCTAGAAATGAGTTCATTTCTCATGAAATGGATCAATTTTAGTTGAAATGGTCAGAAATGAACAAGATTCACTGATTGTGAGCTCAGGAGAGCTAGAAATGACATACATTCTATCTGTTCTGAACATAAAATGAGCTTGGTAGACTCTAACTGACAAGGATCTGTTATCATCGCAAAATCTCCCTCCCTCCTCTCTCTGCGAGAGTGAGAGAAACGATTCTGCGAAACAAACTCGACCAAAGTTTTGAAAATGGTTTTTGAAAACTATTCGCCTCCGTTTTGAAAATTTGCGGGAAAATTCCGTGGAATGGGATCCGCGTGTCAGTATGAGGTTCAACTGTTCCTGGGGACTTTACCAGGGGTAATTGAACCAAGGATCAAATGTGTGCTTTGATTAAGTTAAATTATCTAAAGTATGCTCTATTTTCTTAGAATGCACAAAGAATCAGGCATGTGCTATGGAATTTTGAACAAATGCAAGTTTTGAAAGAATGATGTTTGCTTGGAAAATTGAAATGTACTTGGAAAATAATTGGAAAAGTACTTGAAATTGAAATTCTTGGGAAAATCATTAAATTTTTTTGGAAATCAGAAATTGGATTGGAAAATGAATTCTCAGAAAAACTTGAATCTTGGGAAAATTGATTTTTGAGATTTGGATTTGCTTTTCTGAGAAAATGGATTTGAGAATCTTGAGAAAGTCAGGAAGTTCATTGGAAAATGACTTTTGAAATGGAAAATGGATTCTCAGGAAAATGAAAAATCTGAGAAAATTGATTTTGAGATTGGAAACTTAGAATTGAGAATGTGGAAATCTTGGAAAATCATAATTTGAACTTGGGAAATATTTTAAAATCTCATTTGAAAATTCAGAGTTCTGGGAAAATCAAATCCTGAGAAAGACTTAAAAATTTTTGGGAAAACTGATTTTTTTGAAATAGAATTAGAAAATTAATTAAAAAATAATGCAAATTGAATAAATGAATGAATTTGAATGATATTTCATTGAGGAATTGAGAAATTCTTTTGAAATTTTGAGAAATGCAGTGCATTTTTTAAGTTAGCCTAAGAGTGTAGGCTGAATATGGCTAATATGAAAATCATAAATCTAGGTTTTCTTCGTATTCTGACTATGGTCATAAATACAAATCCCACCAAGTTTATAAACTCCACAAGAGCTTGTGCATGTGTCATTCGTGTCAACCATAGTGAATTTTGGAAAAATGTGCATGAATGATGCATCAGATATCAGAATTTGTAGAAATTAAACTATATGCAATGCAGTCTTATTCTAAGCAGAAATGTAAATTCTTATTCCCAATTATTACATCTTTACATTGAATAAAAATAAAAGAATAAAGCTAAGTCTTCTTCTTGGATGTTCCTGCAAAACTAGAGAACAATGTTAGCATAGAAATGTAGGTTTTTTCTGAACTTATCCGAAAATATTAGAAATTATCGAATATTATTCAGATATAAACTCAGAATCATACCCCCTTTGATATAAACATGATAAATAATGAATAAATTTTGAAAATAAACTTGAAAATTCGAAATTGGGGTCAAAATGACCAAAATACCCCTGATGACCTTGAAATCAAGGTTTTCTAAAAGAATTTTTTGTAAATTTCAGAATTTTGAAAATCAAATGAAATAAATCAAACTTAATATGATGCAATATGATGATATGCATGAAAATTTAGAAAATTGAAGTCTAGAATTTCAAAATTATGATCAAAATAACCAAAATGACCCTGATAACAAGACTATGGCCTTGAAACCAGAGTTTTCTGAAATAAATTTTATAAAAATAGAAAATGTAAAATGCAAATGACATTAAAATTAACCCTAATATGATTCTATATGCTTATTTACATGATAAAATCCTAAAATGGCGAAAATATCATAAAATATCAAATTTAACTTGATTTTTGCCTGATTTTCGCTTCTGAACTTAAAGATAAACTAACATATAAAGCAAATGAACTTGAAATTGAGCCAAATTTAGCATGAACACCTATACTAACCCTAAAAATGTCTTCGTGACAAAAAGAATTCAAGTCCTAAAGAGGGTTATCCTACAGTGATTTTTGTTAGAAACATGGATGGCAAAATCATGAAAACCCAAAAAATCAAAAAGAATTTCGTGAAAGGAAAAAATTCAATTGATAAAAAGAAAATAAGTTGCTATGTTTGTGGTAAGTTTGGCCATTTTGCTAGAGAGTGCAGTGAAAGAAAGATGACTGGTCCTAAGCCAAATGAGTCAGAGGAGAGGCTTGTTGTTGTAATATCTGAAACCTTCATGGTGGCAGCAAATAAGGACTAGTACCTGGATACTGGAAGCACTGTTCATGTGACAAATGACAGGAACTTGTTCAAGTCGTATGAAGTAGTGGGGGAGGGATGTAATCTCTTTATGGGAAACTCTTCATCAACTAAAGTGCTGGGAAAAGGGAGTGTGAAAATTAATTTCACCTCTGGGAAAATCCTAACAGTCGAGAATGTCCACTATACTCCAGAAGTTCAAAAAAATTTAATTTCTGCAGATCTACTGTAATGAAATGGTTTTAAGATTGTTATTGAGTCTGAGATTGTAATTGTGACCAAAGGAAAAATCTTTGTAGGAAAAGGGTTTGTCACTGGTGGTATGTTCAAGATGAGCATAAATGAAGTTATTACTTCTGTTTATATGGTTGACTCATATTTTCTTTGGCATTCACGATTTGAACATATAAATTATCATTGCATTCATAATATGAATAACTTTGGTCTTCTTCTTTGTCATGTTAGAATCAAATATAATCATAAGTGTGAGACATGCATTCAAACCAAGCTAACTAGACTCTCATTTACCAGTGTAGAAAATAATTATAAATTGCTTGAATTAGTGCATTCTGTTGTGTGCACGATGGATAATGCTTTGAGTCATAGCGGCAATAGGTACTTTATTACCTTTATAGATGACTATTCAAAATTTTGTTATGTTTATTTGATGAAACATAAATCTGAAGCATTTTCAAAATTTCTCCTTTATTTTGCTGAAGTACAAAATAGATTTAAAACAAAGATTATACATTTAAGCACGGATAGAGGAGGTGAATACTTAGGTGGAGAATTTGATAAATTTTGTGGAGATAATGGTATTATCCATAAAACATCAGCTCATAGAACTCCTGAACAGAATGAAGTAGCAGAAAGAAAAAACGAACACTTGTAGAAATGATGAATGCTATGCTTCTTAATATAGGTTTGCATTCCAACTTATGGGGAGAGGCTATACTTTTTACTTGTTATATTCGTAACCGAGTTCCTTTTTCCAAATCTGAAAAATCACCTTATGAATTATGTTTTGGTAAGAAACCAAATCTTAGTTATTTTCATGTTTGGGATTGTTTAGCATATGTTAAAATTTCATAAAATAAAAGAAAGAAGGTTGGACCTAAAACATTTAAATGTGCATTTGTTGGGTATGTTGAACATAGTAAAGAATATAGTTTTTTAGACATTGTTAATGATGTTATTGTAGAATCTAGAGATGCATCTTTCATAGAACATAAAAATGCATTTGATTCTCTTCTTGATGACAGTCATATTATAGTAGATGAATATCCTATTAATGACATGATTGAATATTCTGATGATTGTACTATTGAGCCAGAAACTGAAGTTAGACATTGTAAACGCATTAGAAAACCAACTAATTTTGGTTCTAACTTTTATACATTTCTAATTGAGAATGATCGTGTGTCCTTTCGAGAGGCAATGTCTCCTGAAGATGTTGCCTTTTGGAGAGAAGCTGTAAATGATGAAATTGAATCAATTATGTCGAATAATGTTTGGAAATTAGTCAATTTACTTGTTGGTTGCAAAACGATTGGCTGAAATAAATTTTCAAAAAAAAAAAAAAAAGTTGATGGTACAATCGATAAATTTAAAGCTCATTTGGTTGCAAAAGGTTTTAAACAAAAAGAAGGTATTGATTATTTTGATACTTTTGCTTCTGTAACCAAAATATCTACTATTAGAATTTTAATTGTCATGGCTGCCATATATAAGCTTCAAATCCATCAAAATGGACGTGAAAACAACTTTTTTGAATGAAGAATTAGATGAAGAGATATATACGGAGCAACTTGATGGTTTTGTAGTGCTAGGGCAAGAGCGCAAAGTTAGCAAACTTGAGAAATCCTTATATGGATTAAAGCATGCCTCTAAGCAATGGCATAAAAATTTTGATAGTTCTCTGGTACATAATGGTTTTAAAATACATGATGCTGATAAGTGTGTCTACAGTAAGGTAGATTGTAACTCAATTATTATTATTTGTTTATATGTTGATGATATACTTATTTGGGTTCAAATAGTGAATGCATAAATCAAACAAAAAGATTTTCATCTTGCATATTTTGTATGAAAGATTTGGGTGTTGCATATGTTATTTTAAGAATCAAAATTATAAGAAATGATAATGGCTTTGCATTATGTCAATCACATTATATTGAGAAAATTCTCACAAAGTATGGATATATTAATAGTTCACCTCCATGCACACCATATGGTCCAAATATGAAATTGACTCCAAATGTTGGTGCAAGTGTTCAATAATTAAAATATGTCAGTGTTGTAGGTAGTCTTATGTATGCAATAAATTGCACAAGGCCTGATACTGCTTATGCAATGAGTAAAGTGTGTAGATGTACTAATAATCCAGGTCATCAACATTGGAATGCAGTGAACAGGATTCTTAGATAACTTAAGCATACTTTAGACTACAGAATCCACTATATCGAGTTTCTTGCTATTATTAAAGGGTATAGTGATGCAAGTTGGAATACTGACTTTGAAGATTTCAAGTCTACAAGTGGTTGGGTTTTTACCCTTGGTAGAGGAGTAGTTGTATGGGGGTCTAAGAAACAAACCTGTATAACTCATTCTACAATGGAACTTGAGTTTATTGTTTTGGCATCTGCTTGTAGAGAAGCTCAATGGCTTAAGAATATGCCAGTAGATATTTCACTATGTGAGAAGCCTATACCTGCTATTTCAATGTTTTATGATAGCCAATCAGCTATATGTAAAACAGGTAATATGAAATACAATAGGAAGTCTAGACATATTAGTCTAAGACACAGTTTTATAAGACAAATGATTAATGACAATATTATATTATTGATATATGTGAAGTCATGTCAAAATTTGGCAGACCCATTTACGAAAGGTTTTTCAACAAATGTCATCAATAAAACATCGAGGGGAATGAGAATTAAGCCAATGAAGTCATCACCTAAAAATACCCAACCTAGAGCATTGGAGATTCCGCATGCCTAGGTTCAATGGGAAACGAATTGGTGAATGACGGATATTGAGCATATTTATATGAACCCATTATTGATGTTTGCTCATGAGTTGTAACTAATGTGAGGGTTGAGCTAATAGCTCTTAATGAGTTTGTAGGCCTTAAGGCTAGGGTGTGTGTTACAATACACCTAGACAAACTCACCTATGTGAGTGTAGAAGTGTGAGCCGCTTCTTATGAGATTTGACAATTCTCTAGAGCACTCATGAATCCAGGGAAGCACAAGGGTTAAAATGTGCCAACATGAAATCAACATAATTGAACTTTTTAGAAACCTATGTATGATTGAAAACTCGTTAACAATATAAGGAGCTAAGTTCAAGGTAGGTCCACTTAGCACCTTGGTTAATTTAGGTTTTCATTCAATAAGTGGGGGTTCAAGTCTTAGAGACACTCTCACTGATGCATAGGTTTCTATGCAAGCCAAGTACATTTTAAAACTAGCGGGGGATTGTTAGAAAAGTTTTAAAATATAAAATTCTTTTAAGTTTTGTTTCTCACCAAAAGTGCTTTGAAAATGTTTAGTCTTATATCTAAGAGAGAAAAGTTTTTCAAGTGGTTTAAATAGAGGGTTTGTTATCTATTTTTTACTTTGGTAAGCCTTGAGTCTTTAGGTGGCTTGCGGACGTTGCTACGCATCGTGCAACAACAAACGCCTCGTTCGTGCACACGCGCGTGTGCGTGTGTGTGTGTGTGTGCAAGGGCACTTGAGGCGCAATGTGGCATTTTGATGGTGCACTTTACACTTTGCATGCTCGCAACAATATGAGGTGCATATGAGGCACAAATGTCCATTTTGTCTTTTCGGTTTTGAGATGTCTGACAGTTTGAAAGGTTTTAATTGCATTTATATTGAGTTTATGGTGCATTATGATTATTGGACGGTTTTGAAGGCCTTTAATCTACATGCAAAGGTGGGTGACCGTTCAGGGCCCTTTTCAAATCGTCAGATTTATGGCAATTAATCTCATTTATCGTAAAACATTTTGGCCTTACTAAAAATCGATAAATCTCTTCGTTTTCTCATCTTTTGAGAGATACAAATTTTTTACTCTCTAGTTTTCTCCTTTCTTTCTTGATTTGGCTTGTAGAGTTCAAGTGTGGGGCGAGGTGTTATCATCGCAAAATTTTTCCTCTCCCTCTGCGAGAGAGATTAACGATTCTGCGAGTCAAACTCGACCAAAGTTTTGAAAATTACTCACCTCCATTTTTGAAAATTTGCAGAAAAATTCCATGGAATGGGATCCGCCTGTCGATACGAGGTTCGATCGTTCCTGACGCCTTTACCAGGGATAATTGAACCAAGGATCAAATGTGTGCTTTGACTAAGTTAAATTATCTAAATTATGTTGTATTTTTCTAGAATGCACAGAGAATCAGGCACGTGCTATGAAATTTTGAAAAGAATGCACATTTGAGAAATATGATGTTTGCTTTAAAAAATTGAGATATACTTGGAAAATGATTGGAAAAGTGCTTGAAAATGGAATTCCTGGGAAAATCATTGAATTTTATTAGAAATCAAAAATTGTATTGGAAAATGACTTTTAAAGGAAAAAATTGATCCTCAGGAAAACAGAAACTCTGAGAAAAATGATTTTTGAGATTGGAATTATTTTTTCTAAGAAAATCGAGTCCTGAATAAGATTTGAGAATTTTGAGAAAATCGATTTTGGGATTTTAAAATGAAATTGAGAATGTGAAAATCTTGAGAAATCATGATTTGAACTTGGAAAATATTTGGAATCTCATTTGAAAATTTAGAGTTTTGAGAAAATCAAATCCTGAAAATGACTTATAAAATTCTGAGAAAATCGATTTCTCTAAAATGAAATTGGGAAAAGAATTTAAAAATGAGGAAAATTGAATGAATGAATATAAATTTGAAAGATATTTCATTGAGGAATTGAGAAAATCCTTTTGAGTTTTGAGAAATGCAGTGCATTTTTAAAATTAGCCTAAGAATGTAGGCTGAATGTGGCTAATACGAAGATCACAAATCTGGGTTTTCTTCGTATTCTGACTATGGCCATAAATATGAATCCCTCTAAGTTTGTGAACTCCTTAAGATTTTGTGCATGTGTCATTCATGTCAACCATAGTGGATTTCGAAAAATGTGCATGAATGATACATCAGATATTGAAATTTGCAGAAATCAAACTATATGCAATGCAGTCTTATTTTACATTGAATTGAATAAAAGAAAAGAAATGAAATAACTAAATCTTCTTCATGAATGTTTCTGCAAAACTAGAAAACATGTTAGCACAGAAATGTAGGTTTATCTGAATTTATCTGAAAATATTGGGAAATTATCGGATATTATCCTAATATAAACCCTAATTCATATCCCCTTTGATATAAACATGAGAAATAAGTAATTAAATTTGAAAATAAACTTAGAAATTCGAAATTGGAATAAAAATGACCAAAATTCCCTTGACCTTGAAATCAGGGTTTTCTGAAAGAATTTTTATAAAATTTAGAAATTTGAAAATAAAATAAAATTAAACTAAACACAATATGATGATATGCATGAAAATATGAAAAATTAAAGTTTGAAATTTCGAAATTGAGGTTAAAATGACCAAAATGCCTCTTATAAGAAAACTATGGCCATGAAACCAGGATTTTCTGAAATAAATTTTGTAAAAAAGGGAAATATGAAATGCAAATGATATAGAAATTAACCCTAATATTATTTTATATGCTTATTCAAATGATAAAAACCCTAAAATGGCAAAAATGGCACAAAATATCGAATTTAATTTGGTTTTCGCTTGATTTTTGCCTTTGAATTTAAAAATGAACTAACACAAAAGGTAAATGAACTCCAAATTATACCCAATTTGGCATGAAGACCTATACTAACTTTAAAAACAATATAAAATCTGAAAATCTATTTTTTGATATTTTTTTCATATGAAAATTAACTAAAAATCCTAAAAATCAAGATTTTGCCTAAAACTCTAAATCTAAACTAAATTTCGGGTACTAAACTACCATAGAAATTCTCCAAAATTTATGAGGTGACAAAAGATAGTTAGGCAAAGACTTTTGCCTTTTACAGATTCTGGTTTTGACCTTTGGTCAGAGCTTGACAGCTCCGACAAGTCGGATCAGAATCCGACGACTCTAGGACTTAGGGTAGACTGACAGGTTTCGGAAAAAATTATGGGAAAAATAGCAAACAGTATATTAAATGACTGAGATTTTAGGAGACTATCTTTGACAAATATAGAAAAAATTCCTATTTTTACAGTTTTGGGATTAGATGAACGATTCGGAAAAGAGCAGAGGATTATCATAGATCTAGATCTTTGTAATCCTCAGACACTGGAATTCGATAAGCACAGAGTTTAATTTTGAGAAAAATACCTAGGATGGTTTTAAAATTCTCAAATTTTGGAGAATGACAGAGGGAATAGTGAGGAATAACGTCACTATTGAGAGTTTTGACATCCAACCTACAGATTGAAGCATCACAGCGGATCAGGGTCGGCCTAGACCCTGACAAGGAAAAATTGAGATTTTCACAGATTTTGAGAAAATTTGGTTTTTAGCAGAAACCAAACCTCATTGAAAAAATCTGGGAAAATACTAAAAAATAATAGATTCTAACATGGATCCACTGTATTTTTTAGAGGAAAATTTAGATCATTTATCTAGGAGATCTCAGGCCGACAAGTCTGCTAAAAGGAATTCTCGAATTTCCAAGGGGTTCAAGACCCGATTTGGGATCTGATTTATTAGAGAGGGTTGGAAAACCCAAATCAGTCCGGATTTTTATAGAGAAATGAATATTAAACCGATACATCTATCATAAAATTTTTGGAATTTATAGACAAACTATTAAACATGAAACGAAGGTTGGACTGACGCTTAAAATCAAAACTTATAAACTAATAAGCAAACATTAAAGAAACTAATCAAAATACCTATAAAGCATTACAATAATCTAAATATAAGGCCTATAATACGAAATTTATATGAATTTAATGATAAAATCAAAATAATCAAGGGGGTACAATCTAGACTTAATTTTGGCTATGGTGATAGGGGATCTGATCCATCCATCAGAGGGATCCTCTACTCCATGTAGCCTTAAGCATGAAAATAAAGGAAATAAAAGAGCAAAAAAAAAATGAAGATCTTACCTTGGGTTTGCTGGGATCGAATGAAGGAGGGCGGATGTGGTGAAGATGATCCAAGGTTGAGGAAGTTGAGGTTGTAGGTGGTCTGCACCTTGCTGCTACCAAGGAGTTGGAATGGTGGCTGGGGCAAGTGGTAGGATCCGATGGCTGGAGATGCTGGGCAATGGCGTTGAAGTGGCTGCAGTGAAGGTGCTTGCTGGAGGTAGTGGTTGAAGCAGTGGTTGATGGGGCTGGAGCAATGGAGTTGTGGCCGTGAGAGAGAGAGAGAGAGAGAGAGAGCTGGAGAGTTAACGTGAGAGAGAGCTTGAGAAGAAAGAGGATGAAAGAGAGAGGCAAAAACCAAACAGCAGTCGTGTGATAGGGTGCTTTTTTTTTTCTTTTTTGATAACTTAGGGAAAAATAAATAAGAACCTAAGTTTCTAATGAGAGAGGGTTAATGGGAGATGAGAGGTGGAGAGAATCCACTGTGAGAGAGCCTCTTGTTAGGGGAATCAGAAAGAAGGAAAAGGAATAAGAAGGGAGGAGGGAAAGAAGAAAGGAAAGAAAGCAGAAAGAAGGAAAGAAAGAAGAAAAAAAGAAAAGGAAAGAAGAAGAAGAGAAGGAAGAAAGAATAGGGGAAAAGGGGGTTGTACGTGAATGAGAAAGAGGGAAGGAAAAGGAAGAAAGAAGAAGAAGAAAGAAGGAAAAGGGAAAGAAAGAAGAAAAAAAAAGAAGAAAAAGAAGAAAGGAAAGAAGAGAAAGAAGGAGAAGGAAAGAAAAGAGAGAAAGGAAAGGAAAGAAGGAGAAAGGGGGGATCGACCCCCTTGTGGGTCCCACCTCCTCTCATAAAAATAAGAATTAAAAATAAATAAATAAGAAAATATGGAAAAGAAAAAGATATTTTTTTTTTGAAATGAAAATGTAAATGAAGGAGCCATATCAGAGTGGGCTCACTTTCCAAATTTGAAATTTATTTTGAGGATCAGAGGGGTAGAATAGTCTTTTTAGAAAAGATTTCTGACGAAATGAGCTGTTTTTTCCAGTTTTTGAAATGAGCTCCGAATTTGAAGTTCTGCACCCCATTGAGAAGCAAATCCAATTTAGAATTTGAAAATTTGAGTTTGAAAGGAATCCAAATTATTTTTCTCGAGAAAATATTTCCAAATTTATAATCTTGGGGATAAAAATATCAATTTTGGAAATTGAGGGTTTAAAATTGATTTCTGAAAACTTTTAAAACTCAATCTAGATTGGAATTTATAAAACTGAAGTTCTGGATCTCGAAAATGAAATGAAATGTGATGAAATGTTATGAAATGATATGAAATATCATGCGAAATACATACCCTGAATGAAGAATTTTGGACATTAGACCCCGATTGACAGTTGTACTAGTTCAGAAAATGATAATTTTGATAAAAATCGCAAAATAGTTCAAGAAATGGTTTTCGGGCTCTACCAGGCTAGAGTGACACAGAAAATTAGGGTGTGAGCTAAATTGAACTAAAATAAACTGGATTGAGCTGGGTTTTAGAGTTTCAGAACTCAAATAAACTGACAAGATACCGACTCAACTGAACTCTCCGAACAAATTATCAAGAAAAACTATCATTTTTAGAGAAATGGTCACTAGAGTGAAGTGAATTGCAGACTAGAGCTGAGTTTGAGCTGGAACAAAGATCAGTAATACTGAGATGAACTAAAATTGAATCTCAAATACTAGCTCAACTGACTAGACTCAGCTCAATTTTAGCTAAATAAGCTGAAACGGGCTAAAATGGATTCCTAGGCACTTGGAAATGGTTTTGAACTGAAACTGGAGCACTTGAACTCCTGGTGAGCTCAAGCTAGACTCAGAAGAATATGACTAACTGAGAATGACTGACTTGGAGACAATTGGCTTGGATTTGAGTGAGAAATTAGCTCATTTATGAAGAAATGATCCTATTTTGGCAAGAATGGTCAGAAATGAAAATGGTTTGTTCATTATGAGCTCGGGTGAGCTAGAAATGACTGACATTCTAATTATTCTGAACTGACCAACAAGCTTGGTTGACTCCGACTGACTGGGGTCCGGGATGTCTTAGGGGTAAAATGGTAACTTTCCTAATAAAAGTGGATAAAATGGTAATTTTCTAAAACAGACTCAGGGTTTGACTCCTACACTGACCAACCAGGGTTGGCACTACACGAGGGGTGTGTCTGAAAATGGATGAGAAAAATTTAGGGTGTTTACAAGAAGTCAATTGTTCTTGCGAAGCAGTGACTCTCTGAGGTTCAAGCCTAGTTGTATCCTTTGAACTCAATCGAAACAAACCCCTTTTCGTATCTTCAGAATTTCCAGAGTGGGGCGATTGAAGTTCTAAAGATAGTGATCTTAAGAACGTGCCTCTAGGCTTGAGCTCTTCATTTCCTTAAATCCTTTTTTGTCACCTATTTGCTCTAACAATTTTAACAATTTTAAAACTACAAATGGCCTCAGGTTCGACATCCAACTCCATCAATCTGCTTAGCCGTGACCTTGAAAAACTCGATCGATTTGATGGGTCAAACTTCAAGCGGTGGCAATCAAAGGTCTCTTTCCTATTGTCTGAACTGCATATCGACTATGTCCTCAAAAAGGTTTGTCCCACTGTTGTTGCTGGAGAAGTTGAGACAGAAAAACAGAAGAAAGAGCGAGAGAAGTGGCATACTAACAACTATCGATGCAAAGGGCATATCCTGAACACTTTAGTTGATTCTCTCTTTGACTTGTATTCACTATTGGAGTCGGCTAGAGAGTTGTGGAATGCTCTCGAGATCAAGTACAATACAGAAGATGCTGGTAATAAAAGGTTTATCGTAGATCGGTATATTAATTTTTCTATTGTTGATGATAAGCCTATACTTACTCAAATTCATGAGATGCAAATATTAGCCTATAAAATCAAAAGAGAAGGTATGTATCTTGATGATGACTTCCAAGTTACTGTCATCATTGGGAAACTACTGGATTCCTGAAAAGAATATAGGAATCACCTAAAACATAAAAATAAGAAAATCACTTTGATGGTCTTCTTAAGGACATCCAAATTGAGGAGGAAACTCATCTTCATGACAAAAAGAATTCAAGTCCTAAAGAGGGTTATCCTAAAGTGAATTTTGTTAATAATAAAGGTGGCAAAATCATGAAAACCAAGAAAATCAAAAAGAACTTTGTGAAAGGGAAAAAGCCAACTGATAAATAGAAAATAAGTTGTTATGTTTTTGGTAAGTTTGGTCATTTTGCTGGAGAGTGCAGAGAAAGGAAGAGGACTGGTCCTAAGCCAAATGAGTCAGAGGAGAGGCTTGTTGCTATAATATCTGAAACCTTCATAGTGGCAGCAAATAAGGACTGGTACCTGGATAGTGGAAGCACTGTTCATGTGGAAAACGAGAGGAACTTGTTCAAGTCGTATGAAGTACTGAGAGAGGGATGTAATCGCTTTATGGGAAACTCTTCCTCAACTAAAGTGCTGGGAAAAGGGAGTGTGGAAATTAATTTCACCCTCGGAAAAATCCTAATACTTGAGAATGTCCACTATGCTCCAGAAGTTGGAAAAAATTTAATCTCTGCAGATCTACTGTCACGAAATGGTTTTAAGATTGTTATTGAGTATGAGATTCTAACTGTGATCAAAAGAAAAATCTTTGTAGGAAAAGGGTTTGCCACTGGTGGTATGTTCAAGATGAGCATAAATGAAGTTAGCTATTACTTCTGTTTATATGGTTGACTCCTATTTTTTTTGGCATTCACGATTAGGACATATAAATTCTCGTTACATTCATAATATGAATAACTTTGGTCTTCTTCCTTGTCATGTTAGAATATAACATAATCATAAGTGTGAGACATGCATTCAAAACAAGCTAATTAGACTCTCATTTCTCAGTATAAAAAAGAATTATAAATTACTTAAATTAGTGTATTTTGATGTGTGTACGATAGATAATGTTTTGAGTCGTGGCGGCAATAGTACTTTATTACCTTTATAGATGACTATTCAAAATTCTGTTATGTTTATTTGATGAAACATAAATCTGAATCATTTTAAAAAATTCATCTTTGTTTTGCTGAAGTACAAAATAGATTTACAACAAAGATTGTACATTTAAGAACATATATACGAGGTGAATACTTAGGTGGAGAATTTGATAAATTCTGTGAAGATAATGGTATTATCCGTCAAACATCAGCTTCTAGAACTTCTGAACAGAATGGAGTAGCAAAAAGGAAAATATAACACTTGTAGAAATGATGAATGCTATGCTTTTTAATACAGGTTTGCATTCCAACTTATGAGGAGAGGCTATACTTTTTGCTTGTTATATTCTTAACCAAGTTCCTTATTTCAAATCTGAAAAATCACCTTATGAATTGTGTTTTGGTAAGAAACCTAATCTTAGTTATTTTTGTGTTTGGGGTTGTTTAGAATATGTTAAAATTCCAGAAAATAAAAGAAAGAAGGTTGGACCTAAAACATTTAAATGTGCATTTGTTGGGTATGTTGAACATAGTAAAGCATATAATTTTTTAGACATTGTTAATGATGTTATTGTAGAATCTAGAGATGCATCTTTCATAGAACATAAAAATGCATTTGATTCTCTTCTTGATGACAGTCATATTATAGTAGATGAATATCCTATTAATGACATGATTGAATATTCTGATGATTGTACTGTTGAACCAGAAACTGAAGTTAGACATTGTAAACGCATTAGAAAACCAACTAATTTTGGTTCTAACTTTTATACATTTCTAATTGAGAATGATCATGTGTCCTTTCGAGAGGCAATGTCTCCTGAAGATGTTGCCTTTTGGAGAGAAGCTGTAAATGATGAAATTGAATCAATTATGTCGAATAATGTTTGGAAATTAGTTGATTTACCTGTTGGTTGCAAAACGATTGGCTGCAAATGAATTTTTAAAAAGAAATTAAAAGTTGATGGTACAATCGATAAATTTAAAGCTTGTTTGGTTGCAAAAGGTTTTAAACAAAAAGAAGGTATTGATTATTTTGATACTTTTACTCCTGTAACCAGAATATCTACTATTAGAATTTTAATTATCATGGCTGTCATATATAAGCTTTAAATCCATCAAATGAACGTGAAAACAACCTTTTTGAATGGAGAATTAGATGAAGAGATATATATGGAGCAACCTGAAGGTTTTGTAGTGCTAGGGCAAGAGCGCAAAGTTTACAAACTTGAGAAATCCTTACATGGATTCAAGCAAGCCCCTAAGCAATGGTGTAAAAAAATTGATAGTTCTCTGGTACATAATGGTTTTAAAATACATGATGCTGATAAGTGTGTCTACAGTAAAGTAGATTGCAACTCAATTATTATTATCTGTTTATATGTTGATGATATACTTATTTGGGTTCAAATAGTGAATGCATAAATCAAACAAAAAGATTTTTATCTTCCATATTTTGTATGAAAGATTAGGGTGTTGCAGATGTTATTTTAGAAATTAAAATTATAAGAAATGATAATGGCTTTGCATTATATCAATCACATTATATTGAGAAAATTCTTACAAAGTATGGATATATTAATAGTTCACCGGCATACACACCATATGATCTAAATATGAAATTGACTCCAAATGTTGGTGCAAGTGTTCAACAATTAAAATATGACAGTGTTGTAGGTAGTCTTATGTATGCAATGAATTTCACAAGGCTTGATATTGCCTATGCAATGAGTAAAGTGTGTAGATTTATTAATAATCCTGGTCATCAACATTGGAATGCAGTGAACATGATTCTTAGATATCTTAAGCATACTTTAGACTACGGAATCTACTATACCAAGTTTTCTGCTATTATTGAAGGGTATTGTGATGCAAGTTGGAATACCGACTTTGAAGATTCCAAGTCTACGAGTGGTTAGGTTTTTACCCTTTGTGGAGGAGCAGTTGCATGGGGGTCTAAGAAACAAACTTCTATAACTCATTCTACAATAGAATATGAGTTTATTGCTTTGGCATCTGCTTATAGAGAAGCTCAATGGCTTAAGAATATTTCAGTGGATGTTTCACTAGGTGAGATGTCTATACCTGCTATTTCAATGTTTTGTGATAGCCAATCAGCTATATGTAAAGCAGGTAATATGAAATACAATGGGAGGTCTAGACATATTAGTCTAAGACACAGTTTTATAAGATAAATGATTGATGACAATATTATATCATAAAAATATGTGAAGTCATGTCAAAATTTGGCAGACACATTTACGAAAGCCCTTTCGAGAAATGTCATCAATAAAACATCGAGGAAAATGGGAATTAAGCCAATTAAGTCATCATCTAAGGATAGCCAACCTAGAGCGTTGGAGATCTCACATGCCTAGGTTTAATGGAAAACGAATTGGTGAATGATGGATATTGAGTATATTTATGTGAACCCGTTACTGATGTTTGCTCATGAGTTGTAACTAATGTGAGGGTTGAGTTAATAGCTCTTAATGAGTTTGTAGGCCTTAAGGCTAGGGTGTGTTACAATACACCTAGACAAACTCACCTATGTGAGTGTAGAAGTGTGAGCCACTTCTTATGAGATTTGGCAATTCTCTAGAGCACTCATGAATTCAGGGAAGCACAAGGCTCAAAATGTGCCAACATGAAATCCACACAATTGAACTTTTTGAAAACCTATGTATGATTGAAAACTCATTAACAATATAAGGTGTTAAGTTCAAGGTAAGTCCACTTAGCACCTTGGTTAATTTAGGTTTTCATTCAATAAGTGGGGGTTCAAGTGTTACAGACACTCTCACTGATGCATAAGTTTCTATGTTGGCCAAGTACCTTTTAAAACTAGTGGGGGATTGTTAGAAAAGTTTTAAAATATAAATTCCTTTTAAGTTTTGTTTCCCACCAAAAGTGCTTTGAAAATGTTTAGTCTCATATCTAAGAGAGAAAAGTTTTTCAAGTGGTTTAAGTAGAGGGTTTGTTATCTATTCTTTACTTTGGTAAGCCTTGAGTCTTTAGGTGGCTTGCAGACGTTGTGGCGCATCGTGCAACAACGGATGCACCGTTCACACGCACGAGCGCGCGCGTGTGTGTACAAGGGTGCTTGAGGCGCAATGTGACATTTTGATGGTGCACTTTGCACGATCGCAGTGGTGTGAGGTGCATATGAGGCGCAAATGTATTTGAAAGGTTTTAATTGCATTTATTTTGAGTTTATGGTGCCTTGTGGTTGTTGGACGGTTTTGAAGGCCTTTAATCTACAGTCAAAGGTGGGTGACCATTCAGGGACCTTTTCAAATCGTCAGATTTATGACAATTAATCTCATTTATCGCAAAACATTTTGGCCTTACTATAAGTCTATAAATCTCTTCGTTTTCTCATCTTTTGAGAGATACGAATTTCTGACTCTCCAAAAAATTTTTTTTCTTCCTGATTTGGCTTGCAGAGTTCAAGTGTGGGGAGAGGTCATCTGTTCTTGCGAAGCAGTGACTCTCTGAGGTTCAAGCCTAGTTGTATCTTAGGAACTCAGTCGAAACAAACTCTTTTTTGCATCTTCAGAATTCCCGGAATGGGGCGATTGAAGTTCCAAAGATAACGATCTTAAGAACGTGCCTCTAGGCTTGAGCTCTCCATTTCCTCAAATCCTTTTTTGTCACCTGTTTGCTCTAACAATTTTAACAAAAATATCGGCAGCCAAAAAGTTGTGTGAAATTGAATTATTTTTTTCAATCTTGAGTTTTTTTGCCAAAATCTCGGCAATAAAAATATGCAGACCAGGCATAAAAGAGCTAAGGACAATTCATGGTGGAATTCAGGTGACTTCTTCACTAGATCTGCTTGGGAGATCCATTTAAAGAAGGGTATTGTGTTCGATTTGCATAAATATATATGGCATGGTGACCACATACTGTGTGCTGCACTGTCTTAAATTTTCAGTCGACTACATGCTTCTGACTCTTGACAGACTTAAAAGATTAGGGATATTGATGGTGTGAGCATCAAGAGGTGTCTACTAATCATTTATTCCTCATGTGTCTCATGGCAAAATTAGTCTGAAGGAAAACTTTGCACTGCGTTACAAAATGTCTCCATTTGAGACCCAAGGTGTTTGGCATAGTGGGATGGGGTTCAAATCTTATGTGCGTCACCTCCTGCGTAAGTCGAAGCTTGGTGATTCTTCGGGATCGAGGGGTAAGCCCTCGGAGTTTTATGCCGACAGGAAAATGACTATAAGTCCGGCAGGCTGAGCCACTGCAGCTAGGTCTCTGCGCTTGGGGGCAGTTTCTTTGAGTAAAAATAAAAAATGCCGCCATTTGATATCACCACTGCTTTGCGTTGGTGGGGTAGTAAGCAAGTTGGTGATAAAAAATTGAAGCATGCTTGGCTGGTATTGTTTCAATGCGTCATTCGAAAGTTGTGGGACATTAAAAATAAGTTGGTGTTTCATGAAATGAAAATGGGGCATAAGCAAATTATAGATATCGTGTTGAATGAGATTCGGGTGAATGTACTCTGTATCTGTCAAGGTAGATCGGGTCCTATTATTCGTAGGTAGTTGTATGCTGTATAGCGTTTCTGCTGCTACTTCTTGGCAAGTGGGTTTTACATAAGACATCATGAAGGTCAAAATATTTATTTGATATGGTTCAGTCTTTTTACAAGCTTGCAACATAGGGAATTGTATATTTGGTGGGTTGATGTAGCCACAGAGTAAAGTTGCTATTGAATTTTCTCAAAAAGATATAGTCACTCTTACAAATTGGATACTAGAAGGTAGGCATGTAAACAATCCAGTCTCAAAGATTATTGTGGAAACGTCCATGGTAGTTTGACTGAGTTCAATGTGTTTGAGCAATCAATGAAAACTATTGTCCTTGTAGTTTGGCAAGGATGAATTGTATAGACAGGAAACAGGTTTGTAAGGACAAACCTCCATACTCCTCTCCTTAAGATATGCAATTGCTTTTAACCTTGTCAATAAAAGAAATAAATTTAAAATATAAAAAATATTTTTTATAAGGAAATATAAATAAAAATATTTTAAAATAAAAACCACATGGTTTTTTCTAATAGCCGATAAAAACATCAATATCTTGTTAAAATGTGATATTTATGTTTTTGACAAAAAAACTCACAAGAAATTACTGTTTTTAACTTTTGGGTAATTTTTCTCGAGATTTTCCTGAGATTTGTCACTATGCTTGAAATTTGAAACAGCTAGATACATAGGGATTCAGATCGAAATTAAATTCGGAGCAACCAAAAATTGAAAAACCTCCATCTCCGGATCCAGCCCATTAATTTGCATCCTTACTCATGGACCTTGGGACAGAAATTAAGTAAAAAAAGACATCGGAAAATCAACAGGAGGATCAGGTCATATTGAATCGCCGCCGCACAACTCACTTGATGAAAATATGCATGGGTCCCGGCTGCACTCTCACACTTAACCAAATGAGCAGTAGGGATTGAATACAACAGACTTGATCTGCCCATGAAAATCAAATGTGATCAAAGGCACGTTTGCTTGGCCGCAAATGAGAATCATTCTCTCCACAATGGTGAGAGAACGTTTCTCATTTAACCCATTTCTCGATTCCTTTCACCTGGAGCTCTTGATGCCGTCGCTTGACACATTTTCTTACGTGCAAGCGAACGTGAAAAAATGAGGCAGTAATAGTCCAAATCATATTTGGAATCATTTTCCGCACTTCTCATGTGATTCAAAATCATGTTGTGATTGAATTCTTGATTTTACATCGCACGAGATATTGCCATCAAACGTGTCCCCAAAAGCCATATCCTAAGATGTTAACCTCTAAGAACACAAATTTGCTAGAGAATCGGCAGACGTATACAAAATGATGATATTGCTTACATCTCTGCACTGAATAATGTCCTTCACGTTTAACATTTGACAACACATCTTAAGTTGAACCCTGTTAGCCCTTGAGGTTTTTTCAAGCATGATCTTTGTTTTTTTATGACGAGGAACCCTCGCCGAAGTGAGGAAAACCCTGGGTGGGGGCCCCACGACCACCCTGACTTCCGTGGCCAATTAACTTACTTGTCACATCTTTATGCACTTTGATATCTTTATTTTAGTAAAACTTTACTTCTCTTTAAAAATACATTTGTTGCATCTTGGTGGTGCGAAAATCAATGGAAATAAATGCACTAAAACTTATGTTTTTTCATTGAAAAAACATGATCCAAAACAACTTGCATAGTGAGATCCCAACTAGATTGCAAGCACAATCAATTGTAGCAAATATATATCTTATATACTCATAATGCATTTTATTTTTCTAAATAAGGAGAGGCATTATCCCAAACAATCAAACTGCATCATTCTTTTCTTGTTTTAATGACTTCTTTTATTTTTGTTCTTCAGGTTGTCATCGTGACACGACTACAGAACAATCATTCAGTTTTGAGATGCTAAAAAACGCGTACAGTTTTGATTGAAAAAGGAAGGGAAAGAAAACATCAGACCAGCAGCATGCAGTGATTATTGTCAATATGTAAAAGAAATATAAACAATATTAGTTGTTAATGAGCAAGCAAACAAACAAGCTTTCTTATTTAAATTTTAAAGTGTTAACCTTATAATTCATTCCTTTCTCTACAGTGTGTCAGCTATGAATGGTCAATAATCGCGAAGAGAAGGAAGTTAATCTTGTGCTTGTGGAGGTCAAGGAGGTTAAGCGTCTTTCTATCCAAACTCTTGGGTCCATAGCATCAGTGGTGGAGCCAGAAGTGTTTCGTTGGGTGGGCAGACTTCGGGTCTCGGGGACAATGCTATGGTCTTGAAGAACGATCCATTTATTCAGACCAGTGGCAAAGCCAGAAATTTTTCCCTGAAGGCACAGTAGTTCGTGCAGAGATAAAACTTAAATAAGCATTTTGATGTTGTTGGTTGTCGATTTGACAATATTTTGTTTGTTGATTTCACTAATCTTGGATTGGGCCTGGACCGAAATTTGCACTGTTTTTTGTGGATTTAATTAGGCTATGTTTGAGAGCCTTGCACAGAGATGGAAACACCATGTCCATGTGCTGCCAAAATATGGTCTTGCCAAAATGTGGTGTTTGAGGATGGAGTTGCCAAAAGCATCCTTTGATGAATGTTCTTGAAAATGTGATATTGGGGCTCCCAAGTCCATTCCCAATGGAGTGTTTTGTGTTTTGGGAACACTGCAGCTCCCAAAAAGCAGAGAGCATGAGAACACGGGGGAAGCCACAATATAGCCCCTATTGACTGTCACACGACTGTTGTTGTTTCTTTAACACAGTTGGGGCACGTAAGGCTCTCAATGACCTCATTAAATGACCTGGTTCTTGGTGAGGGTTCCTTTGTCATAAAAAAATGCTCTTAAACAGAGCCTTAATGTGTGAAATGGCCGAGTCGAGTTGCCATGATGTCCAGACAAGAAAGCTGACATTCACGTTAATAGAAAGTTCAGAGACAAACCACAAGTAGAGCTTGGCTTGTTTTATGGACAAATACAGTTTGGATTGGGCATGGTTTCTTCTGTATTTGGGAGGTAGGTATCCGAGGCAGTTGAAGAATTGTAAAAGTGAAAGGTCTTCCCCTATTTTCATGTTTTATTTTCCTTTTTTTTAGGATTTCTGGATGAAGCAAATCTTTAATTTATTTCAAGATGTTCCCTTGCCGAGAAAATCCTGATACTGAGATTTGTGATATTAGTTGTGCTTCATATTTTAGGTCTTGGTGGACGTCTTTTTGGAAGTTGCATGAATCTCCTGCATTGGACTGTTTGACAAACCCAGACAACATCAAGTTGGGATGGAGAGATCCATTTTTTTTTTTGGTTTCTAATTCTGGGGTGGGCGACCGCCCACCCATGCCCACCCCTGGCTCCGTCACTGCATAGCATTAAAAAGCCAGTCTGCATGGTGGCCTATTATTAGGGTATTTTTTTTCACCCTGAATCAGAGACCTAGTCGTGCTGGGCTAAGCCTTTCATACTTGTAGTTGTTGTCCCAACGGTATAAACCCGTGGTGCACTCCTTGCCCCCAAGGAGTTGTTAGAAAAACCGCAAGCAAGAAACAACCAAAAGGAAACAAAGAACAAGAACGATCAAACAAAATACAGGAAGAACACACAGATTTACATAGAAAAACCTCTCCTCAAATTTGAGAGAGAGTAAAAAACTACAGTCGCCCAGAGTTACAAGAGGGAGAAAGAAAAGAGAGAATATATACAATGCAAGGGCGACAACCCTAACCCTAACCAAATCAGGTCTGATCTATATGAAACTGGGTCTCAAACATAAAGCTCTAAAAAAAATTTCTTCTGGGGGGTGCTGCCCCCCTATAACCCCTCGTCAGGGGCGGGCCCCCTTGACTCTCACTCGTTGACCGCACAGCGGGACCCATGCCGAGGAGAGCCCTCGGACCCTCCTTCCTGCAAGGGCAAAAAACTATGAATCAGGCTCCACAACTTATCAGGAGTCACCAAGCTTCGGCGGAGCAATGACTTATCAACTAGATGTGCCTTGCTCGCATTAATATGAAAAATAGAACCCTGACCACCCATCAAGTGGCAAAGGCCCCCTACACTACTTCAAACCCCTTTGGGGCTACTATAAAAGCTCTTTTGTTCAATTATTATAGAAGGAAAGGATGTTTGGTGAGAGAGGGCATAGATTTTTAAAAACTCCATCAATTCGACCTTATCGTGAAAGTGCTTTCACATGCTGAGAGGTATGAAAAGATTTACACATTAAAAGTGAAATGTGGTGAGAAAAACTGTGACCTAATTCTGCCAACATGGTGTTTTCCACTATGATGCTTGGATATTTGTTTTGTTTAAGGTGGAAAAGAGAGAAAGGGATGTCAAGTTCAGCAATTTTCTATCAAACTACATGAAACATACAGGACGTTTGCTTCATATTCTTTCCTATGAAAGAGACTATTTCATTAGAAGTAAGGCCTCTTTCCTACAAAGGGTGAAACAAACAATGTCTTAGAGAAATATATAATGGGACTCAGATAATAAATGAAAAACAGCTTTTCTATCAAAATCAAATTGAGTTCATACCTCTCCCCCAAACATAAGCACTTTTCTTCCAAAGTGGCCCTTTCAAATGACAAAGCGGCCTCCCTTGAGTGGGAGGGTAACAAATGCTCCCTAAGAGTGACCAAATTGTCAAGAAGGATGAGTAAACATGGGGTTTTACTTTTACATCACAGATGTAGAAACAAGCTCACAGTCAACTTGGCCCCTCTCACCCGTGATGAGACATTCAAATCAAAGCGTGATTTTTCCTTGCTTAAATAAAAAAAGGTGCCCAAACTCTCGTTATGTGTCCCATCTGACCTTGGGTTTCCATTTGAGGTGTTCAAGTAATCCTAAGCATATCATTTGTACACGTCTTCTTTAAGAGCACGTTTGTGTGTCACAGAAACTGCTCACAGGTAATAGAAAGAAGGCTAAAGATCGTCAGGCCTAGATAAAGTCTACTAATCCAAATCCAAGGATCCAGGCACAGCTCATAAATAACACACACCTGCCCCCCCCCCCCCCCCCCCCCCAACCCCCCCTTCTACGCATCTATAAAAAGTCCCACAGCTTCCAATTGTCCTTAGCTAAGGGAAGCAGCAGCTGGTCCAAGTGGGGGGCGGTTGGGATTTATTGCGACGTTAACACCTCTCTATATATACTTGTTTGTAGTTCCCCAACAAAGAAAGAAATACATTTTATCCTGCTTGTGTGGTAGGAGAGGGAAATAGAGGAAGGAATTGGCGACATGGGCAACTGTGTCTCTAACAAGGAGCTCATTCGTCTTGAAGATAGGCACCATGATGCAGAGTGGGAGGAGAAGGATGAGAAGAGGGTCGGCCAAGTGAAGGTGAGGATGACTGCCAAGGAGTTCAGGGAGTTGGTCTCGCAGGCACGGCGAGGCGATGCGATCGGGCCGATGTTGTTGAGCAAGGGCCTTTGCATTGAAGTTGAGGAAGGGAGTGATGGTTGGAGAAGCGAGCGGGAGATGAAGAGGCTGGAGACCATCATGGAAGAAGAGAGCTAAGTCATGTACCTTGTATGTAGATCGACTCCAGGAGACTTAATTAATTGTCTTCAACTTTGTGTTATAAGCTTAATTACATAAATGAACTATAGAATTGCTCAGTTCTTCAATCATGAATTTTTCCTTTTATTTTGATGTGTACTCTGTTTTGAATGGTAGGAATATGACAAGAACTGGAGGGAATTGGAGTAAGTAAAAAAAAAAATGGAATTCATAGGAAGGATTTGGAAGGGACAGTCCGATGTAGATTCTTTTGCTATTTTCAGGATTCCTTCAATTCCCATGCCCCAAACAACTTAATGCTGAAATTGAAAACTTTGATTTCCCATAACCACTCCGATTCCCTCCCTCGCCTCACTGGTTTCTACTAGAGAGAGAGGTTCCACTCATCCTTTATGTCATCCCCCATCTGCATACCCCTCTAAAATCTAATGATGTAGGTTGAAAATATTGCATACAAGTTTTGTTTCAGCAATTTAAATGTAGATTTTCAATAAATAAATTATGCAGATCACATCTATGAAGTCCGATTTGATCAAAACAGTTTACATCAACGAAATCCCAAGAAGGTGTATGAAGATAGGGATGCCAAAAGCAGCATGATCAATTTGATAAGAATAAACCTTTAAAACTTTTTTTTTGACGAAAAATATGATTTTTTAAATCAACAAATTTTGGCATGTTTGTAGCTATTGATTTGTGAGCAGCAAAAAATCCTAGAGGCCAGATTCTGGCTATTCAAATGTCAGCATTTACTAAATGGACAATGTAAATCGCATATATGGGGTAAGGTTTGATCAAAAACAGTTGAATCAATGAGATCAGATGGAATATGTCGATAGGAATGACATAGAGGATGAGTGGAATGGATTTGGGTTTTAGTAAGGGATTTAAGCGAGTCAGATTTGGTATATATGTCCAAGTAGACCAGTCAGTTGGGACATTGCTCTTGTCTTAAGCTAGCAAGTCTTGGCCTTCAATTTAGATTTTTCAGGCATAGTCATGTTTTAACACACATGTAAGAGCCTGCTGATCTGATGTTGGCCAAAAGGATTTGAATTTGGATTCAGTTTCAGACTAGGGATGCCAGTGGACCGGCCAGAGCACAAGGTCTCCACCCCTGCCCCGTCTCAAAATCCGGACCTCCATCCCCACATGGGTTTGGATTTTAACCTCCATCCCCATTTTATGTTCTTCATTTTTGGCCCAAATGGGCCGAGGCGGGACAGGGCTCCATTTTCCCTCTGTACATTGCCATCTCCAAAAAAGGATTGGGGACGGGGCGGAGCAAGGCGGGGATCTGGACGGGGCGGGGCGGGGCGGGGCGGGGGAAAGAGTAAGTCCATCCCCGCATGGCTTTTGATTTTAACCTCCATCCCCGTTTCACGTCCTCTATCCCTGGTCCAAACGGGGCGAGGCGGGATGGGGCCCTGTTTCCCCCGGGTCCACTGCCATCCTTATTTCAGACCAGTTGGGGCCCTGTTTCCCCCCCGGTCCACTGCCATCCCTATTTCAGACTGTGAAAAGCTCATAACAAATCCGTTTTTTACATGTAAATGGATTCTAATATTGATCGAATCCAGTTATTTTGGATTCAATAGCAAAAGATCAAAACCAGGTCCACATTCAATTATAACAGGATATGGTTTTGGCTTACCAAATGCAACCATACAGAGTTGGAAGCAGTCGGATATTGGAATGAAATCTGATCTGTTGACATCCCGGCTTGTGATACCACCAGTTTGGCACTCAAAGACCCACCTCAAAAGTCTAACAAATGGAAACATGAAAGTTAATGCTGACAACTTGTTTTAGCTAATTGCAAACTCGTTCCTTCCATTGTCAATTTGAACACCTTGCATATGCTTTCTTAGGCTTCATACAAATGTTTTTTTCTCAAGTCAGTCCCAACAATTGTTCCCTCAGTGTCAATTTAGTTCAATGTAAATAAAGCTTAATAGGCCATTGCTAACGCATTTGTCAGGACGCGCGTGGGACCCATGCTCGGTGCGTCCACAGATACCGGACCAGTACGTTCGTGGATTCAAACACCCATTAAGAGGTATTTGATCGCTTGTTTAAGATTGAACATAACATAAATAACACATGTTCGGTCTCATCTATAAGAACTTATACTTACTATATTCAGCATTTGTTTCGATTAGACATGAAGTTGTTCGGTGTTTGACACGTAGATAATGGGTAGAATAATTTTGTTTTGGATCATACAACTCGATATGTGCCCCATTATACGAGTGTTTCAACATGCTTATTATGGATTTTAGCTCTGGATATGGATCTTGAATTGGACTTAAATACCATAAATTGTATAAAAATTGAAAATTTTGAGAAAAAATTAGAATTTATATTTTTTGATATATAAATGCTTTAATCGGTGTCTTATTGGATCTAATTATGAAATTTTATCAAAAAAAAATATGGATTGTAGTCTCCAATATGGATCTCGAACTGGATCCAAATACAAAAAATATTTAAAATTTAGGTAATTTGAGAAAAACTAAAATTTCTTATTTTTTATATGCAAATGCAAAAACTATAAAAAATCATAAAACCCTAAAATACAAGAAAATATATCATAAATAAACCCAAAAAAACTATAAAATCAAAGAAACTAAAATACAAAAATATAAAAAACCATAATTCAAACCCTAATAAAATAAAATAAAACAACCCTAATCAAATACAAGAAAGTCCTTAATTTAATTAACTGCAAAAATCATAATTAAAAAAAGTTTGATTCAAAGCCATAATCAAATTATGTATTAAAAAACTTTATAAATTAAATATCAAAAGACATAATTAAAGATATTTGATTCAAAGCCCTAATCAAAGATAACTCCTAATGAAACTCAATATATAAAGCCCTAATTTAAAAAAAAAAGATTCAAAGATCTAATCAAATAAATTTATTATTAGGAACCCTAATCAAAACCCTAACCAAAGAGAAGGAGAAGAGAAAGAAAAAGAAAAAGAGAGAGTCCCTGGTAGACCACTTTCCCGACATTTTTTTTATCACCATTTCCCCATCCTATTATGGACGTAACAGAGGGGGGGTGGAACAGTGAATCATCATTCCAAAGACGCCGTCCACCGCATCTACGGTTAGCTGCCCTCCTATTTAAGTGGGGGACAAGGGATCAAACACCCCTTAAGGGAATGGGGCAGCACATTTTTTTTTTGTATAATCACACTGTACTTGATCCCTCGGCGCTGTTCAGAGCCACCTGGCTTTAAAATGTAAAGGACAAAAAAAGGTTTATGAACACTAGTGACAAATACGGATATGTGTCGAAGCTCCAACTCTGATCTGACTCATTTTCTGATCCAGAACAAATATGGTTAGCGCATATGTAAGATCCAGGCTGGGTTCAAGTCTAATCCAACCCATTTTACCATTTCCACATGAAAAATAAAAGGTTTCACCTTATTCACAGGACTGAGTACAACATAACCTCAGATCCTACCCCTAATTCAGAACTTTGATAAGAGATCCATGTTGGATCAAATCTGGATCTAGACTTCTCAAAAACATACAACGCTGGGGAAAGCCTGAACCAGCCCATATCTGGCCTGTTTTTATCCCAGGTATAGTAGTGAGCATAGTGACAAATATCGCGATATTTATGAAAATCTTGCGAGAAATTACCTGAAAGTTAAAAACAGCAATTCTTTGCAATATTTTCAAAATATCATGATTTTTTGTCAAAACATAAATATCATGATTTAAATGCCGTATTTATGTTTTTAAGGGCTATTTGTCATGAAAAAACCGTGCAGTTTTTATTTTTAAATATTTTTATTTATATTTTCTTATAAATTTTAGTTGTTTTTTATTGCCAACATTTTGCCAAAAAACATATTTTAAAAAAATTCAAATTCTTGTGAGTTTTTTACAGCAGATATTATGCATTCATGAACTAGTCCTGCATAATCTGATTTTAAGTAACAAGATTCGGATTCAGAGTGGACTAAACATGAAGAAAACCCACCAAAACCAAAGCTGTTTAGCAATTTGCCATAAAGAGACGCCAGACACGTTTGAATGTTAGTCAGAATTGGGATCAAAATTTGATTTGAATGTGAAGGAAATAAAAACATTATAACTGATGAGATCCGGAAAACTTTGCCAACAAGAACTCTGCTCATCTGGTAGCGGGCAACTTGTAAATGTTACCAAGTTGACAAGAAGTTACAAATTCCAAACCGCCTTTCAAAAAAAAAAAATTACAAGTTCGAAACCCACAGGTGGTATCCCTTAAACCAAGGTCGAAACTGGGTGGACAGAGGGGCTAGAAAACTTTGTCAGACCCAACCAAATAGGTTCAATTGGGTGACATCATCACTTGAACAGAAGAGAGAAAAGGATCCTATGGCTATATGTTTACTTTGGCCATCCAACTGTGAGATCTTAAGGTTATAATTGACATATGATGGATCCTGTCATATGTTGTATGATGGGCAGAGCCGGACCTGTCAAGAGGGAGGCCAATGAGACTTGGGCCTCAGTGTCCCTGGGCCAAAAAAAAAATTTAGGGGCTCATTTTTAATAGGGATTCCATTTTTAATGGGGACCAAAAACAGCAAAAAAAAATTAAGGGTCCCAAAAAAATTGGAGGTGCTATCCTCGAACTCCTACTATTAATAGGGGGCTAAAAAAATCTGAGGCGCTGCCCCCAAACTCCTACTATTAATAGGGGGCCTATTTTTAGGAAGCTCATTTTTAATAGGGGCTCAAAAAATTTCTGAGGCCTTGCCCCAGAACTCCTGCTATTAATAGAGGGCTCATTTTTTCCCTCCGACCTCAGGCCCCATAAAAACACAGGTACGGCCCTGATGATGGGAACAATGTTCAACAAAAGGATGGTATATTGGGATCCAATTTAAGAGTTAAATCTGTTGGGAACGATACAACACACTATTATTGATAGATCGAAGAAACAGACAAGGTAGAAGAGAAAGACAAAAACACAATCGCACACAAAACATGGATTTTAAGTGATTCGAGTTGCCTACGTCCATGTCCATACTGAGATCCTTTATTAAGATTGAAAAAAAAAATCACGCCTTACAGAAGGTGGATTGTCTCCTTTAAATAAAAGTCTATAGACACCTATTTAAGATAAAACTTTTTGGGATAATCTTTAAAGTAAAATTATAGAACTACCTTTCAAAATTTTGATGGTAAAAATTAAAGATTTATGTCAGGCTCCATACTCCAACAAAATTTTGGCAACAGACCATCGTATCCTGGAGCAGCAAATGGTGTAAAGTAGTGTGTTGAACTGGATTTGATTTTGAAAATAAACTCATGTAGCCATCTTCTGCCACATTCAAGTAAAGGGATTCGGATATCCTTCAAATCCTAATATTCATCAGATTTAATAGTGAAAAATCAAACCATATCTTATTATAATGGGGAATGGTTTTGGCTTACCAAAACCTATGAAAAGAGTTGGTGGATTCGGTCAGATATCATATAAAATCCAATCCATTGATATTCCTTAGATGTGCACTATCAAAATGATGAATTTTGGTTTCTATTGAGGATTCATTATTATTTTAATGATATTACAAGACACAAAGGGGAAAAGGAAAACAAGAAATAAAAATATGGAACACGAAAATAAGCCATGCCCATTTCTCTCCATTTTTTACACAAAAGCATTAAAGATATTTTAACGGGTTACTTGTGCTTCGCAGATGGATCAGAAATTGTAATGTCACAGCGACATCAGTTAATGTATCCTAGCTTCCCTGCTTCAATACATTGACAAAAGGCTGTGCATATATAGGGGTGCAAGGGGTATGAACTTCGATCCAGTTGTGAACTGGATCCGATCCATATTATCAGATCCGAACAATCCCTTCCAAATCTGAATCACATTTGGGGACAAATGATGTTGGGTCTAGTCGGATCCAAGTCAAAATCAGATAAATATATAGGTTCAGATCTGGGTCAGAATAAGGTCTAAACGGGCATGCTTTATGTATTTGCATGAAAACCAATATGATTAACCTGTTTTCTGCAGATCCACTATCAGATGGGATCACATCATACTGTTGCCATGTATTCAAAATCGGATATGGATCTAGATCCAAGTCCACTCACTGAATGTCGGATCCAGTGATGAATCAACCCTGACCTGACCATGTCTGATTCATTTGCAACCCTGAGGGCCCGTGTGCATACCAGGACACAAGCATCTAGGATGATACATCCTCGTGGCCAGACTTGGACCCAATGCTTCCCCAATTTTGGGGATAAATCAGCACTGGGAACAACCTTACAAATGCAGGACAACACCAACCGCCCGCACTACAAGAAAATACGTTGTTAAAGACGAACGTTAGCGACGGAAAGATTCTGTCGCTAGTTAGCGACGGATTGGCGAGCGACAAATATTCGTCGTTATAATTACTGAATCTTATGAAAATAGCGACGAAAGATAGTCTGTCGCTTAGTCCGTCGCTAATTAGCGACGGACTGTTTTGTCGGTACGATCGCACCATTTACCGACGACGTTAGCGACGGAACCCAGTCCGTCGCTAAATAGCGACGGATGTGGCGACAGAATATAATTCGTCGCTATTTTCGCGAATTTGATTTTACGTTGGCTTAGCGACGGAATGAATCTGTCGCTAACTTTCGAATAACCCTAATCCCAGGCAGCTTTTCCTTTTCTTCTTTCGCTGCTCCTGCCGTTCGTCGTTCGCCGGTCCCGCTCCCGCCGTTCGCCGGTCCCACCGTCCGCCGGTCCCACCGTTCGCCGCCCGGAGAAAGGTAACGCCCTCCCGTTTCCGGCAGGGGGTTAACCCCCTGCCGGAAAACGCAGGAGGTTAACCCCCTCTCGGTTCACGCAGGGGGTTAACCCCCTGCCGTTTCCGACAGGGGGTTAACCCCTTGCCGTTTCCGGCAGGGGGTTAACCCCCGTTTTCACGCAGAGGGTTAACCCCCTGCCGGAAACCCCCTGCCGTTTCCGGCAGGGGGTTAACCCCCTCCCGGTTCACACAGGGGGTTAACCCCCTGCCGAAAAACGCAAGGGATTAACCCCCTGTGTCCCCTGCCGTTTCCGGCAGGGGGTTAACCCCCGCGTTTTCCGGCAGAGGGTTAACCCCCGCGTTTTCTGGAAGGGGGTTAACCCCCTGCGTTTCTTGCAGAGGGCTAACCCCCTGCGTTTTTCGGTACGGGACCCTTGCCCCCTGCCTTTCGGGTAGGGGGTCGACCCGGGCAGGGGGTCGACCCCGGCAGGGGGTTAACCACCTGCCATAACAGGCTGGGGGTCGACCCGCTGCCCGAACAGGGGGTCAGTTAACTCCCTACGTTCCGTAAGGGGGTTAACCCCCTATGTTCCGTAAGGGGCTCGACCCCCTGCCGGAACAGCAGGGGAGTCGACCCCTTGCCAGAACAGTTTTTTTTTCGTGGTGACTTCATTTTAAAACAGTGTTTTTTTGTGCAGATTTTTCAACGGAACTCGCTTGTGCCCCGCCACCCATGGTAAGTAAGTGACAAAAACAATGCAAATCGGGTAATTACCCGTGGTGAGTAAGTGATGCAAGCGCATCACATGTTATTTAATTTATTGAATGTAACACTTTATTGTTCACACACTCACTTATTTGTTGATATCTATGACTGCTTTGTTGGAGTTCGGAGATCATGCTGAGCATGATTTTAATGTATGAATATGGAAGTGTTCTTATTTTTGGAGTACGGAGTCCATGCTAGGCATGATAGTAGTTAGTGGGATATTGAAGTGTGTTTGCTGCAGGTACATGTTTGAGATTTGTTTGATATGAATTATTTCAATGTATTGCAATGTTTGATGTGATTGTATCCATGCTTATATGTAGTTACTTTCAATTTGATTATGTCTACCATGTGAAATTGTATACTGAAAGCATGCTTCAAATGAATGTATCGTGTCATGAATAGTTTGCACTTGAAAATATTAAGTTATCAATGCATGTATCATAATTCTTGTGATTGTATGACATCATATATTGCATGATAAATTTGATATTTTCTTCATCATAGCATTCTGATGGTTCTCTTTTAACTGGTTAGGATACTATTCGCAACATCATACGACAAAATGACTGCAAACCGTGAATGGATGTACCGTAGGATAGTGGACAATGAGTTATCGCATGAATATATGGATGGTGTTGACAGTTTTATTGAATTTGCAACGGCAAGTGTCAGTACAGTAGATCCCACAGGTCGGATTAGGTGTCCCTGCAAGATTTGTAAGAATAATCGATTTGTAGAACCTCATGGCGTTAGACATCACCTATACAGGAAGGGTTTTGTGAGTGATTATCAGAACTGGACGTTTCATGGAGAAGAATTTAGAAACGATTTTGATGCACGGGTGAATGTGGTGCACGATAATCCATATACGAATTTGATATTTGATGCCGCAGGAACAGAACTGGGTTCTGCTATGAGTTCTAGTGATGTAAGAACTGCCATAGAGGAATAATCACCAAACGATGCAGCTAGTAGATTTTATGATTTACTTAGAGATGCTGATGAGCCACTTTGGAACGGTTGTGAGAGTCACACTATCTTGTTTGCAGTTCTTCAACTAATGAATTTGAAGTCCGAGTATAATTTGAGTCAATCATGTTTTGACCGTTTGTGCATGATTGTGAAGAGTATGTCGCCTAAAGATGAGAAATTGCCACAAAATTTCTACCGTGCGAAAGTTATGGTCAACGCTCTAGGTATGGGTTACAAAAAGATTGATGTTTGTCCAAATCATTGCATGTTGTATTTCAAGAAGCAGGAAAATGATATATCATGCCCGTCATGTGGGCATCCTCGGTTCAAGCCAAAGACAAGAGGCAATGGTAGCACGAGATCAAAGGAAGTTTCATACAAGTCGCTTCGCTACTTTCCTATCACTCCTAGATTGCATCGATTGTATATGTCTTCAAGGACAGCTAAACACATGAGATGGCATGCAAATAAAGTTCGACACGATGAAAACAAGATCACGCATCCTGTTGACGCTGAAGCTTGGAAGCACTTTGATCGTACTCATCAGAACTTCGCAATGGAAGTGCGAAATGTTAGACTCGGTCTATGTACAGATGGATTTAATCCATTTGGGGGTAGATCAACTCCATACTCATGCTGGCCAGTATTTGTTACTCCATACAACCTTCCACCAAGCTTGTGTATGAAACGTCCAAATCTTTTCTTGTCTCTGTTGATCCCTGGTCCGACCTCACCTGGCCAAAATCTTGATGTATATCTAAGGTCATTGATTGATGAATTAAAAGTACTGTAGGATGACGGTGTTACCACGTATGATGCCCACAAAAAACAAAATTTCAACATGAAGGCCGTTGTTCTATGGACAATCAGTGACTTCCCTGCATATGGTATGTTATCTGGTTGGAGCACACATGGGAGGTTGGCTTGTCCGTACTGCATGGAGGATTTCAAAGCTTTTAGATTGAGGCATGGAAGGAAGCCTTGCTGGTTTGAGTGTCATCGTCGATTTCTACCCAGCGATCATCCGTTCCGACGTCAAAAGAATGCATTTAAAGCAGGCACAACTAAAACGGAAGGTTCATCCTCAAGATTGTCTGGCATAGAGATTCTAAGAAGATTGCGATACTTTTCAGATGTATTAACAGATGCCCGTAGTCCTACACCCTTCCGTGGATTTGGGAAGGATCACAATTGGACGAAAAAATCTATTTTTTGGGAACTACCGTATTGGCCGACCCTATTGATACAACATAATTTGGATGTGATGCATGTAGAGAAAAATGTGTTTGATAATGTGTTCAATACAGTAATGAATATTAAAGGAAAAATGAAGGATAATCCGAAGGCCCGTATGGATTTAAAATTAATATGTAAAAGACCAGAATTGAAACTCAAAGAGTATAATGGCAAAGTACTGAAACCAAAGGCGAAGTACGTGCTCGGACCTGATCAAATAAAACATGTATGTCAATGGTTGAGACAACTGAGATTTCCAGATGGATATGTCTCTAACATTGCTCGGGCTGTGAAGATTGACGATGGACAGTTATATGGGTTGAAGAGCCATGATTGTCATATCTTTATGCAACGATTGATACCCCTAGCATTCCATGATATGTTAGACAAACCTATATGGGGGGTATTGTCTGAGTTGAGCGGATTTTTCAGAACATTGTGCGCATCGGAGGTCGTTGTATCAGATGTAAAGAATCTCGAGGACTCTGTCATCACCATTGTTTGTCTGTTAGAAAAGATATTTCCGCCAGCATTTTTCGATGTTATGGAACATTTGATCATACATCTGCCATATGAACTAAGGGTTGGTTGCCCTGTGCAATATCGATGGATGTACCCATTTGAAAGGTATATGTTTTTTTATATTTGTCTCTTTAATGACAGATATTTAAAATTTGAAATGTATATTCTTGTCAGATGCATGTTCGACCTAAAAAAAAAGGTTCGTAATAAAGCAAGAGTAGAAGGCTCTATTTGTGAGGCGTACACTTTAGAAGAGATTTCAAATTTCTCATCTATGTACTTCGAACCTCATATTCCAACACGTTACACATGCCCGCCCCGTAACGATGATGGAGAACAAGTAATTGTAGCTGACAAACTGTCGATATTTCAACCACTTGGGCATGCATTTGGTAGTTGCCGATCAAGGCTATTGACAGATCGAGAGCAAGATGCAGCACACATCTATATTCTTTTTAATTGCTCAGCGATCGACCCATACATCGAGTAAGTATATGTATATGCAACTCAATTATAAATCCTTTTATGTTCTATATGTGGATACATGGCTCGGTAATATAAGTATTTGTGGTTTGCAGACGATTTGATCTGGAGTTGCAAAGCGAAGTTTCACATCTCACTGATGCAGAAGTACAAAAAGAACGTGAAACTAAGTTTGTGGAGTGGTTGAAACAGTTGGTAAAGAAGCTAACATAAATTTTGTACTTATAAACAACACTAAGTTACTTAATTGATCGTGATCACAATAATTGTTTATGTTTGTGCGTAGGTTCGCCATGGTGATGTTAAAGATCAAGGAATATGTGATTTAGAAAATGGTCCGACCAAAGTTGTGCAATGCTACAACGGGTATATCGTAAATGGTTATCAATTCCATACAAAAGACTACGGTATAAACAAATCAACGATAAATAGTGGCGTGTGTGTCAAGGGTAGCAGCTACGATGAAAATGAACATGATTACTACGGTGTTATAGAGGAAATAATGGAGTTGACTTACTTAGGCATGAATAACAGGGTTCTGATATTCAAGTGTCATTGGTTTGATCCAACTGCAACAAGACTCGACAAAGCTTCAGGCATTGTGGAGGTGAATCACAAATCTAGGTTTGGAACATATGAACCATTCATATTAGCCTCGCAAGCTCAACAAGTTTATTATACTTCATATCCGAGTATAAAAAAGTCAGATAGAAATGAATGGTGGGCAGTTTGCAAGGTGAAATCCAAACTATACCCCGAGTATGATCAGTTACAGGAAGATGAGTTAGCTGAAGACAGTGATTACTATCAATCAGATGATGTCTATGACTTCGCTTATGGTCACGATGTTGCGCATGATATGCATGTCATATCTCTATTGGCCGATGAAACATTCATAGAGGAATGTGATCCAAATGATGTACCAAGTGGATGGGCAAACAATGAAGAAGAAGAAGAAGAAAGTCAAACTAGTGACGAGGAAGAATTCTCAAGCTAGTGAGCAAAATCTTATACTACAAACCTCTATTTAAATGCATTGTAATACTTGATGTGAGTTGTATTGCAATACTTGGTGTGAATGATTAAAAATTTTATTTGAATGTATATTAATACTTGATACGAATGATTCGAATGCATTGTAATACTTGATGTGAATGATTTCAATTATCTGAATGTATTATAATTTATGCAATTAACGAATGATTTGAATTAGTGCAATACTTGATGTGAATGATTTGAATTATTTGAATGCATTGCAATGCTTGATGTGAATGACTTGAATGACTTGAATGCATTGTAATACTTGATGTGAATTATTTGAATGTATTGTATGACATATATTATTTGTTAGAATATGGTTCGTGGAGGTTATAGTGGTCGCTCATCCAGTAGTAGTCAGGCTCAGCCTTCATCTTCACGGGCTCCTGTGATAGGTATATCATATAACTAACTGGATGCTTGATTAGTTCAAATGCGCATTCTGAGAATTTCTAATGTATTTTTTTACAGATGATGGTGCGCCTGTACACGACCCACCTACACCAGTTGATCGCACAAGTCAAGAGCCAACACAGGAAACAGGGTCTTCTCAGGCTGGCACAAGAAGACTCATTCGAATAGTGTATATCGATAATCGACCGTAAGTATTTTGTTTTCAATTATTGCATATCTTTTAAATAATTTATATTGATATTTACTGTGTAACAATTCATGTGCAGCACGAGGTTTGAGCCACAAGAAGTAGTACGGGAGATTAGGAATTCACTTCTTTAATATCTACCAGGACCAGTTGCTCAATGGAAAGAGTACCCAAAGGAGGTGTTAGACAGATTGTGGTCCTTATTCATGGTATACAGTTGTTCCTCATAGTTAATGTGTTTCATATTTAATTTATTTAAGCAATGTCTACTAACTTTCTGAAAATATTTGTAGGCTTCGAATCGCTTCGCAACTACGGTGGAAGAAAATGATGCAAGGAAGGTGTGGCAGAAGGTGGCTGTCAATCGATTTGCAGACATGCTGCACACTATGAAGACTGCAACAAAAAAAGCATCTGGCGTAGTAGATGATCCATTACTATGGAAGGGCCATGGTCCTATTACTATCAGGAGAGATTACTGGGATGAAATGTGTGATAAGTGGGCGGGAGATGCATTTAGAAATCGCTCTGCGAAGGCTGCACAAAATCGATCGAAGATGCCCGAAGCCCATCTACACACAGATGGATCTAAGACATTTGGGAGCCACCTAAAGAAAATGGTAACTCATCAATATATAATATTAATTTTATAAGTATTGTTGCAAACTTGTGTACTAAATCTTTTGTCATTTAACTTCGCAGGAAGCAGAAAAAGGAGGCAGTGTACCATATAAGGATGTGTTTGTAGAAACACATAAACGGAAGACCACGGGAGTCTTCGTATCAGAGAAGGCGAGAACGACAACGGTATGTATTAATTCTATTAATAATCATTGCAATATATATGCAAGTTATCATAATGTTATCATTAATTATTAATGAATACTTTAAACATTATTTTGTAGGAGACATATGAGCAACAGATGGTAGAGCGATATGGCGATGACGCTACTCAGCATCCATCATTTGATCCTACAGCATGGGTGACTGCAGCAGGTGAACCCAAAAAAGGTCGCGTGTTCGGGTTTGGGAGTAATATGAACACTTCACCAGTTATTGGTTCTTCCAGTTACGGCTCACCGACTTCTTGCGCCGACATAAGCTCCAAGCAGCCGACTATTCTTTCCAGTGATAATGTACGCGAGATCATTAATGAATCACTGAATAACTACTTACAATACACCGTCGCCCCCTTTCTCCGAAATGAGATCAAGGTCATAGTTCAGGATAGGGGATCTTCGATTCCAGGTCCCTCTCAGGTATAATCACATATTCAGTTTTTTGTCTGCCTTAGAACACATATGAGCATAATCGAATCACATATTCAGTTTTTTGACTGCCTAAGAACACATATGAGCATGTTATAATCACATATTCAGTTTTTTGACTGCCTTAGAGCACATATGAGCATGCTATAATAACATATAGAGTTTTTTTATTGCATTAGAGCACATATGAGCATGTTATAATCACATATAAAGTTTTTTTGCCTGCCTAAGAACACATATGAGCATGATAGAATCACATATAAAGTTTTTTTTACTGTATTAGAACACATATGAGCATGTTATAATCACATATTCAGTTTTTTGACTGCCTAAGAACACATATGAGCATATTATAATCACATATTCAGTTTTTTGACTGCCTTAGCACACATATGAGCATGCTATAATAACATATAGAGTTTTTTTACTGCCCTAGAACACATATGAACATGCTATATATCATTTATGATAGAATCACATATAAAATTTTTTGCTTTGCCTGCCTTAGAACACATATGAGCATGCTATATTCACATATTCAAATTTTTTACTGCCTTAGCACACATACGAGCATGATCGAATCACATATATAGTTTTTTGCCTGCCTTAAAGCACATCTGAGCATGGTAGAATCACATATAGAGTTTTTCTAGATGCTTTAGAACACATATGAACATGCTATAATCACATATTCAATTTTTTGACTGCCTTAGCACACATATGAGCATGATAGAATCACATATATATATATAACTTTTTGTCTGCCTTAGAGCACATATGAGCATGATAGAATCACATATAAAGTTTTTTTTACTGCATTAGAACACATATGAGCATGCTCGAATCACATATTCAGTTTTTTGCCTGCCTAAGAACACATATGAGCATGTTATAATCACATATTCAGTTTTTTGACTGCCTTAGAGCACATATGAGCATGCTATAATAACATATAGAGTTTTTTTATTGCATTAGAGCACATATGAGCATGCTCTAATCACATATAAAGTTTTTTTGCCTGCCTAAGAACACATATGAGCATGATAGAATCACATATAAAGTTTTTTTGACTGTATTAGAACACATATGAGCATGCTATAATCACATATTCAGTTTTTTGACTGCCTAAGAACACATATGAGCATATTATAATCACATATTCAGTTTTTTGACTGCCTTAGCACACATATGAGCATGCTATAATAACATATAGAGTTTTTTTACTGCCCTATAACACATATGAACATGCTATATATCATTTATGATAGAATCACATATAAAATTTTTTGCTTTGCCTGCCTTAGAGCACATATGAGCATGCTATATTCACATATTCAATTTTTTTACTGCCTTAGCACACATACGAGCATGATCGAATCACATATATAGTTTTTTGCCTGCCTTAAAGCACATTTGAGCATGGTAGAATCACATATAGAGTTTTTCTAGATGCCTTAGAACACATATGAACATGCTATAATCACATATTCAATTTTTTGACTGCCTTAGCACACATATGAGCATGATAGAATCACATATATATATAACTTTTTGTCTGCCTTAGAGCACATATGAGCATGATAGAATCACATATAAAGTTTTTTTTACTGCATTAGAACACATATGAGCATGCTCGAATCACATATTCAGTTTTTTGCCTGCCTAAGAACACATATGAGCATGTTATAATCACATATTCAGTTTTTTGACTGCCTTAGAGCACATATGAGCATGCTATAATAACATATAGAGTTTTTTTATTGCATTAAAGCACATATGAGCATGCTATAATCACATATAAAGTTTTTTTGCCTGCCTAAGAACACATATGAGCATGATAGAATCACATATAAAGTTTTTTTGACTGCATTAGAACACATATGAGCATGCTATAATCACATATTCAGTTTTTTGACTGCCTAAGAACACATATGAGCATATTATAATCACATATTCAGTTTTTTGACTGCCTTAGCACACATATGAGCATGCTATAATAACATATAGAGTTTTTTTACTGCCTTAGAACACATATGAACATGTTATATATCATTTATGATAGAATCACATATAAATTTTTTTGCTTTCCCTGCCTTAGAGCACATATGAGCATGCTATATTCACATATTCAATTTTTTTACTGCCTTAGCACACATACGAGCATGATCGAATCACATATATAGTTTTTTGCCTGCCTTAAAGCACATCTGAGCATGGTAGAGTCACATATAGAGTTTTTCTAGATGCCTTAGAACACATATGAACATGCTATAATCACATATTCAATTTTTTGACTGCATTAGCACACATATGAGCATGATAGAATCATATATATATATATATATATATATATATATATATATATATATATATATATATATATATATATATATATATATATATATATATAACTTTTTGTCTGCCTTAGAGCACATATGAGCATGATAGAATCACATATAGAGTTTTTTTATTGCCTTAGATCACACATGAGCACATGATAGAATCACATATAGTGTGTAATTTATTTCATTATATTTTGTTTATCAATACTGACTGTTCTTTTCTTGTGTAGGCTGCTAGCGATAATCAGCGTAGTGGAGCTGAAGGGACAGATAAAGACAATGAACAAGAAGACGCATAAAATCTTGGCGATGATTAGAGGACTATGTTGAAGAAGTTCTATTTTTTTTATTTTTCCTAATTGTAATTATTGAATTGTAAATAATTAAACTTTTTAATTTTAAGGTGGAACGGTTAATTGTTGTAGATTCTTGTTATATGAATTTTTTTGTGTGGTTTGTTTTTTATTTACAGGAAATATAATTGTACAAGAAATAGAAATTGTACAGTTCTCGGTATTTAATTTTCAAATAAATTTTTTTTTAATTTTTTTTCTTGTTTGCGACGGATTAGCGACGGAACCATCCGTCGCTATTCATATTAATCTAGCGACGGCATAACGACGGAAGTAAATCTGTCGCCAAGCCGTGGTCGCCGTTTAGTACCGGCGGATTGGCGACGGAATATAGCGCTCGTTATTCCTTCGCAATTAGCGACGGACCTGGCGACGAAATAATTCCGTCGCCAGTTAGCATCGAAATATTTGCGACGTAAGCATACTGTCGACTCGTTGTCGCTAATCCGTCGCTAACCATGTTAGCGACGGATTAGCGACGGAATGTGGTCGTCGCTAATCTACTGCTTTGTTGTAGTGCCTCTCTCCCTACACCCCCACCAGGTGGGTTTGGGTGTCAGTGACCCCACCTGTGGCTTACCTTGTAGGGGTGTCAACAAGTCGGGTTTACCCAGACCCAACTCGTACCAAATCCTATAGGGTCCAGGTATGGTGATAAATAAGAAGTCCCGATTAAGACCCGGGTCCAGACTCGAAGGTCTGATTAATACATGAAGCCTGGTATAGTTTGTGAAATTTTATATCAGACCCAGGCCCAACTCGAGTTCCGATTAAGACCCACAATTTTTCAATGTAAAATTGATAATTTGGCCCAAGTCTGGTTCATGTAGTTTTTATCGGGTCCGGGTATGGTTTCTCTTATTATGGGTCCGATTAATCCTGAGTTCAGACCCAATACCATTGTCGAAAATCGGGGCCAGGTCTGGTTCCACTTGGGTCCGAACCAAAAACGGGCCAGTTGACACCCCTATTACTTTGTAGAGGGGCATGCAGGCCCATTAAGTGACTTGGTTCTCGGTGAGGTTTCCTCATCATACAAAAAAAAAAACTGTTTGATTAAATTGGCTGTGGAATGGCTTGGCCTGTTAACTTTCCAGTTGGGGTATGATCATATCACAAATAACGTTCTCGGAAATTTCTTATCTTGGGAGATTTGAAAATTCATGTTTTTCTCCGAAAATTCTTGGGAAAATATCGGTCACTAAAAATATTATAATAAATTTTTTCTTAGTAGTACATAGTATTGGTAGCACTATTACACATTTGAATATGAGTAAAATATTAGACAAAAAAAAAAAGTTTTGATAAACATTTATAGTGTTATACATAACATGTGTATGTGTTAAGATATTTACACATTTTCCACATACATAGTACAGCAGACTGCGTAACACTATTGAAACCGGTAACAAGTGAAGTAGCCCCGTATCGCTCAGGAGGGCGGAAAACTATCATTTAAAGACTGGTTGACTTTAAATTTGCCGGTTTTCCAAAATCCTCTGTTGAATAGATGGTATGCCTGACATCGCTTTAATATTGCGCTGACGGCTTTTTATTATATCGGGAGAATTTTAAAATTTCAACTATATTTGTAACTATGCGTATGATGCCCTTGGTCCTGGTTACAACTAGGGGTGTCAATAGGTCGGGTTTGACTAGGACCCAACCCATACCCTACACTTTAGGGTCAGGGTTTGGTGATAAACAAGAAAGTCCCATTAATATATGGATCTGGGTATGGTTGTTAAATTTCATACCAGACCCCAGGGCCAATCGACCGGACTTCTGACTAAGATCCACAAATTTTTAATGTAGTGTGGTCCAGGTTCATGGAATCCTTATTAGATCAGGGTATAGTTTCTCTTATCGTGAGTATGATTAGACCGGGATCCAGACCCGGTACCATAATCTCAAATTAGGTATGAGTTTGGTTTCACTTGAGTCCAATCCAAACCCGACCAGTTGACACCCCAAGTTACAACTTTCGTTGCACATGTTTGACTGCCTAATATGGAAGGCTGAGAGAAATGCCAAATTGCATTGCCATTGGAAATATGGGCTCATCCATCCAAGTAGGGTTCCAGGCTGGTGGGGGGAGGAAGGGGGTTGTTGTTGTTGGTCGCTTGGAAGGTGAGACCCTTAAAACTGAAATGAATAGGTGAGTCCCTGCTGGCTGAAAAAACAGACCATTTTTTCCTGTAGTTGAATGCAGGGTTGGTCCACTCATTTAAGGCGCATGGTTTTAATTGTTGGCTCATTGGAGATAGGGTGATGATGTTGTTGGACCTACTTTGCCCCTTTTCTCTATAATGGTGGAATGGCAATAGCCCTCTCTTCTGATGACTATAACATGACATCATGACCACTTGGGTTTTATTCAAATATAAAAAATTCTTTTGATATTTAAAAATGAGAAAATCAATAAGTTTGACTTAGGATATGGGAAAATCATAATTTTAGTATAATATATACCTAAAAAATAATAAAATGAACCTGTCATGATCTTATTGTGAATTTAACTCAACAAATTCAATTTACTTATGTGTTTGTTACACAGATCATGATCCCTTTATGAATATCAAGAATTGAGTACCAACAGCTAGATGTAGAATTTGACAAGTCATTGCCTTCTCCCAAAAATCTCCTTCTTTTCTGCTAAACCCAGAATTTAATTTCCCCCATTTATTCAACTTACAGCATGACAAGATGGAATTTGTTGCTATAAATCCAAATGTAACCCAACAAAACCATGACATTTTATTTTGAAGGATGGTTTAGTCATATAGTTAGGAGGTTAATAGGGGTTCAGAATTTTGCAAACTGCTATAAATCCAAACATAACCCAACATATATAACCATGGCTTTTTATTACAAAGGATATAAAAACATTACAGATCATGGTTGAATTTCCGTCAACATGGCATCATATATTGAGCCACAGTGGGCATCCTGTTCTGAGTCTGACTGGTGACTCTCTAATCCATGACAGAGGCCACATGAAGTACACATCTAATGGTCTTTCCATCGTTCAAGAGCTTAAATGCTTTATTGATCTGAGACATTGGCAGCTCATGCGTTATAAACCCTTCCAGATTAACCTCCTGAAATCAAGCATAAAACCACAGTTACCAACAATAATGAAGATATACATAGGTAAAATATATGGTGGTTGACCAACGGGGGCTTCTCTTGTTTGGTAGGAGCTGTTAGTGAACGTTACAATGTGTTGGGACGTTGCAAGTTAGTGTTCCTTTCGTGTTTTTTTGGTGCTGGCTGTCCATAAGCCCTATGATGGACGGTCAGCGCCATTCCACTGTAGCTTTGCACTTAAGGGTTGCGTAGCTAACACTTTTTTCTATATATATATATATATATATATATATATATATATATATATATATATATATATATATATATGTCTGTGTGTATGCATGCTCAAGTAATTAAGAAGGTTCACTCACCCCTTTCATGCACCTCTGGGCTAGGCTGGGCAACTGTGTCTTACCCTTGAAACCTCCAAAGGTAGACCCAATTATACCTCTCCCATCAAACAATTCCATGGGGTGCAGTGGCAGCATCTTCGGACTAGGGTGAACCCCCACGAGTATGGTCATCCCCCATCCCTGTGCACATGAGAGAGAAGAAGGTTCAACTCAGGTCATTTTCATGTTAAAAAGGACAAAACTTGTCACATGCTTTTGTAGAATATTATAATGTAAAATAGAAATGGAATATGTTTTCTTCTCTGATGAAAAAAATTGTGGTGGTTTTCTGTGGTCTTCAGTGTCATTGTTCAACCTAAGGTTATTTTAACGTTATAAAGGGGAGAAACTGTCACCAGATTTTGTAGAATATTAGAGTGTCAAATAGAAATGGAATATGATTTCTTGTCAGATGAAAAAAAATTGGTGTTTTCAGTGGTCTTCAATGTCACTGTCAATGGACCGGGTATGGGTCCAGCTCAACAAGTGAGGATATGACCTAGGATGTCAATGGGTCGGGTTTGACCCAGACCCGACCCGTACCATACCTTATAGGGTCAGGGTTTGGTGATAAATAAGAAGACCCTATTAGAATCTCGGTCGGACCCGAAGGGTCCAATTAATACATGGATCCGGGTATGTTTGTGAAATTTTATACCAGAGCCATGCCCGACCCGAGTTTCGATTAAGATCCATAATATTTTAATGTAAAAATAATAAAAAAATATTATTTTACAGGGTATGGTCCGGGTATGGTTCATGTAGTCCTTACAGGAGACCCGAGTGCGGACCCGGTACCATCATCTCAAATCATGGTTTCACCTGAGTTCAAACCAAACCCGACCCGATTATGACCCTAACCGGCACAGTGACCTCAGTACTTTTATTCTGATTTTGGTTGGGTATAAATTTTGTGGTGTTTCAATGGTCCTCAATATCAGTCAATTGGCCGGGCCGGCATGGGTCCAGTTCAAGTTCAAGTGAGGATTTGACCCTAGGGCTGTCAACGGGTGGAGTACCACACCTATTAGGGTATATACCTAAACCCACCCATCTAACAAATTGCCGGCCGGGTTCAGGTTTTGTCAGGTCGCAAAAATGGAACCTCAAACCCCAACCTGCATAATTTCAGAAATTTACTTTTACTGAAAAATATATATATATATATATATATATATATATATATATATATATATATATATATATATATATAATACTTGGGTCGGGTACCCAGAAAAAATCATAACCCAAACCCGGTCTACATATTGCTCAAGTCAAGTTGGTTCAATCCTAGTATTATTTGGGTCGGCACTTTTCATGCTCATACCCGGGAATTTGATTCACGTCCGGTTGAGTACTGGGTACAATTGACAACCTTACTTGACCCTAACCTGCACAGTGACTTCAATAGTCCTATTGTGCCTTCATTGGATGTTCCTCTACACTCACCCACCCACCCACCCTTTCCAACCCCCCATGTGTCAGATCTGATACTGTCTAAAGAAATAGTTTTCTAAGAAGACTTGATGCTAGGCATTATCAGTATCAAACATATCATGACTGTCACATCCATTTGACATATTCTAAATTTGAATGGTGTCTTTGGTTAGGTATATTCAAGATATTCTTGACTCGTGCAAAAGCTCCAAACTAAGGGTCAACCCTGCTTTAGCACGAAAGTTTAAAAAAAGAAGTTTCAAGTATCATGGTCAAGTCCCAATCACGCATCTTTTTCCATTATTTTAATTGTTTTAGCCCTTAAACAAACGGTTTCCACGCAGAAAAAAGGATATGCAAATTAAGACAAGCAAAAGTAGTGGCAAACAGGGGCGTCAATGGATCAGGTTTGACCCGGACCCAACACGTTCCAAACCCCATAGGGTCAGGGTTTGGTGCTAAACAAGAAGGTTCGATTAATATATGGAGCCAGGTATGATTTGTGAAATTTCATCGAGAACCAAGTTCCAATTAATTAGATCCACAATTATTTTTCAATGTAAAAATGGTCCGAGTCATGTAATATTTATTGGTTCCTGTTATGGTTTCTCTTATGATGAGTAGGATTAGACACCAGGTCTGGACCCTATACCATCATCTCAAATCAGGTTTGGGTCTGGTTAATTATGTATACTTGGATCTGAACCAAACCTGACCCTTTGATACCCCTAGTGGCAACCCCAGAACATAAGGGGACATCATGGGTTCGAAACCCACGGACGAGTGTCCTTTGCCACGAGGACAAAGTTGTATGGACTTCCTGATGGGTGAGGGAGATATGAAGTTTTTACATCAATGAGCTCGGTAGTGAGTTTCCCTGGTTACTGCAAAAATGAAAGACACTTCAAAAAGAAAGAAGGGCCAAGTGCATACATCATGTGTAGATAGAAACGCCTCACGAACAACCCCGCAGTTGCCTGCACACTCGAAGCTGTAGTCAACTCCTCCCTCGCTCATTTCTCTAATCACCTGCACATTTATATATTAGCAATACAAGATTAGGACGATTTTTAGGACGAAGGTAATCTCCAAGTGGGGTCACCGACACCCAAGCTCTTATAGAGTCCACCAGTGAAAGGCACCCCGCACACTCGGTGAGAGTCTAACCTGAGACCGAGAGATCAGCACCTTCTCCCCAGGCCTGCTACCACGCGGGCCGCCCCAGGCGAATGTATTATCAATATTATATATATGTCAAATGAAACCATAAAACCAAGTTTTTTTTTTTTTTTTTTTCATGTATCCCTTTTGGCTTACCTGATGGATGGGTCTATCGTAATCTCTGGGATTGACAAACTCTGTGACTCCCATTGCTTTAGCTGTTCAAACCATCACATCAACAATGACATTATAAGAAACCAACAAAGGTAGAACGTAAGCATGAAAATGAACAGACAATAGTTATATTGCATGCAAGATTTTTCCTTTTTTTAAACCTTTGGTGAATTTATCAGGGTTAATATCTATGCCAATTATCTTAGAAGCCCCACTAACTCTTGCTCCTTCGGCGACCTGAAGAAAAAAAATACAAAATTTCCATTAATGCTGTTTAAATTTTTACTCTGAGAAAAATAACAAGATCTATTCATTGTCGTAGTATCCAAGTTTACTTGCTACTTATTATAGGCACGAGATCGGGTTTAAAATTCAGGAAAAATATCTGTTTTATGCGTGTACTTTGCCGATTTATTTTCTCTAATTTAGTCACAAATAAAATTTCCATATATATTGCCTTGTTTTCATGTACCAAAATATCCTTGGTGGTAGTTGGCTTGGCTGGGGCTATCTTTTCAATATTGGTTTGCTGGGCCACATTTGACTAGAAATCAAATTTGAGTTGGAGTCATGTGAATTTGAATTCTCACATAATTAGTGAGAAAACGATGGTTGATGTTTGGTAAGCCAATGCCAATGGGATTCATTCTTTCATTTACATGACAGTCTGAATCTCATGAGATGTTACTAAACATGTAAAAGTTGATGGAGACTAGTTCGCAGGTCCCACATGGTAATGACTTATCAAGTGTCTTCCAAAGATTCATATGGTTCCCATCATACTTCATATGGTGGACTGCATTCTACCTCAATCGTAGCTGTCTGTCCGTCCAACCAACTGCTAGGATTAGTTCACATTCTCACACAGAATGCGGACTAATCCTAACCATCCGATACAATCGCTAGGATCAATATAGGATCCTGCTGCATATATGTCTTAGGATAGGGGATCATTTTCACAATGATAATAACCGTATGGTTCAGGAATGTCCATTTGAGTGGAAACAGGATGTAATAGTTTTGAACTTACAGCAAGGCCCACTCCTCCTAGGCCAAAGATAGCCACACTTGATCCTGGCTCCATTTTTGCTGTGTTCCATACAGCCCCAAACCCTAGCAAACAAAACCCAGTCAAAGGAAATCTTCCTCATTGAAGAAAGGTACCTTGGTGTAGCATTGTAAACAATTCATAAGCCTAAACCAAATTCTTTGCAAAATTTATTCTTCTTTATTAAAAATTTCTACTCTATATATATCAGAGCATTTGAGGGCCTACTCTTGTGGATAATTCCAGAAAGTTGGAAATTAGTAGAGGCCTGCATATCAGGTGCTGCACGTCTATGCAAAAGAGCATCTGCCACACTAGTTTCCTTTTTTTTTGTTTTTACGACAGAACCCTCACCGAGAACCTGATCATTCAATGGGCCCCGCCCCAAGCAAGGTAAACCCCGGCTAAGGTCAGTGACACCCAAGCCCTTATGGTGCCCAACAGTTAAAGGCACTCATACACCTGGGGTGGGAGTAGAACGCGGGACGAAGGGGTCAGCACCTTCTCCCCAAGCCTGCTAGTACCACTCGGGCGACCTTGGCCGGTTTCACACCAATTTCTATTCACTTTGGTGCTAAACATAGACCAGATTAAGGCTTTGAATCCCCAGCAGCTGCCCCTATAGTTTGAAAGGAATTCAGATGGATCTGGCTTACTCCAAACCATAGTCAGAAATATCGTTGAGTAAAAGATATGGGCAAGGATAACTTTCAGAAGTGGGCCACGTAAGGCAGGGAGTTCATGCAGCCTCAATCGGGGTTTTCCTCGCTTCGGCCATAAAAAAAGAAAGATATTGACAAGGAAGGATATCGTGATGTATTGAAAATTCTAGTTTTTCATAGGGAATAACTTGGAAAATTATCAGTATATATATGGTCTATAATCCACAAAAATATTTTTATCACTTTAATATCGTGATAAAAACGAGATACATTTTGAAAACATTGAATTTTTTGGGTATAATATCCGACTATGTAAATATGGCAACAAAATCAGGAGGTGATACTTGTGATTATGCTCCAAAGCCGGAAATGCACGAAAATATCACGCTTCCTTTTCGGTGGGACTCACGTAAGTTTGATGAGTTTTTGTACTCTGCATCGGGCAAAAAGGCCGGATGCCATTAATGGACTGCTTTTGTGGTCAAGGGACTAAAGGGTCCTTTTTGGAACCATACGCAGAATGCACACCAAAAATATCAAAAGTTGTTGCATGTCACTGTCAACAAGCATATGGGTTAGCGTCCCTTGCCCATGCGGTGCATACTCTTGTGGAGAGGAAGGACGTGAAACGGGCCCCGCCTCGCCTCGATGGAGGACATGAAACTGGAATGGATCTGGGATAGAGGTTAAAATCAAAACCCATGCCAAGATGGACTTACTATTGCCCCCACCCCGCCTCGCCCTGTCCTGTTGCTGATCCCCTATCCCTATTAATTGAATTATTATTATACCTTTATAAATGTTATAAAATCATATATTTATTTATTTTTAACCTTAACATAAAACTCTTTCTCGAACCTTTCCTTCCTCTAACGCTAGTGAGCTGCATGAGCTCTCATTTCTCTCATCTCCATCCTTTAGCGACGGAAGGACCATGAAAATGGAGCCCCATCTCACCTTGTTTGGACAGGGGATGGAGGACATGAAATGGAAAATGAACCGAGGATGGAGGTTAAAATCAAAGCCTGTGCAGGGGGGGGGGGGGATAAATTTTTGAGACATGGAGACCTTGTCCCCCACACCATCCCCGACCCACTGCCATCTCTATTCACGAGTGAGTGAGGTATCTGAAAAAAGAAACAAGCAGTCCAATGTGATTAGATTTGGTGATACGATTATCCATATGTTTTATTCAACATTTCATATGAATGTCCAACTCCGATTATGATGTTGGTAGTGGCTTAACGCGAAGAATCTAGGGACCGTTTGACGGAGCAGACAGGACTGTGTAGAACAGTTATGTCTGGACACTGCTATTTAGATGCGAAGTTGTCCTAGACAAGCCGCGTCAGAGTACACCATTTTTTTGGGGGGGGGGGGGGTTTAGGTGTTCTGGACAACACTATTTCAGGGAGAGTGTCGGAACACTGAAGGACATACGCACGGGACCCCGTGTTTCAGGCGTCCTGTGCATCCGCCATATGAATTGGACGAAGGCAGACGCTATTAATTGCCTGCGCAATTAAGCAACCCCTAATGGAACATGGATCCCGTTGTATAACACATAATGCGATCCATCCTCTGTTAATGCCAGCCGTCCAACCAACAGTTAGGATTAGTCCACATGCTGGCCGGGAATGTCAACTGATTTAAACCATCCATATGCGTCAGCTGAGTTGTGAAGATTGATATAGGATCCTACCGCATCACATATCAAAGGATAGAGTCCTTTTTCAATCTAATCCAGTAACAAACATGTACTACCAAAACTCAGACTGCTACAGCTCCGTATCTTTGTAACATCCATCATTTGTGGAGACAGAGGAGAAACGTTTGGAATGTTACCTGTGGAGACCCCACAACTCAGAAGGCACATCTTCTCTAGGGGTGCCCTCTTGTCGATCTTCACCACGCAGCCATGGTCTAAAACTGTGTACTCACTGAAGGTGGAGGTGGAGAGGAAGTGGTAGATCGGTTGGCCCTTGATCGAGAACCGAGTCCTCCCATCCCCCAGCATGGTGCTCCTGAAGGGATCCACACGGTACTTCTCGCACAGGTTAGTCTTCTCGGATTTGCAGTTGGCGCAGTGGCCGCACTCCCCACTGAAGATGGGGATCACGTGGTCTCCTGGCCTCATGTCCTCGACCCCTTCCCCCACGCTCTCCACAATCCTTCACACACAAACCATCCATCTTCATTCGTTAAGGGTGCGTTTGATTCGCAGGACACCGGTCCCTGCCAGGGCGTTGTCCAGTGTTTGATACACATGGTGCAGTGTCCAGTACAGGACAAAGCACGTCCAGTGCAAGCACTTTACAAAGCGTTGCCCAGGACGCGACTGGACATGACGTTTGTCCTGTGATGCAAACACGTCGCAAGGATCAACAGAAAATAGTAAGATTAGGAGTCCTTAAAAGCATCAAAATTGACTCACCCTGCAGCTTCATGGCCTAATATCCTTGGGAACTTCCGTTGGGCTTCATTCTTAGCAATGATGTGAGAGATAATATCATGATGAGAACAGAGGCCAAAAACAAGAGAACAAAAGAGAAGCTTTTTGTTGTCGTTTTTATATATTGAGTTTCAACTTGGAGTTTTATGCCTTGGGACAACGACTGTAAGTATAACAGGCTGAGCCAGTGTGACCAGGTCTTCGATAACGCGGTTTTTTCGAGCAACAATTTGAAAAAAGGAAAATCTTACCACTCCTTTCCAGGAACTGAGATCGGTATGGCAAATGGATGTGTAGATAACCTTGACCCGAACCTCCAACTTCTGAGGTGGCTCAACTTGAATCTCCTCGATCACAAATGGCTCATTAGGACCCCAAAGCACAGCAGCTACAAAAAGGAATAGAAGGGAAAATTCACCAACTTGAGAGAGAGAGAGAGAGAGAGAGAGAGAGGCCTACCCTTGCATGTGATAACTTTGCCCTGTGTAGTAGGGAAATCAAAGCAATCTCCAGAGCCGTTAGGGATACTACCCATCTTGTGTAAGACTCTTTTTCCTTGGGACTAACTACTGTGCTGTATTGGGGGTTGTCATGATGCACCCCTTTTTAAAGAGCAGGCCGCGCACTGAAAATGGTAAGGGATTGACGAATTTGTCACCACCAAACTTTGATTATCTTTTTTTGTGTAAAAAAATAAATTGGATCATGTGGGCTAGCTTCATGATTAGATTAAGACATGTTCAACGACACCTCACAAATGGCCAAAATCTATAGGACCCAATGCCCTCTTGGGTTCATTGTTGCTACTTCCAAGTCTTTGAATTTGGAATTGTGGTCCATACAGAACATAGGTATGAACCATTCAAGGATTGTGGTACTTCTTATGATCTTTTGCAAATCACCTAACCCCATGGATGTCTTCGACAGTTTATTTGTTAGCAATCAAGATTTTTTTTTTTTTTTGAAAGGCAAGATAGGGTTAGGCAGACCCTACCAGTTATACAACTATACCCTTGGGTTTTGAACCTGCAACATCCCAACACAAGGTGACGTGCACTAGGAGTCAAACATTTGACCGTGTGTTTTTTTTGTTGAAAAATATGATCCTTTAGATCTTGAATATTTATGAAAATTTTGGAACGTTGAATTTTAATTTTAAATAGAAACTGCTTACTTATGGTAATTGGACTATTCAGTGGTCAATTTTTAGAAAATTAAGCATATAGGTTACATGTGTACGGTCTGATTTCAAGAAAACAAAAAACTGTATGCACCTACTCCCCACTCTTCGAATGCTTGGGCGGTAATTTTATATCTATGGCATAGTATTACCTTTATGAGATGCATCAGATCTGATTTCATATCTTGCCTCTAAATCCTTAACATATTGAGATTTTGTGGAGGACATATTTTGATTTGATTGTGTTCTCTATTGAATACTATTTACATGACTCACTCACGTTCTTGAACTTGAGTGCATAGAAGAAGATTTATATAGATCCAACCTCGAAACACAAAATCTAACCATTGGATCATGTTCAGCATATGCAATTTATTACTTTCATGAGTAAAAGTTGACTTGATATGATGTTTTATACCATTTTTAAACCACCCTTATTTTCTTGAATTGTGAGCGATTGATTTTATTTTATGATCTCAAAAATGATGTATTATAACCTATTAAACATGATGAAACCTTCTCATATAATAAATAAATCATGTAAAAACGCATTTCTAAGGTTAGATTTACCATTTAGTGGCTAGATCTATGCAATCAAAAGTGTGTACCACAGTATGATATCATGTTACTAAACCACTATATATTTTTTCACAGACACACACATATATATATTAATGAAGGTATGAAACTAATGAGTAGAAAAACACTTCAAAAATTTCTATTTTTTTGTAGATCAAATGTTACCGATGTGATCTACATGATTTGTTTAGTAGGAAACTTAATTTTTTTGAATCATGTGATTATGATAAGTAATTAGGTTTTTAAAGGGGTTCAAAAATCAACGGCCCACAATGTGCTAAAATTTTATAAATCAAAAGATCACATTTTAATATCAGAAAAGCATGATCCAAGGTTTCATCCTTAGCAAACAAACCATGCTGAACACATCTATTTTGTTAGATTAAGGCGATTGAAATTTTATATATATGTGCGCGTGTGTTTCTTTTCCGACTCGCTATTTAAAATCTTTGTAAATTGTGGAGACTCTAAATATCATGTTTTTTTCATCAGAAACTTTCAAGGTACTCTGGATCACTTGATCCGCTCTCTTTAATCGGCCTCTTGTGTCACGCCTTGATTGGGCCGGAACCGATCAGGTTGCAGTCTATCCTAAAGTAATCGAGATGACATCATTTGATGATATTTCAATTTCTTTGTGAGCCTGTTTCATTTTTTAATTCGATAACTTGTGGTACGAAACATGTTTGACTCTTCATCTGCTTCACATGGGGTATTTAAGTATTTCAAAGTGTTTTTTTTTTTTTTAAGAACAAGTATTTGAAAGTGTCAAACTCAACCAACGGGGCCTCCACGTGGTTGGTAGGAGCTGTCAGTGCATGTTTCCTTGTGGTTGGGAGGTTGCAGGTTCAAACCCCAGTGTTACTATTGAATAATAACTGGGGGGTCTGCCTAACCCCAACTTGCCTTTCAAAAAAAAAGTGCAAAACCCATTTCATAAATTGCATATCAGGAAGCTTTTGATTAGAAAGTTTTGCTTCTGTGTGTTGGTTACATAATCTCTCACAAGCAAATGAGCTATCTATCCATGAAAGCTTTTTTCTTTCTTTCTTTTTTTTTCTTTTTAAGAAAGCCAGGTTGGGAGATTGCCCCCTGCAGTCACACTCGAACCAGAAACCTCTTAGTTATTTTTGTTATGATAAGAAACCCTTGCTGAAGCGAGGAAAACCCCTGCAGTCACGATTACCCTGCCTTACATGGCCCACCTCAGAAACCTCTTAGTTAAAATGCAATTAATCGATCGACCGTCCAGCCATAAAGTTCGATTCTTCAATACCAACTTCATATGCATTATAGGATGATTTGGTATAGTCAAATTGCATAGAAAACAGAGGATGGCCTTAAACAAAGAAATTGGGTTCTGAAATTTGGTCAATATATGCATGATTTCAAAGAACAGAGGTGTAGGGCTTCATTTTCTATGATAATTAATTTGCTTACTGCCGACTCTGGTTGTCATCTTTAAAGGAATCCTACCAAACGCTCACATGCGAAGTGTCCCCCTCTTGCATCATCAGGCTGGAAATGGATCTGACCAGAAACATATTTGTTAAGAAAACAAAAACTCCAAGTATAGTAGTATCATGTTCTCCTAGAGTCAAAACTATACTGCCCGGACAGCAAACATAAGTACGGCAGACACAGCTAGTGCAGCTAGGTCTCTGATCCTGGGTGGTTTTTCGGTGTAAATATCAAAAAAAAAAGAAAAAAGTAAAAGAGTAAGTACTAGCCCTCAATCTTATGTTGTTCATCCATGCAATGAACGGCATTGCAAATACCAAGGATGGACTCCTCGTCTTCTAGATGGGTCCCACATTTTTTTAGAGTTGTAGATGCCTTAGATGAACGGTATCTAAGCCTTGCAAAATAATTCTTTGGGATGTTGTTCATTGCATGGTCAGAACTTGCTCTGACCTGATACACAGTTGAAGTAAAATGAGAAAGAATCTACCTTGTTTTCTTTTTTTTCTTTGTTTTCCAAGAGGCAAGCTTCAAGATTGCCCTTAGGGATGCAAACAGATCAGATATTCGTTACCTAAGATTAACATGTTATTTTTAGATTTCCAATTCTTTTAAGTAGAATCCCAATGTACATTGGATCAGATTTGGATATGTTAAATTGGACTACTTTCAAATTCCTATTGGATTTGGATTGATACTTTAGGTCGAACCAAATTCACATTTGGATTAAAATATAATCTAATTACATATTTTCATTTTTTTTAATACATCCAGTATTACCACATGCATTTTGGATGTGGAATTAAGCTTAGCACATTAGATCTAATTGGCATCCAGATCAAATTTGAAGCAACAGCTTGCATTTTGTGTTTGAATTTGGGTCTATCAAAATTGAGTTGGATCCAATCCATTTTGATGTGTTCTAGTGGGCCTAGGTAGTGATTATGGCTTATGTGGGTTGGGTTGGGTCACGATTGTTTCTGGACTAGGATTTAGGCAAAATAGGTTATGGTGTTAGAATTAATTCTCCTAAACATAAAATAAGTAGGATCCGACTTTTGGTGAGTAGGTTAAGAACAGATAAGAGTAACTAAGGTTAATTTTGAAGGTTTGGACTCAGTATGGTTAGGAAGAAACATTATTTTTAAGTCAGGCTAATTTTTAGAAATCACAAGAACAAAATGTTGTAATGGATTTCTAGGAGGTTGTGATTGTAATGGCTTTAGGGAGTGGGTTTCAGAGACTTACACAATTTAGGAAAGATGTCCTAAGGTTGAGAGAGAGTCTAGTCCATCCGTGGATGACATAGAAACTACGTTTAGTGCAGAGTTGGTTCTAGTCCACCAAGGAGTTGATGCAGTCTACACGATCAATATGTAGAATTGGTTCTATATAGTACTTAAAAAATTCCAAACCTTAAAGGGTTAGTACTACCTTACGTAACCAGGAGATAAACCCTTATAGAAAGGATGAATGAGTCAAGGGATAGGGCCTCATAGAGATAAGGAAAGAAGAGAGTGAGGGCCTAGAGGCCAACGGAAAGAGAGAAAGAGAACTAGACGTCCTTGAGAAGGACACACCCAAGAGAGAGAAAACGGATTTATACTTCATCATCAAGTTGAGCCCCTTATATAAGTCAAAGGAGTTCCTACATAATTACAGAAATTTAAGTAAAATAAAATCAAATGTCCCACTACTTAGTAAGTACTAACTAAAACACTAATGAGAGACACTAATATAAGAGGCTTTTGAGCTCTAAGGCCATAAAGGAGAGAAGCATAAGTGTCACACACTTTAAGAGGGAAGGTCAACCTTCTTAGTCGGCCTCATAAGACCAGCCCGCCTTTAGGTTAGACCTGGGTTCGAATCAATTCGCTTCCTTGGATCAAGTATGATTCATTGGGCGCTTCATTGGATCTGGGTCTCAAATACAAAATGAGGTGACACCCTAAACCAAATGTCTCTCTTGGCTGGGGATGTTGCAAATGTTGATGTGGCACCTTAGGATGGATCTCATAGTTGGATGGATCATGGATATGAATCTACATGAATTGGGTTCTCAACCGTTGCTTGGCATTCAAAACTTGCATTTGGGTCTTTCTCTTCTTGATCCAGATCTTCCACTTGTGGCTCTATAGCAATGTTTGAATCCTCTCAAATCCTTTGATATAATGGATTTAGATATGAGTATGCCTTATTCAGATCTATTTGGGCCACTGGATATGGGTTGGGGTCTTCAATATCGAGATTCAACTTTCATGTCAAGGGCAATTGACATGAAGTAGTATCCTCTAGAATTTAGGTCTATCACATTTTCACCTTTAATTGTCATGTAAGAATCCAACCCAAGACCATTGGTTGTGATAGTGTGACCTAACTGCCAAGTTATCTAATCTAAAAAGCAAGAACACAAAAAAAAATGGCTCTTTTTACAGATCTAGCTCCAATCTTTTATAGATATATACTCAATTACATCGAAATCTCAATGCAAATCAAGCTTACAACACTGCAACCATTGATCAAATTCTAGGTCCATATGGGAAGGAACATGATCCAGCCTGCTGACAAACTTCAGTACACTAGGTCCTTGGCAAAGCTTGGCAGTGTTACTATGATTGTGGGGATATATAGGGGTGTCAACGCGCTTGGTTTACCTGAACCAAACCCTTTAGGGTGCGGGTATGGTGACAAATATGAAGACCCGGGTCCTGACTCGAAGGTTCGATTAATATATGGACCCAGGTTTAGTTTGTGAAATTTTATACCAGACCCAAACCCGACCCAAGTTTCGATTGTAGCGCCTCAAAATTTTATCAAAAATTTTCAAAGAATTTTTTTAAAATTTGATTTATCTAATTGTAAACACAGCAGTTGAAACTGATTCAAACTTTGGGTAAGTTACAATAACACATCAACACACATAACTGGGTTTAAAAACCCTAATTTATGAAGATTAATTCAAACCAGTACTCAAGTGAATTCAGAGTTACAAGTATCAATAAAATCTAACTTAGTATAAAATATTCAAAATAAAGTTAAATCCCCTACGATCGACGATTGGAGACCAACGAAAATGCCTAATTCTCTAAAGCAACAAATGATCGACTGGTTGAGTGTACCACCACCCTCTCCAAGGTGGTCCTGGCTTTGAATGGATCGCTAAGTATTATTTAATTTAGGCTCATAAATTAATTTCAAGTGCTCTTAGCACATGGGCTCTCTAACCCAGCTTCACTAGGGGGAGATTTTATAACACAAAATTATTTTTAATCTATTCAAACTGCTTCCCGTACAAACCCTATCTCAGGGTAACTTTGAGCATGGTTTCCTTAAGGCAATTATGTGATTATGTGCATGTTTGTCTAAATCTTTTCTTTTCTTGGAGTTCAACAAGCACTCATGGGTTTTATCGAACCCAGACTCACTCATGAGTCATGTTTATGCGCGTATCAAATATTCATTGTCATCATGCATATACCAATTTAAATGTTTGCATGCTTACATAAAGGTTGCATGCATAATTACATTCATGATTGTTCATTTATCAAAATCACATGTGCATTCCATTATATTTTAAGATCGTGTCTCATGATACATGATGTGCATTCTCATATATGACATACGACTTCTTAACATATACATGATTCAATAAGAAGCACATTCAGTTGACATGCATAAAATATCACAAATTATGTCTTACACATTACTCATCATGCTTAACAATTTAGAAAAATGATTAGGCACTAACACATGTAATTTAAGAAACTCATATTCTTGTTTACCTAATTTTAAAAAAATCGCCAAAAATCATAGTTAGTAGTTTTGGCCCTCAAAATTTAACTGAAATTGTCCTAATATGTCAGTAACAAACCACCAAAATTTCAGCCCCAAATTTATTTTCTATAAATTCATGAAAATTCTATAACAGACCCCTATCAAAAAAAAATTATAGGACAAATTCTATAACTGCAAAAAAAATTCTCAGTTTAGAAAATTTTCTAGTATTTATGTGAACACTTTTGACAAAATCATTTCTACAAGGTCTTCTACTATGTCATGGCTTCCACTAAGATTTTTCACAAATTATTTTGAGTTATTGTGAATAGTTTCTATATTTTTCAAAACAACTAGTCGAAATCTTTCTATAAATAGGATAAAAAACTATGCTCTTTTGCAATGGATGTTTCGCCCTCAAAACTGACTCAAACAAAATAATACAATATTCTAAAATTAAGCCTTAGATGTGTAGATCGTCTAGTATTTTTATTTATATCTATTGGATTCATATTCTAAGAGATAGATTTTTTTTTTAAATTGGTCGTGTTAAAAATGAGAACAAAATAACATAGAGTTCAAAACTCATAATATATTCAATAACCAAGATCAAGGATGATACCAAAATGTGATCAATCAGAATTACAGATGTTGTAAACCTATCTACAATGCATTGCATCAATTATTTAGACTTGGTCGTGCTAACAACTAAAATATTAACATGCATCATCCTTAATTCATATTTCAATCATAGATCTATTCAAATAAACATGCATATATTCATTAATCATATGTAATCAATCTAAGCAAATACTTCATGAATTTATAGATGCATTATCATGATAATTATCATTACTAACATGAAATAAATTAACTAGCATGCTCATGTTAATCTGATTTAATCATAAAACATCAAACCCCAAATCAATTTTTGATTAAAGGCTTAAAAATCTAGTTTTTGCAAACCAATCTTTCTTAAAAATTTCATGGTGACATGGATTCTCTAAAATGATTTTTCATAAGTGAAAATCTTCTTTTTGAAATTGTTTCAAGGTTTGATCCATATTGGCTCAGATATAAAAATCAATCACATGCATAACTCATGTGTTTAAATCAATCAACATCCACCCAATTGATGCACCTACCTCGTAAGTAATTCTGAACCGATAAAATTTTTTATTTTTTAACTTCAAATTGGAATGTAACACCTCTAACCTTGGTTGCAACTCTAATGGTTTCTCATAACCAAGGAAGATGGAGAAGAGAAGAAAGAAAAAGGGAAGAGAGAGAGAGAGAGAGAGATGTGGTGAGGGGTTCAAATAACTCCCTCTTGGCTACTTAAACCCCTAAGGTAAAACCTATTCTTCCTTGATTAAGTTTTTTATTTTATTTATTTCCCAATTGCTTTTTAATTTATATATTTATTTCCTTATTGATTTTCCACCACATGTGAACTCTACAAAACGTGAGAGGGGGAGGATGAGGTAAAATTTCAACTTTACTTTTTACTTTCTCAATTAATTTAGAAACCCACCCTCTACTTTCTTGGTTTCTCAAAAATGTGAGAGAGTAAAAAGGTTAAAACATGTCTTTTCTTCCCTTTTAATTAAAAACCCTATCTCCCAACCCAATAGGGTCTCTCTCAAATACATGTGAGAGGGAATGGGTAATCTAGACTTACCTTAATCCTATCCTTATGTAGGTAAAACTCTTATTTAGTTATGGTAATTAACTCTAATAACCTTAGTTGATTAGGGTTCCTTATTTAACCAACCTTTTACCCTCAAGTAAAATTAGGACTTCACTTTATTTATTTATTTTTCTAGTTAATGTTTTGGATAAGGCAAGTTGGTGGGGATGTCCCACCCTACTTAGATCTTTCCTTGTTTTAAATAGGGTCCAAAATCGCATGGATGTCCAAAACCCACAATGAAGCCAACATAGGGGCATTCCACCCTATCCTCTTTATAAAAATCAGTACTAAATTAAATTTTAGTATTAATTATAATTTCTTATTTAGGTTTTTCCTAATTGCTCACGAATCCAATTTGGATCCCACTGCTATATGGATCAACCAAAAACCAAGTCCACTTCTAGAATGGATTTTGGATATCCCAGATGCAATAGCCAATTGGATTTTAGATCTCTCCAAGATCCAAATCCAAATACTAGACACAAACTCATTTGTAACTAAATCTAAATCCAAATTCTAATTCTAATTCTAATTTATATGAAATTAACTTTGAGTTAAATTCAAATTCCATTTTAACTTTAGTTAAAATTTTAATGAGATTAAAAATTCAAGTTAATATACACAATTAATTCTAACTCAAGTGCATATTTGAATAAATTAAACTCTATAATTAGGACATAAAATCATATCTATTTATTTAAATAATTGCCAAAAATTTATGGGTTTTACACCAATTAAGACCAATAATTTTTTAATACAAAAATGAAAAAAAATATGGTTTTATCGGGTATGGTCCAAGTTTGGTTCATGTAGTTCTTATGGGGTTTGGGTATGGTTTTTTTTATAGTCAACTTGATTAGACCCAGGTCTGGACCTGATACCATACCCAAAAGTATGGTCCAAGTCTGGTTGCACCTGGTCTGAACCAAACCTGACCCTGCTTGTTTTTCTAAAGTCAAGGATACATATGTGCATGTATTACAAAATGGCAAATTGGAGGATAAAAATGTATGGGCAGAAAATCATTCACAAACTGCTAAAATCATTGTTTACCAAATTTGCAACCACTTGCAAATCTATAATAATTTCTTTTGATCTTAGATAACCAAAGTTGGGAAGAGAAGAGACAAGCAGCAATTGGGGAAAATTATATCATTTATTTAGGGTCATCATATATATATGCTTTGACAAAATAAGCTAGGACCTCATAAACTAGAAGGCCTCAGCTAACCTACCAAGTATAGTTTAATCTTTAACAAAATTAAGTCAACGTAAAAGAAGATATAAAGTCATAGTTCTTTTTTAATACTGAATTGTTATCATTATCAAACCTTATCTCAAGCATAGTGACAAATATCGCAAGATTTATGAAAATCTCATGAAAATATTGTGAGAAATTGCCTGAAAGTTAAAATAGCAATTTCTCATGATATTTTCAATATCTCATCATTTGTTTGTCAAAAACATAAATATCGCATTTTAAACATAATATTTATGTTTTTATCAGTTATTTATCGTTAAAACATGTGTTTTTATTTTTTTAGTATTTTTTTATTGTTATTCCTTTATAAAAATTACTTTTATATTTTTTATTGCCAAGATTTTGCCAAAAAACTATGATATTTACATTTTTATTTTTTACAAGTTTTTGGTTGCTAACATTTTGCCATTTTAAACTTTTGTCACTATGATCTCAAGTAGAGGTTGTCACTAATTTTCCATATGTCAAACTTAAGGTTAAAGCCCTCTCATCAAGAGATCCAAGAGCACCTCTCTCTCTTGTTGAGATATGTTAAGATAACAATAAGTGGAAAGGTAGTCGATCTTATCTGTTCAAGATAACATGTGGATGTGTCTATATTCAATGGCTCTGTAAACATTTGGAAAGATGCATGAATGGCAAGCTAAAAAACAGCAATTAAGTTTTTGTATATAGTTTTTTATATTCTTGTAAATTGGTAATCCCATAAAATGATGGAACCGCATATATTTATATGTTATTGTACTCAATCTTTATTATGAAGGAATTCAAGTTTCTTCTATTGATCTCATCTGCCAACTTCACATGATATTAGAGCCTATGATTCCTAACCATCCAAAGTGAGTTGCAGAGTTGATTAAATGTTTGTCTCAATCAAAATTCAGATCGATTGTTTTAATTCAGATCGGCTTTTCTCGCCAAACGATTATCTCCGTTGAATCTCAATCTTTGCTCTTCATCTTCATAGTTGCAGCATCTTCACCATTGTTGCACATTCGCTATCAAAGTCTTCATTGCTACTGCAGTGTGAATGTGAGGATTTGTCTCTGCTTTTCATCTTCATAATTGTAGCACTTCATTGTTGTTGTGTGAATGTGAGGATCTTTCATTAACGTCTTTCTTTATTGTTTCTATGTCGTGAACGTGAAGATCCACCTTCAATGTCTACTTGCTTATTGCTACATCATGAATGTTGATATCAAGCTCACTTGGTTGACAATAGTTCATCCAAAAGAAATAAGTAATATCATGATTTTACATTTTTTTTAATCAAATGATTGAAATAGTGGTTGTTATATCCAATGACACCTCAAGTCCCTTTTCTTGCATCATTCTAAGAATCTAGGGATTGTTCTTGTGTCTCGACCACTCGATGGAAACAACTATGCCACCTAGAGTCAAGCTATGATCATGGCTTTAAGTGCCAAGAACAAAATCGGATTCATAGATGGATCTATTTTAAAACCCGCAAATACTTCAATGGATTATCAGAAGTGGGTGAGGTGCAACAACATGATCATGTCATGGTTGTTAAATTCAATTTCTTAAAACTTGGCCAAAAGTGCTATCTGCACTATAACTGCTCATGAGGTATGGTCCGACTTGCATAAAGATTTTTTGCAAAGTGTCGCTCCACGAATATACCAAATCCAATATGCCATTGTTTGACTCCGTTAAGAAAACATGTCAGTTGCTACCTACTTTTCTAAACTTAAGGGATTTTGGGATGAACTATCATCATATAGTCTCTTGCCCATATAAACTTATGGTGCAGTTAAGCAACTGAAAGAGCAACAAGAACGTGAGAGGGTTTTAAAATTTTTCATGAGACTCAATGACTCATATGACATAGCTAGAGGTCAAATTCTCCTTAATGACCTAATGCTCTTAGTTGTGAAAGTATATGCACTAGTGGTGCAAGATGAACACAGTAGAGAAGCTCGAGTTCTACATGTGACAACATCCAATAAATCAAGACTATGTTCGAGTTCAGTGCTAGTTGATCAGTCGAATTCAATGGTGAATGTGGTTCAATGCAATTCAAGTGATCGCAACAAAGGTCCTACACGTGGACTTCCCGCTTGCTCACACTGCGGTATGTTTGGACACATTAAAGAAAAGTGATACAAACTTCATGGATATCCACCAGGGCATCATTTGCATAAAACAAGATCAAATAGTTCAACAGTCAATGAAACTTCTTCTCATGCAAGTAAGGTAAAAGGGGGATCAGATGAGGTTGTTGCATTCACTCAGAGTGAGTACAACTAGCTCATGGCCTTTCTCAAAGGCAAATCTTCAATAGCCAACTTTGTAGGTCTGTCTTTTAATCCTTTTTATCATGTGTCTTGGACTATTGACTCAGGAACCGGTGATCATATTGTTTCTTCTCGCAAATTCTTTGTTAAATTTGAAAAGTCAAACATTCATGTTAAAATTCTAAGTAGGTCACCTATGGGTTCATCACATCAAGGTCTGGTAGAGATTTCAGACGTCATCTCCTTAAAAAATGTTGTGAGCATTCCATCAATCAAGTTTAACCTTATTTATGTTAGTCAGTTGACCAAATCTTTAAATTGTCCAGTCACGTTCTTTCCTAACTTGTGTATTATTCAAGACCTTTCATCGAAGATAAAGATTGGAGTGGGTAAGGAGCGACATGGACTATACATGCTAGACAACTCTCAACCCATTGCTACCACCTTGACGTCTCCTACGAATCGATCTAGTATTTGGCACCAACATCTCCATCATTCCTTATCAGTTTGTATAAAACTTTTTATATAATATGATTCCAAAAATATTTGTCAAAAGTTTATGCCATTGTAATGTGTGTCATCGTGCTAAGCAAACTAGACTTTCATTCAGTTCTAGCAAAATTACTACCGATAGTGTTTCTAAATTTATTCAAGTTGATATTTTGGGGGCCTATTCTCAAAGTTCCTTAAGTGGGGCTCATTATTTTCTTACTATAGTGGATGATTTTCTCAGTGTGTTTGGATTTATTTGATATGTCATAAGAGAGAGAGAGACCAAGTACCGTATTCAAAAAAAAAATCACATGGTTCAAAATCAATTTCAGTGTCAGGTTAAGTCTATCAGAACTACGAATGGAGCAGAATTTTTCTATCATGAGATTCAAAGGTTCTTTGAAAATAATGGAGTGAATCTCCAATACAGTTGTGTCTACACACCTCAATAAAATGAAATGGTTGAGCGAAAACACAAACATCTGTTGGAAACAGCACAATCTCTAATGTTTCAAGCCAACCTACCGTTCAAATTTTGGGGAGATTGTGTTGACAACAACATACCTGATAAATTGAACTCTCACTCCTCATCTTAAAGACAAAACACCATGTGAGATTTTGTTTAATCGTAAACCTATATATAATCATCTCAAAGTTTTTGAAGGGGTGTGTTATGCCACTAACACAGATCAAAACAAGTCTAAGTTTGGCCCAAGAGCCAAGAGGTGTATCTTTGTAGGCTATCCATATGGTGAAAGGCATATAAGTTTATGATTTAGAATCCCATAAGTGTTTTACAAGTCATGATGTCATTTTTGATGAGTCTATTTTTTCATTTCATATGATATACGAGGGTGACAATAGCGTGGTGTTTCCAATCCCTTCGCCCATGTATGAACTACCTATTGAGATAGAGCCTGCCAATTGTTTCAACTCGCCATCTAATCATGAAAATTTACACCCTGACAATGATGTTGAACCTATTCTATCTTAACCTACAGTTGTTGACAGTAACCTTAGAAGATCCAATCATGAAAATGGTCATCTGTTATATTGAGAGATTTTTATTGTACGGCTACTCAATCCAAATCTACTTCACTCATCTCTTCAAAGAAGGAATTGAAAGGTACACGATTTCCTATAGTTTATTCTGCTTTTTTTAATAAGTTATCTATGTTGCATCAAAAAATTGTATTAGCTATTTCTTCTATAGATGAACCCCAGTCAATCCAATAGGTTGTTCAAGATACTTGCTGGCGAAATGTCATGAGTACGAAAATACAAGCTCTGCAGAAGAACAACACCTGGTCTGTTACTTCTCTCCCAGATGATGTGAAGCCAGTGGGTTGTAAATGGATATATAAGGTGAAGTATAGATCTAATGGATTCGTTGAACGATATAAGGCGAAATTGCTAGCAAAGGGCTACTCACAACAGGAGGGATTGGATTACCATAAAACTTTTGCTCCTGTTGCTAAATTAATTTCTGGTGCCTTCTTGCCATCATTGTTGTGAAAAAATTGGACTCTCCATCAAATGGACATTCACAATGCAATTATGCATAGAGACTTTGATGAAGAAGTCTATATGGAAATGCCTCCAAGGATTGCAACATAGGGGAAGAATATGGTATGCAAACTTAACAAATCCCTATAGTCTCAAACAAGCTCCCAGAAAGTGGTTTTCAAAATTTTTGTCCACTTTGATCCGTTATGTTTTTTCTCAATTCAAGGCCAACTACTCTTTATTCACATTCTCCAAGAATAACGTGTTTGTGGCCATTTTAGTATATGTGGATGATCTGATAATAGTAGAGAAGGTTGATGCTACTATTGATGGGTTAAAAAATTACCTAAGCAATTTTTTCGTATGAAAGATCTAGGTCCACTAAAATATTTTTTGAGAATAGAGGTCTCTAGACCCAAAGCTGGAGTATGTCTGACCCAAAGGAAGTATGCTTTAGATATCTTAAATGAAACAAGAATGTTGAGAGCTAAACTAGTTGACTTTCCAATGAATCAAAAATTGTCATTGACATCTACCGATGGGGAAGAGTTGTGAGATCCATCTACATATCGTAGATTAGTTGGGGACCTAATATACCTAACTATCACTCATCCTATCAACATGTTTGTTGTTTATATTCTAAGTAAATTTATGAAGACACCAAGAAAACCTCATCTAGAAGCAGCTCTACAAGTGATACGATATTTAAAGAAGAGCTCAGGTCAAGGTATTCTATGTTCAATCATGTTTGAGCTATACGTTAAAGTCGATTGGGTAAGGTGTTTAGAGTCCCAAAAGTCAGTTACAAGATATTGCATTTTCTTTGATAAAAGTTTAATATCATTGAAGACCAGGAAACAAAACATGGTTTCTCACTCATATGCAGAAGCGGAATATCATGCCATGGCCAATGCTACTAATGAAATAACTTGGTTGAAATTCCTCTTTAATGATCATTAAGTGAAAGTGTTTTATCATGCAGACCTAATGTGCGATAATCAGGTTGTGATTCATATAACAACAAATTCAATGTTTCACGAAAGAACAAAACACATCGATATTGATTGTCATCTGGTTTGAGAGAAGCTCATTGATAGTGTTATTAAGACTATCTATGTTCAATCAAAGGATCAAGTTGTTGACCTCTTTACAAAGGTCGTAGAGAATGAATAGTTTATGGTGTTAGTTGGCAAATTGAGAGTTTTGGATCTCCATTCTTCAGTTTGAGGTGAAGTGTTGAGATATGTTAAGATAACAATAAGAGAAAAGGTGGTCGATCTTATATGTTCAAGATAACGTGTGGATGTGTCTACATTCAATAGCTTTGTGAACATTTGGAAAGATGCATGAATGGCAAGCCAAAAACCAATAATTCAGTTTCTGTATATAGTTGTTTTATATTCTTGTAAATCGATAATCCCATAAAATTATGAAACCACATATATTTATATGATACTCAATCTTTATTATGAAGGAATTCAAGTTTCTTCCATTGATCTCATCTGCTGACTTTACATCTCTCTCTCTCTCTCTCTCTCTCTCTCTCTCTCTCTCTCTCTCTCTCTCTCTCTCTCTCTCTCTCTCTCGCTGGAGCTAGCTAAAATGAATAAACTAAAAAATATATAAATGCAGTTAAGATAATTTTTACTAGATCAACATTGTCTAATTAATTCTCTAATGTTAGTTTATTTTTCTATTTAGCATGGAGAAACCACTGCTATGGTTTGGGCATTCCCTTACGAGGCTAAGAGGTGTGAAATCGACCTTGGGCTTGGTTCAGTGTCTATATTGTATGAGTCATTGGATATGTACTCTCCCCTGCCCACTAGATTGAGTTTCTCATTTGTTTAAGCCTTGCGGCAAAGGATGTGCACTCTGGGTATTGAACCCATAACAACCTTCAACTTGAAAGCCTTATGCCAACCCACCAAGCCATGTGGGAGAATCCTTTATGGGTAATCTTGTAGCTAATCACATTAGATTGATTCTATGTTGGGGTGTCAAGTTTCAACATCAATTTTTCCAACCTAACTGCAACTATGAAATATGAAAAACTTGTAAAATCCAGAATTTAGTCAGAAATTTACTTTTATTTACATAAATTTAAGATTTGAAAATGGGCAGGTACACACATAAATTTTTAAATTTGATAGAATGCATTATGTGGAGAAATTTCAGATTCAATAGTAAACATGTATGCACAAACATTTTCAAATTTGATAGAATTGATGTGTATAAATAAATTTCAGATTTGATATGCTACTCATATGCACAAAAATTTAAGAAGATACAAAAATTTCAGATTAAAAGAATATGTTGATGCTATTTTTATGAGCATGAAAATTCAGTTTATAGTGATATGTATTGTGTCATACTTATGCACATAGAAAATTAGATTTGATATATGTGATTTATGTCGTGCTTATGTATACAGAAAATCAAATTTGAGGTATATGAATTGTTTCTTGCTTATGTGCATAAAAAATAAAATTTGATATATGTGATTTGTGTCATGCTTATGTGTACAAAAAATCATATTTAGGGTATTATTTTATATCATGCTCATACACACAAAAAATTATATTTGATGTATGTGAATTATGTCATGCTTATGTACATAGAAAATCAGATTTGATGTATGTGATTTATGTCATATTTATGTACATAAAAAATTAGATTTAAGGTATGTGAATTATATCATGATTATGTACACAGAAAATCAGATTTGATGTGTATAATTTGTGTCATACTTATGATCATAAAAAATCATATTTAATGTGTGTATTTGTGTCATACTTATATGCACAGAAAGTCATATTGAATGCATGTGATTTGTGTCATGCTTATGTGCATAAAAAATCAGATTTGATGTATGTGCATGAATTAAAAATATGTTTCTATGCAAATCTGAATTTATACATGCATTAGAAATATGTTTCTATGCAAATCTAAATTTATACATGTATTAGAATCATGTTATACAAATCTAAAATTATGCTAATGTTGAACATGAGATTTATGTGCACATAAAGTGTTTGTGTATAGGTTTGTGTTCATATAAAAACTGATATTTTTTTAAATGTTTATATATATATAAAAACTTGTTTTAATGGTGTACCACTACAAGAAAAATGGCAATTAGCAACGGAAGTTTGTGACGGATTTTTTCCATCGCAACTTTACGGTGGATTAACGAGAGAAACAAATCTGTCGCTAAAATCTGTAATATTTACGAAAATAGCGACAGAAAAACTTCTGTCGCCAAATCCATCGCTAATTAGCGACAGCTTCACGACGTCAGGTTTTTATCGCAATACGCGCAGCATTTAGCGACAGATTTGGTGACAGAGGTTTTTCCGTCGCTACATAGCGACAACGTTAGCGACATAAATATTTTGTTGCTAACTGGTCATATAAATTTGTGACGGTGTTGCGATGGAAGTAAGCCATCGTCAAATCCGTCCCTAAGTTTCCCGTAAATCCCTATTCAGAACCCTTCTTTCTCTTTCATGTTTCGTCTCTCCCGCCGGACGCACTCCCTCGGTCGCTGCCCTCTCCCGCCCGACCCACTCCCCAGCCCGCCGCCCATCGCTCCCCGGTCCGCCGCTTGTCCCTCCCCCAGCCCATCGCCGCCCATTCTGCAACTCGTCCCTCCCCCGGCCCATCGCCCCTCATTCCGCCGCTCGTCGCCCCTCGCCCGCCGACCGGCGTCTCCCAGGTAAGTGGGTCTTTTTTTTCGGCAGCCCTCCCCCCTTGCCTCATTCTTTTTTTCCGGCAGGGGGGGCACCTGCCTCATTTTTTTTTTTTGGGCAGAGGTTCGCCCCCTGCCTCATTTTTTATTTCCAGCAGGGGGGTCGCCCCCCTGCCGCTTTTTTTTCAAAAGGGGGGAGGGGGGCGGGGGCGACCCCCTGCCTCATTTTTTTTCCGGCAGGGGGTCGCCCCCTGCCTCATTTTTTTATTCGGACAGGGGGTCACCCCCCTGCTTCTTCTTTTTTCGGCAGAGGGGGCCGACCCCCTGCCAGAAAAAAGAGGCAGGGGGTCGCCCCCCTGCATCTTTTTTTTTTAGGCAAGGAGTCGCCCCCCTTGCCTCATTTTTTTATTCGGGCAGGGGGTCGCCCCTTCTCTGCCTCATTTTTCTTCGATAGGGGGTCACCCCCCCTGCCTCATTTTTTTATTCGGGCAGGGGGGCGCCCCCCTGCTTTTCCAGCATGGGGTCGCCCCCCTGCCTCTTTTTTTCGGCAGGGGAGGGGGGGGGGGGCGACCCCTTGCCTCTTTTTTTTTGGCAGGGGGTCGCCCCCCTTGCCTCATTTTTTTATTCGGGCAAGGGGTCGCCCCCCTGCTTTTTCGGCAGAGGGTCGCCCCCTGCCCGAAAAAAAGAGGCAGGAGGGCGACCCCTGCCTCATTTTTTTCTGGCAGGGGGTCGCCCCTCCTGCCCCATTTTTTTTCGGCAGGGGTGGGGGGCGACGGGCTGGGGAGCGCCCAACGATCGTCCGGTTCTTGAACCACGGCATCACCTTGTGTCTGCCGCTTCGGGGGACGATCACTGCCTCTGGAGACCTCGTGTCGCTGTCGTATATCGCTGGCCTATTGACTGGTTGGCCGAACTCGAAAACCTATTGGGCCGAACAAAGAGGTGGTCAATGCCTGGGAGGTGTTCCATCTCGCCGAAATCTCGTTCGACTTTGATATTTATTCTAAATTTTTTTCTTTCGGCAGAGGGTGACTTCATTTTAACACAGTGTCTCTTGCAGATTTCTCAACGGATTCCGCTTGTGCCTTGCCACCCGTTGTAAGTAAGTGATAAAAATAATGCAAATCAGGTAAATACCCGTGGTGAGTAAGTGATGCGAGTGCATCACATGTTCTTTAATTTATTAGATACAACACTTTATTGTTCACACACTCACTTAGTTGTTGATATCTAGGATTGCTTTGTTGGAGTTTGGAGATCATGCTGAGCATGATTTTAATGTATAAGAATAGAAGTGTTCTTATTTTTTGAGTACGGATTCCATACTAGGCATGACAGTAGTTAGCGGGATATTTGAGTGTGTTTGTTGCAGATACATGTTTGTCATTTTTTTGATATGAATGTTTTCGATGTATTGCAATGTTTGATGAGATTGTATCCATGCATGCATGTAGTTATTTTCAATTTGATTATGACTTACATGTGAAATTGTATAATGAAAGCATGCTTCAAATGATAGAATCACATATACAGTTTTTTACTGCCTTTGAACACATATGAGCACGATAGAATTACATATATAATTTTTTTACTGCCTTAGAACACATATAAGCATGGTAGAATCACATATACAGTTTTTTGACTGCTTTTGAGCATGGTAGAATCACATATACAGTTTTTTTAACTGCCTTAGAGAACATATGAGCATGATATAATCACATATACAGTTTTTTGTCTGCCTTATAGCACATATGAGCATGATAGAATCACATATACAGTTTTTTTGACTGCCTTAGAACATATATGAGCATCATATAATCACATATAAAGTTTTTTGCTTGTCTTAGAACACATATGAGCATGATAGAATCACATATAAAGTTTTTTTACTGCCTTAGAACACATATTAGCATGATAGAATCACATATAAAGTTTTTTTACTGCCTTAGAACATATATGAGCATGATATAATTATATATACAGTTTTTTGCCTGCCTTAGAACACATATGAACATGATAGAATCATATATACAGTTTTTTGACTGCCTTAGAGCACATATGAGCATGGTAGAATCACATATACAGCTTTTTTTACTGCCTTAGAACACATATGAGCATGATAGAATCACATATATAATTTTTTGACTGCCTTAGAGCACATATGAACATGATAGAATCACATATATAATTTTTTTGACTGCCTTAAAACACATATGAGCATGATATAATCACATATACAGTTTTTTGTCTGCCTTAGAACACATATGAGCATGATAGAATCACATATAAAGTTTTTTTACTGCCTTAGAACACATATGAGCATGGTAAAATCACATATACTGTTTTTTTACTGCCTTAGAACACATATGAGCATGGTAGAATCACATATAAAGTTTTTTTACTGCCTTTAGAACACATATGAGCATGATTGAATCATATATAAAGTTTTTTAACTGCCTTAGAACATATATGAGCATGATATAATCACATATACAGTTTTTTGCCTGCCTTAGAATACATATGAGCATGATAGAATCACATATACAGTTTTTTTACTGCCTTAGAGCATATATATATGAGTATGATAGAATCACAAAAACAATTTTTTTACTGTCTTTAGAACACATACGAGCACGATTGAATCAGATATAAAGTTTTTTTACTGCCTTAGAACACATATGAGCATGGTAGAATCACATATACATTTTTTTGATTGCCTTAGAGCACATATGAGCATGATTAAATCACATATAAGTTTTTTTTACTGCCTTAAGAACATATATGAGCATGATATAATCACATATACAGTTTTTTTACTGCCTTAGAACACATATGAGCATGATATAATCACATATACAGGTTTTTGCCTGCCTTAGAACACATATGAGCATGATATATCACATATAGAGTATAATTTATTTTAGTATATTTTGTTTATCAATATTGACCTTTCTTTTCTCATGTAGGTTGCTGACGATAATCAGCGTAGTGGAGTTGAAGGGACAGATCAAGACAATGAACAAGAGAACGCACAAAATCTTGGCGATGATTAGATTCATGTGTTGAATTTGTTCTACCTTCTTTTTGTTTCAAAAATGTAAATGTTGAATTGTAAATAATTAAAACTTGCGAATTTTACAGTGGATCGATTAATTGTTTTATTTTCCTTTTATATGTATTTTGATGTGTACTTTATTTTTTATTTAAAGAAAATATAAATTGTATAAGAAATATAAATTGTATCACGAGAAATTTTTTCTCGATATTTAATTTTCAAATTTTTTTTTAAATTTTTTTCCTTGTTTGTGATGGATTAGCGGCGGATATATTCGTCGCTAATTACTATTAGCGTTGAATGTAGTGATGGATTAGCGACGACTATAAATTTGTTGCAACACCAAAATCGTTGTATAGTAACGATGGCTTAGCGACGGAGCTGGCGACAGATACATTCTATCGCTACTTAGCGACAAAATGGGTGACAGATATATTCCGTCGCTAATTAGCATCGAAAAATTCATGATGGAAGCTATATGTCGCTAATCCGATGCTAATCTATCACTAAGCTGTTTAATGACGGATTAGCATCGGATTAGAGATGGATTTAGGTCGTTGCTAATCCACAGGTTTCTTATAGTGTGCTTATGTGCACATGAAAATCTGTTTTATGGAATGCACATATGCAAAAAAAATTCAAATTTAATGTGATGCTTATGTGCACAAAATTTTATAGATCTCCAACCATCAATCCATATTTGTAGCCACCACGAAGTTTCAGAGATTGCAACAATAAGCTTTTTCTCTAGCTCGTTTGACTTGGGACCAGCCCTCTTCTGATCTCAACATTCTCTTGCATAGTGGCATGTCTTGCCACACACATAACAATTGATTTTCTTTTAATCGGTTTGTTTGTTTTTCGCCACAAAATTCTTTTTGTTTTCTTGGAGTTTATTATTTTTTCACCTCTATTACTAATCATCTTCACTTTAGGCACAATCTCTTTAGGACTCAAATTCTTTTTATCGCAAAGATGAGTGCTACTTGGACAACAAGAAAAAGACCTATGATTGCCACAGCTTGAAGTTTGACCATCAAAGCGATCAAGCTTCTCAAGGTCATGGGTTAAATAGATTGATAGAGTTGGAGTTTGATGATGAACCAAAGGTCATAATTGAAGTTCTAAAATTATTAAAATACAGTGGGATCGAGATCCCAAACCTAGCGGCACATTCTTAAGATCACTATCTTTATAACTTCAATCCGTACTTTAGAATTTTTGAAGATACAAACTGAGAATTAGTGTAACCGATAGTCTCCGGGATACAACTAGACTTATATCTCAAGAGAGTCACTGCTTATCAAGACCAAGTGACCTTTTCCACGGATGAATTTGCAAGTCAAACAAGAGCCAAAAGAATGGAAAATAGGAAGAACTTGAGAATCAGAAAAATCTGATGATCAACAAATCGAGAATGAAGAGTTTTTATAGGCTTAGGAAGACAACAATTTGGATGATAAATGAGTTTAAATGGTCATACATCCAATGTTTTAAAATTTGGACAAAAATGACCATGAAAGGTCACTCACCTTTGACCAACAACCCAACATTCAAAAAGGCTCATAAAAATCCTTAAATAGTCTCAAATGATCTGAATGGATCTTTAAAAATGAAAGTCAAAATATATAGTCAAGGTTGGTTCAATTAAAATAGTCAAAGGTGGGCTTGGATCGGTCAAAACAGATCTAGGCATGTTTGAATATCCACCGTGTTGCTGCAAACATGCAAAATACAAAATGTGCCATCCAAGCGCCACATTGTGCCTCAACCGCCCTTGCATACACAAGCGTTCATTCGCCATCAAAGTGCACATTGCGCCTCAACCGTCGTTACACGCGTGTGCAGTCAGCTCGTTCATTCGCCATCAAAGCATCACATTGCCCTTACACACACATATGCATGTGCACGGTCAGCATGTCCATTCTTGTGCATTGCGCAAGCCACAGTAAGATACACGGGTTTCGAAAGTATTAAAAAAAGAGAAAGGCCTCGATTTAAACCACCGAAAAATTCTCTATACAAATTTCAAAAGAATTTTGAAGAGAAAAGGGAATCAACTTATTAAAATGTGATATTAAGCACTTTACCAACGTAACAAATGTGATGTTGTTCACAAGTCGCCCTTACCAGATGAGATGAGCTCTCTCTCTCTCTCTCTCTCTCTCTCTCTCTCTCAGGGACGCTCTTCGACTTTCTGTTAATTAATTGTTGTTTTTACATGTAACAGGAAATCCGTTTGGATCCATTTATAACGCACAACCTGCCATACTAAGAGATAAATGAAGCATTTAAACTCATGGTTTGAAGAGAAGTCTTTAAGATGCGTGCTGTGTCCACCACGATGAGCAAGTTGTTACGTTGATAGCCTTAGTGATTTGATATGTGGCTCTGTTCTAAATAAAATCCTGCAAAGAACCGTTCATCCTGTACATTGAGATGAACAATCTTTACGTGTATCCTCTTGTACATTAAGGACTACATACAGGGATTTTACTGCAATAAAAAATATATACTATTTACAGTATCACTTTTGTTCTCAGCGGCCACTAACCTATACATTTGCCAAGCTTGAGAGAGAGAGAGAGATTACTCATAGTACCATTGATATTCGTCTTGGTAAACCTGAGAGAGAGAGAGAGAGACTCATAGTACCATTGATATTCATCTTGGTAAACCTTTTCTTTTTGCTTTTTTTTGGCCAATTAAGCTAATGGTTACAAATTAGATCCAGCTATAAAGTTATGACAAATTTTTAAGGTGACTAAGGCTCTGTTTGGAAGCCGTAGTTAAGAGCGGCGATGGGAGATTCATAAAATCCCCATCTTGTGTATCGATTGGGAATACCGTTTTCGAAGGGGAAACGTAGTTGAAACTCTGTTTATTTGGTCACTCCTGTCATCACCCCTCACAACAACGGCTCACAAACAGAGCCTAAAAAGTCTTAAACTTCATCTGATCTTTTCTTGATGATGTTTTTCTGAATTAGACGTCCCAGGCACGTTTGATTCTGCACGGAGGCAATCATCATCTGATCTTCTCTTGATGTATAAAATGCTATCTATTGAAGGACAAACCTAGACGTCCTTGTATTGCATGAGCGACGTGACACAAGTTACTGAAAGTTTTTTTTTCGATAGACTTAGGCAGACACCTACCCATGTATTAGAACCAATGTTATGTACAGCATAACAAAATTTACATGCCTTCAGTAGGCAGAATCCAATCTGGAGGCTGATCTTTCCGACAACACTCCAGTGAAAGTTTACTGAAAAGTTTTTTAAGGTAGACCTTACCAATGTCACTAATCTTGGTGTTGGGAAAATCTTTCTAATGAGTCGCCTAATCACATTTGCAATGCTCTGTGATTCTTGGATTTTCTCAACTTTCTGTGATTGCAAGTCACAATCACTGCACTTTCTCAAGTTTAGTGAAACATGCCAAAGTGCAAGTTATGATTGTAATTCTCACTCGAGAATGTTTCTCCCTTCAATCCTATGAAAGTTTGTTACAAGGGTGTCCTTGTGACCAACAATCATAGCTTTCGAATTCTCAACTGTAATTGCTCGTCCAACCTGTGACCAAAGGAAATATGCTTTTAGGTCACGTTTGGTAGCAAGAAAAGATCTCAGCGCCGGACCGGAGTCGTCAGCGCCTCAGCCACCAGTCGGTCGGAGCCCCTGCAAAAACAAAACACACAGAATGCATACCTGAGGCGGTCATTGCCGAAGGGCGGAGGATGTTTCCGGAGAGGGGTTTCCTTCAACTCAGCCGGTTTGCAGCCACCACAAGCGCAGGCCTCCGAATGCCACCGGTGAGTAGACCCTATTCCCTCTTTCACTGTGTTTTTCACTGTATAGACAAATTTGATTTCCACACCTTTTTTCCCGTATGAGGTTGCTCATGAAACCTCCTTATAATCACCGAATGAGAACGGTTGAACAACCGTTCCCCCTTTTATTTAGTGATGGGTTTAACGGAAGGTGCACTTTATGTGGGGAAACGTTACCCACATTGTGGGTAACCACCACCAACGTGATGGTTTAACCCAACATTCTCCCACTTGTTTCGACGATAAACCCTTTAACCAGAAAACCTTATGGGAATAACTTGATGAATAGAATGTCTTTTTTATTCTATTCTATAGGTCCTTAGTTGAATCTGTAATCCTTATGAGATTAACAATAACCATAATGAGAATCAAAAACTGAAAGTGATTACTTTATTTATGTGCATATGTCAAAAAGAGTTTAACAATCTCATCATCATTACATGTTCGAAATATAATCCCGGTGCCAGCCCTTTAGTAAGAGGATCAACGATCATCTCTTTTGTACCAATATTAACAATATGCACTAAATTATTCTCCATCCTTTCTTTAACAACAAAAAACTTTAATTTCATATGCTTACATGACGTAGTACTTTTGTTGTTGTTCGAAAAGGACACCGCAGCTTCATTATGACAGTAGACCTTCAGTGGCTTCTCAATGGAATCGACCACCTTTAACTGTGATATGAAGTTATTTAACCATATAGCCTGCGAAGTAGTCTCGTACAATGTTATAAATTATGCCTCCATGGTGTGGACAGCAGTGGTCGTCTACTTTCCACTCCTCCAAGAGATCGCGCCCCCAGCAAGTAAGAAGACATACCCAGTAGTAGACTTTCTACTATCAAGGCATCCTCCTAAATCCGCATCTGAGTATCCAATGATCTCAAGGTGATCAAATTTATGATATGTTAACATATAGTCCTTTGTCTCTTGCAAGTACCGCAAGACTTTCTTGACAGCCTTCCAATGGGGTAAACCTGGGTTAGACTGAAATCTGCCAAGTACCCCTACTGCAAACGAAATATCTGATCGAGAACATGTTTGCGCGTACTGCAAGATGCCAACAACTAATGCATATGGATAAGCACTCATCTGTGCTTTGTCAATATTGTTCTCTGGACAATCTTTTAGGCTCAGTTTGTCACCTTTTGATATGGGTGTAGAACTAGGAGAACAATTCTCCATCCCATATCGCTTTAACACCTTATCTATATAGGATCTCTGGGAGAGGCCTAGAACACCTTTTGCTCTGTCTCGACGGATCTCAATGCCAAGAATTACATAAGCAGCCTCACCCATATCTTTCATATCAAAATGTGATGCAAGAAATTGTTTTGTCTCTCAAAGCAACTTTATATCGTTGGTTGCAAGTAAAATGTCATCCACATACAACATAAATATAATGAACTTACTCTCACTTTCCTTAATGTATATACATTGATCAATAATATTTTATGTAAACCCGAAAGTCACAATGACTTGGGAAAATTTAATATACCACTGTCGGGAGGCCTAATTAAGTCCATATATTGATTTGTTAAGCTTGCAAACCAAACGATCATCTTCAGAGAAACCAAGAGGTTGTTCCATGTATACCTCTTCATTCAGATCTCCGTTGAGGAACGTTGTTTTCACATCCATCTGATGTAGCTCTAAGTCATAATGAGCTACGAGGGCCAAAATTATCCTCATTGACTCCTTAGTTGAGACAGGAGAAAATGACTCATTATAATCAATGCCCTACATCTGGGTGAATCCTTTAGCAATCAATTTTGCTTTATGTCTCTCTATGTTACCTTTGGAGTCCTTCTTGATCTTAAAGACCCATTTACACCCTACGAGCTTTACTCCTTTAGGTAACGTGACAAGATCCCACACTTGATTTTTAGCCATAGAGTCTAACTCTTCTTTCATGGCTTTTATCCAGTGCGAAGATTGTTTGCTTTCAACAACTTCTATAAAAGTCAACGGGTCATCATCCATATCTATGAAATCACCAGGCTCCTGAAGGTACACCGCATAATCAGGATGTATGGCAGATCTCTTAATCCTTGTGGATCTCCAAACAGGTCGTTCCTCAGGCTCAGATTGAACCTGATCATCATATTTGTGCTCTTCCGCATTGTCCACAATAGGTTCACTTTGGATTTGTGCATTAACAATCGAATGATCAACCACACCATCATTAGGAATAACAATGTGGTATCTTTCGATATTTTCCTTAACAGGTGATGAAACTGGATCATGTACTTCCTCAAAATCAAGGCTTTGAAGTGCACTCAATCCTACTGAACCATCTTCTAGGAATCCGTTTCAACAATCTATGGTGAGTGAGATGGGCAATAAAACATGTACCCTTTTGATCTTTCTGGATAACCAATGAAATATCCATTGGTTGTTCTTGGATCAAAGACTTTAATGTGGGGGTTATACAGTTTAGCCTCTGTAGAACATTCTCATATGTGCATATAAGACATTGATGGTTCCTTACCTGTCCACGGCTCATAAGGAGTTTTAGGCACAGATTTCGTAGGAACCTTATTCAAAATATGCACAGCAGTCCTTAAGGCTTCACCCCACAACTTTATGGGAATTGTTGAATAATTCAACATAGCTCTGACTATTTCTTTAAGCGTACAATTTCTCCTTTCAGCTACACCATTCTGATAGGCACTACCAGGCATGGTATATTGAGGCACAATGCCTTCCTTTTTGAGAAATTGCGCTAATGGTTCTTCCCTTTGCCCCATCTTAGTAAATCTACCATAATATTCGCCACCTCTATCAGACCTGACTATCTTAATAACCTTATAAGTTTGTTTCTCTACTTCTTTCTTAAATTCCTTAAACATCTAAAAAACATCAGATTTTTCAAAGATCAAGTAGAGATACATATACCGAGAATAGTCATCAATAAACGTGATAAAATATTTTTCGCCTGTGTAATAGGGGGAAAACGATCCACATACATCCGTATGGACTATCTCAAATATCTCACTGCTGCGTTTGGCACCCTCTTTATATGTGTTTGTATGTTTAGATTTTATGTAATCAACACATGGGTCATTGTCGGTAAAATCTAGAGATTTCAAGATCCCTTCATTTACGAGTCTCTTTGTTCTCTTTTTAGAGATATGACCCAACCTTCGATGCCAAAGCATGTAAGATTTATTATTTATCAAGCTACATTTATTTCTAAGCAATGCGTATTTAGAAGTCAGAGACTCCGGAGTTTGGATCTTCACATTCAATCTATATAAATCATCATAAACTGATGCAAAACCAATTTCAATTGAATTTCTAAATATGAACAATTTAGAATTTTCAAACTTAAAACAATATCCAAATTTATCCAACTTTGAAATTGAAATTAAGTTTCTACTATACGATGGAATATAAAAGACATCATGAAGATCTAAAACTACGCATGTATCTAGAGTAATCTTGAATCTATATAAATCATCATAAACTGATGCAAAACCAATTTCAATTGAATTTCTAAATATGAACAATTTAGAATTTTCAAACTTAAAACAATATCCAAATTTATCCAAATTTGAAATTGAAATTAAGTTTCTACTATATGATGGAATATAAAAGACATCATGAAGATCTAAAACTACGCATGTATCGAGAGTAATCTTGCAGATTCCAACATCCTTCACATGTGAACGCATCTTGTTTCCCGAATAGATGCTCTTCTCATGCATTGTTGGTTCCCTTCTGCTCAGGAACAGTTATAGACAGTTGGAAATATGAACAATATCACCAGAATCAATCCACCAACTATTTTCAGGAATTTGTAATAAATTACATTCATGAGAAACAAATGACAAATTACCTCTCTTTTCCAACCACTTCTTATACTTTATGCAATTTGCCTTCATGTGTCTCTTCTTCTTGCAAAAGAAGCACTTTGTGGGAGCATAGTTGGATTGCTTGTCTTGGGATGACTTATCCCCAGTTGGCTTCTTCCTAGCATTTCTCTTAAATGCATTCTTCCTTGGTCCTACCTTGAATGTATGAGAAGTCATATGTGCACTCTGTACCTTCTCCCCTTTCAACCTCTCTTCTTCTTCAACACACTTGAACATAAGTTCATTGAACGTCCATTCATTATTATGTGTGTTGTAAGAGATTTTGAAAGGTCTGTATTCTAAAGGTAAGGACGTTAGAACTAAATGCACTAGGAAAGAATCAGAGATGGTGAGCTTCATGTCATTTAGTTGAGACGCTATGTTCCTCATCTCCAAAATGTGTTGGTGAATGTTTCCCCCTCCAGTATATTTCATAGATATGAGTTTTGACATCAGGGTACTGGCTCTGGCCTTGTTTGAACTCACAAATTGTGCCTCAATGGCATTCCTGAATTCTCTCACTGTTCTGCATTGTGAGATAGCACTAAGAATATTCTTAGCTACTTTAGATTGCAAAAGCAACAAGCTAAGCCTATTTGAGCGCTCCCACTTCTCAGAAGCAATCTTTTGATCAGTAGTGCTTTGATCAGTGAGGGCAGCAGGTTCATCTATCCTTAGGGCCAGATCTAAATCCATATACCCTAATGTAAAAAGAACAGTTTTTTTTCAATCACTAAAATTAGATCCATCAAGAAAAGGTATAGAGCTAGAGTCATCTAAAATCACAGAACTAGAAACTGCATGACAAAAGACACGTATCAAGAAGCATTTGTACGAGACTAAACTTTAATGGAAAAAGCAAAAGAATAGCGGCCCTTGATATGCTTATTTTCAGGCAAGTGAAGGGGGTTATCGAAGTCCTACTTTGGTAAGAGCTCCGACACGCGAAACCACTTCGCCTACCGACCATATTCGGTAAAACTAAGGTTCTTATGAAGTTAGACCATCAACATAAGGTACCTTTGGATACTCATGTGTGATGTATCTTAACATATTTACCTTATTTTACCCTACTTAAATTCCAAACACGATAAAACTAAGTACAATGTGGATATCGGCTTAAACTGTATGATAGTATAAAATTCTTTGATGACATATGTGTTTTCAGTCACTTTGATGACATGAAAACACTAAGTCATCTAACTATCCTTAATACCAATATGAAAACAATATCTTGAAATGGTCCGTAAACTGAATGGATCAGTCATATGACCTTCGAAATGGTTCAAAAACTAAATGAACCAGTCATATGTATCACTAACTGGTCTTAAAGCACTCTGAACCGGTCTGAAACAGCCCCTAACCGGTCATGCAAGGGTTCAAACCGGTTCTGAACCTTATGAACCGGGTCAAGTATGAACAAAAGTTCATAAAAACTCTATAACCGCATGCCAAAATCCCTGTATTTTCTTATATTTAAGAAAACATGGTCTTAGCATCTCGGAACCGGTGATAAACTGGAAGGAACCGGTCAAAAATGGCTTCGATTCGGTCTCGAAAGGGGGGCGAATCAGTCTCTGATCCGGTTCAGGCCAAATAGTGCCTGGACCCTATTGGATCTGGGTCGGACCCGACTGTAACTGGATCCGAGTCGGACCCGGTATGAACTAGATCTGAGTCAGACCCGGTACTAACTTGATCTGATCCAGACCCGAGTTGTATCCGAATTCGGGTCAGACCCGGTATAACCGGATCCAGGTCAGACCCGAGTGTAACCGGATCCGGGTTTGACCCGAAAAGAACTGTATCCGGGTCTGACCCGGTATGACTTGATCCGGGTAGACCCGGTATGAACCGAATCTGGGTCCGAACAAGCACCGGACCCGATCTGATTCCACCCGTTAAAAAAAAGTGAAAAGGGGCAGAAAAACCCTGATTTTTCTCAAAAGAGGGGTTTTCCACATCTGGCAGTCGGCGACCAATGTCGCCCGCCGGCGACCAACGTCGTCTACCGGCGAGCCGCCACATCTTCCGACGACCCTCACGGAGCCCAGACCCGGCGCAGCTGCTTTACCAGAAACCCAAAGCACCGTCGGCTGGATGCTTGCATCGCCGAACTGTGGCTGGCCAGAATAACGGTGACTTTGCGCGACAGTCTCAGGCGACGGCGAAAGAACCAGCAGCCTAATGGCCTCAGGTAAAAACCCGAAACCCTTTATTTTATTTTTTTGTTTGTCGCTCAATGGCGATATTCGTCGACTGGCTGCAGAATCGCCCCACGGCGATCTGCTATGCCGGACGGCCAGAGCACACCTCGCAGCGGAAGCGATGTGGGCCCATAACCCATTGTTGGAGGGGGGTTTCAGCGTCGGACCGGAGTCGCCGGCTCCTCAGCCACCAGCCGGTCGGAGCCCCTGCAAAAGCAAAACACACTGAATGCATACCTGAGGCAGCCATTGCCAGAGAGCGGAGGATGTTTTCGGAGAGGGGTTTCCTTCAACTCAGCCGGTCTGCAGCCACCACAAGCGCAGGCCTCCGAATGCCACCGGTGAGTCGACCCTATTCCCAGCTCTTTCACTGTGTTTTTCACTGTATACACAGATTTGATTTCCACACCTTTTCTCCCGTATGAGGTTGCTCATGAAACCTCCTTCTTATAATCATCGAATGAGAATGGTTGAACAACCGTTCCCCCTTTTATTCGGTGATGGGTTTAACGGAAGGAGCACTTTATGTGGGGAAACGTTACCCACATCGTGGGTAACCACCACCAACGTGGTGGTTTAACCCAACAGTTTTCATATGATAAGTTTTTCAAAAAAAAAAATCCCTTGTTTGTGTAGCATGAGAAAAACAAGCTAAAAAAGTATGAGAAAATTTTTGCTTGAAATTTATGAGCAAATCAGTAAATAAAAAAGATTGAAGAGGAGTCATCTCGAAACTTAAAATTGTGATAAAACGGATGAAATTCCGCACAGTGATCAAACAAATGGATTGCATAGATAGGTGACAAAGGTGAAAAGAGTTGAACCAGTTGGAAAAATAAAATAAAATATCAGATACAAATGAGAGAAAATAAAGAAAAACAAGGAAGAATTCAATCAACTCCACAACTCCCCATCTATCGACCTTTCATCCTCCATCTCAGTTGCGCCCTCTATGCTACCGGTCAGAAAAAATAAAAAGGAATAAGAGAGGAAAGAAGAGGAGAGAAGAGAGATCACGAGAGGTGGGCGGTCGGAACTCTCTTAGGCTCTACCAGCTTTGTCGAAGTTCGGGTGACAGTGTTGGGGGCTCCGGTGATGTTGTTGTTTGTCTCACCATGGAACCTGTTGTAGAGGGGAAGTAGGGGAGAGTCTCTCACTGGGTTGCAAGAAGGCCTAGAGAAAGAGAGAGACGTTGGAGGGACTCCAAAAACATTTTGAGAGGAAAGATTCCTGCAACCCACCACCCACCACCACACACACACACACACACACCAGATGGAAGCATGTTTCCTATCAAAAATTATACTTTTTTCCAAAAACTTTCTCTTTGAAAATTTCTCTCGTTTGGAACGGTAGAAAAAACCATAGTTTTTTCTTTCCTACCTTCACTTTTCGCACTTCCAAATGTGCCCTTAGAGTTTTTGTTTTTTTCGAGAAAAATCCTAAGAAGATAATGATGTATATAAAGAATAGACTAAAATATATAAAATTATTAAGAAAACAAATAAAATATAAATATACAAAACGTTGTTGCATTGAACTAATATGAAAAATAAAGCTTAAATATCTTAAAATCGGTGTACTTCCAAAATATCATAATATTTCATGAAAATGATGACTCTTGAAAATATCTCCATAAAATCATGATATTTTCAAATTATATGTGATCACTTGTATTTGTTACATAGCCAGGATTCGAAATTTATTGGACCTACACTTGTGGCCACCTATATAGACAAATGTGCTTACCCTTGAAAAGGGTTAAAGATTCAGCAGTCAAAATCTGTACCCAAAATCCAGCTTGTCTAGGCTGGATCCATTCACTACCAACATGAAACGAGCCAGGCTCCTCACGTGCCTCTCTCCATCCACTATATATCATCAATGATGGAGGGTCCCCTTGGTCATATGTCATGTGGGATGCCTTCTTCCCCATGTTAGCCTCATGTTCTGAGCTGGACACCCGCTGATGTCGAAGTGAAGTACCAAATAAAAGAAATTGATCCTTTACTAGAACCACAAACCAACAAAAACACAGGATAGAGAAAAAAAAAAAAAGAGAGAGAAGGAAAAGACCATGAGGCTTTATATATAGGTGCGAGTTTTTGGTGAGGTAGCTAATACATTTGAATAAATTGTTGGATCAGGTATAGGGGATTTCAGATGCCACAGTATAGATCCAGACAATTAAACATGTAGGCTAATGAATAAATTTAGATTTGATAGAGCAGTGTCTTGGGTGGATCAGATTAGGTTCTCATAAGGAATGTACATTGACAGATTCAAACCTAAACTATTTGAATTCATTGTTCTAGATTTGGTAAATCACTATCCCTTTCCATAACATTTTTTCTCGAGTTGTGGCTTTCCAACTACAAGTTACTGTGAATGGTGTGAACCAACCATAATTTTGGGGAAGGCTATAATGCACCAAAATGTGTTGACTAAAAAAAACATCTTTTTTTTGTCAAAAATTTGATCAAAGGGTCGATCCCGAATAAATCATCCATGCTGAACACATCTATGGATCTGACTGTTAAAACACCTTGCAACTTTGAGATCCTAAGTCAATTGTACATACAATAGATTGCAGCAAATATATACGAGTATAATGCATGTAAGAGATGATAAATTCACACATGCTCACCTGCTCTCGCTTAAATGGGGGCCCGCCAAACAGTTGTTATTGAATTAAAAGAGGTAGCTATATATATGGAATAGAGAAAATCATGCTTGTGAGTTGGAAAAAGCTTGGCATTATTCATCATTTTTGGAGTGGAAATTGCGAGTAGAGGCTGGCATGAAAGCAACAATCAAAATATCGATTGATCAGGGTTCACTAGATAGGGATCTAATTAACAGAGATAATAACAGGCAGCATATTAATCTCGAGGTTTTGAACCGATGCATATTCATTTATATTGACTCTGCGGTAAACAGATAGAATCAATGGCGAACGTCTTTTGTCTGATATGTTGATGGCTCCAAGAGCGGAGCAGTGATCCAGAGAGCGGCTAAGTGCCATGGCTACTTGACACAGCCAATCACATGACAGCATTTCATGTGGGGCCTGCACTATGTAGCTGTGGGTCCCATGCAATGCTGTCATATGATTGGCTAGTGTCACATAGGCACGGCACTTGGCCGCTCCTTTGATCTCAACTCCCAAGAGCGTGGTTTGCTGGGCATTATAATGTATGGCATGAGAGTCCCTACAAGTAAAAGTGAAGGGCTTCAGTTCCTTATTGTGGTAGCTCATCCGGTAGGGGGCGACTCATGAGCACCACCAAGTTGACGGTACGTCATAAGTTTGAGACGAGCCAGTTTTTCCTCAGTTATAAAAAAAAAATGCCTGTAATTAGTATGTTAACCAGCTGTTATCTGATCTAATATATATATATATAAAAAGTGATAATAATGGGTCCGTGCTAAACCAGTTTGCTGCTAATTAATGGGTTTTTCAGACTTTTTCCATTTTATTTTTAAATTCTGACCGTACAGATGTGATCTATGTACTTAATTTTAGAGGGATCAGCTCTTGAAGCATTTGATTCCAACACATTGGTGGGTTTTCATAAAGTTCTAAAAACCAACAAAATCTTTGTAAATTTTTTAGGCTCCAAACATCATTTTTCTCCTCAAAAACACATGATCCAGGTGTGGATTCTTAATAAATCGACCATGCCCAACACATTTATGGGGCTGGAACTGCGTAAAAATCACAGGAGAAGCCCGAAAAACCCATTTATCATGCAATTTAGCACAAAATTGATTTAGCAGGGACCCATTTTCCTATAAAGTGATTGAGATAAAAAAATTTAAAAATAATAATATTATGTGTTCATGGCGTGTTGCCTTGCATTATTGAGAGGGTTGTGTATGTTCGCCCCCGATGATTCACTGAATCCCACGTCTATGTTCGGGGGATCGAATGAGCACCACGTATTCATGCACATGGGGCTCGTATTCCCGTGTATGTTGACATAACTTTGCATCGGACTCTGGTGTTGTTGCAAAGACTTAAGTACCCTTTATTGTTATTCTTCTCATAAAGTGATGGTTTGAAAAAATAACAAAAATGCCCTTCATTTAAAAAAGAAAAAACAAATAGTTCAAAAAAAGGACAAACATGTCCTCCATCCAGAAAGTCGAGGATGATGTTGACTCTTCAAAGTCTTCTTCTTTTTCTGTTCAAAAAAAGGACAAACATGTCTTCTTCTTCTTTCTCCGTAAAACACTGTAAAACCCTTTCTCTCTCTAGAGAAGAAATAAAGGGAAACAAAGAGTTCTTCCTGGAGAAGGCCATGAACATCAACCCTCTCACTCTCTCTCCCTTCTCTCTCTACTTCTGTGCACATGCAACAGACGATCCTACATTGCTCCATCGTCATCTTCTTCTTCTTCCTTCTTCGTAAAACACTGTAAAACCCTCTCTCTCTGTAGAGAAGAAATCAAGGGAGGTAAAGGGTTCCTCCTAGAGAAGGCCATGAACACCAACCCTCTCACTCTCTCTCCCTTCTCTCTCTACTTATGTGCCTGATTTAGAGTTTTTGCCCTTACAGGAGGGGGGTCCGGGGGCTCCCCCCCCGGCGCGGATCCCGTAAAAATTTTTTGGGCCTTCCAACAATGATTTGTAGTATTATCGGGCTTTCCTACAGTAAATTGTAGTATTTGTAGTGTCTTCCGTAAATCGCGAAACGCTATAGCGATTTGTAGTGTCTTCCGTAAATCGCTATAGCGATTTGTAGTGTCTTCCACAAATCGCTATAGCGATTCGCAATCGCTATAACGATTTGTAGTGTCTTCCGTAAATCGCTATAGCGATTCACAAATCGCTATAGCGATTTGTAGTGTCTTCCTTGTAATGTCTTCCGCAAATCGCTATAGCGATTCGCAAATCGATATAGCGATTTGTAGTGTCTTCCGCAAATCGCTATAGCGATTTGTAGTGTCTTTCGCAAATTAGGACCAACTTGTCAGAGCCATATCTCCCTAACCGGAGGTCATATTCCAAATCCGTAAAAGGTGGTGTCTTTGTTATTGAGTCTAGTTTATTTCTATAAATTTTCACCAATTTCTATTGTCATTTCATTCCCCATTTTAACTTCAATGATACATTACAACCACAATCATCAAAAGAAAGATTGCCCAAGCTAAGAGTCACCGTTCTCGCCCTCCTCCTCGACAGCAACCCAGTCGGTGCAGTCGCGCTGAGGATGGCCAGCAGAAGCTCCACCACGTCGTCTTCCTCTCCCTAGCGAGGAGGTCTCAGAAGAGCCGTCGTTCCGGTGACGGGTGTTCATCTCGTTCCGGTGACGGGTGTTCTACGAAATGTAAATCCCCCCTTCTGTAAGGGCAAAAGGCCATGAACACGCTGGGAGGAGCCCTCAGACCCCCCTTCTGTAAGGGTAAAAGCTCAGAATCAGACTCCATAACTCTTCAAGTTGAATAATGCTACTCACGCTGAAAGGAGCCCCCAGACCCTCTTACTGTAAGGGTAAAAACTTTGAATCAGGCTCCACAACTCTTCAAGTTGAATGATGCTACCTACGCTGGGAGGAGCCCCCAGACCCTCCTCCTGTAAGGGTAAAAACTTTGAATCAGGCTCCACAACAGTAAATGTGCATGTCAGTCGGTGCTTGATGGAGCAATGTATGATCTTCTAATGGATGTGCACAGAAGCAGAAATAGAAGAGAGAGAGAGAGAGAGAGAGTTGAATGATGCTACCCACGCTGGGATGAGCCCCCAAACCCTCCTCCTGTAAGGGTAAAAACTTTGAATTAGGCTCCACAACAGTCAATGTGCAGATCAGTCGGTGCTTGATGGAGCAATGTATGATCTTCTAATGGATGTGCACAGAAGCAGAAATAGAAGGGAGAGAGAGAGTAAGAGGGTTGATGTTCATGGCCTCCTCCAGAGGAGATTTCTTTCTCGGATAATCCTGCAGTGCAGAGACTGGATCTTAAATAATCATCTTCGGGGCACTTAAGTCTTTACAACCACTCCTTTTCAAGAATCGTCATTTTTTTTTGCACCAATGGAGGAGAGGGTACTTAAGTCTTTGCAATCGCATCAAACTCCAACGCTAATTAATGGTGACAAACATGGGGATACTGCTTCGTGCATTATTAGGCTGGCCTGCTGGAAATCCTTTCTTTTACGTTGCCTCACCACATTATCTATGTTTCCTCCAGTATGGGGCCTTGATTCCCTTTTCCTTTAATTTGTTAAGGCTAGACCTAGATTCTTGTCAATATAGAAACAAAATTTCGTTTTGCAGATCTTAACTATGACATGTATTATTTATTTCTCTTCAGTAATCGACAGATATATTCATTAGATATATAGCAGCAGAATTAAACTGCATTTATTCCTTGTTCCATCAAACAAGCAGCTGTTTAACAGGTAGTAAAGAAACCCAATTAATTAGGAGAGGTTACATTACATAATAAGCTTGTTTTACCTGATAAATAAACATTCATGCACTAGCTAGTTTGATGATGCCAACATCAACTAACACATGTAGTAAAGTGCTTTTGAAAAGCAGTAATCATTAGATTTCAATATGCTTATAGTAATTGTATTATCAATAATCAGTTGCCCTATTTCAATGGCTGGGAAACGACGTGAACCGTTTGTGGCTTGGCTCAGGCTTGTCTCATAAAGAGCTTGCTCGAACTCATCGAATGCACTCTGCAAGTCGAGCACTCACAACAGCTGTTCAGCTCGTGTCATTCAGCTCATATAATCTCGTTAGATAGTACTAAATAAATATATTGTACATAACATGGTGTAGTGTAGAACAAATGGTTGAAATGTTTGGCTCGCAAGCAATTAGTTGGAAGTTTAATTAGATCTTATTGCTTTGTAATTTTTTTTTTAAATGAGCCTGCTTGAGCTCAGTTTAAATAGTTCTAAGGTGTAAATCCTATTTAGCTTTGAAATAAAGTATTTTATCATGAATGAGCTTGCTCAAGTTCAGCTCATTTAGCTCAGGCTCGTCGTGAGAAAAAAAGTTTGGCTCGGCTCACCACAATCAGCTCCTTCAGCAAGCACTTTAATTAGCCCTAGTCTGTGTCAAGTGCATTTTAGGAATCAAAACAAACAAGTCACACAAGCATCACAAGCTCGACCGTGGCATTATACAGGAAGCCAGCACGGTCAAATTATGGTCAGGCCCCACATGTATTGTCCATCTCAAACACTCAACACGAGGCACAGCTACTGGCAGTGGGCCCCACAATTTCCACCACCATGTAATCGCCGTCCATCTCAGGGATGAATGGTGGTGGGGGACTAAACATGACAGATTGTTGCTTTTCTCCTCTTCGTAGGCTTGCTTCTAAGACCAGCACCCTGAGCTTTTTCACCACTTTTTTTTTTGTTATGAATGAGGTGAAACTGCCACTATAGTTTGGACCTACAGTTCAAGGTTGAGGGATGGTAGAAATACTTTTTTTCTCTGCTCGCAAAAGATAAATTTCTCATTGGTTTGCACTCTGTGGCAAAGGACACACCCCAAGTATGGAGCTCGTAATGTCTTTAAGCTTGCAATCACATTACACACTTTGAGCGTGCCGCTGCAACTGACCACCCTCCATCTCCGGGCCCAACAAAAGATGGACGGCATATCAGGTGCAGCAACACAGTGTGCAATGTGAGCTTTCACCATTTCACATGAAAAAGTTGCATCAGATAACAGCTAAAACCTCCGGCTCAAAACAAAAGGCCAACTACAAAAAGTCCTTCAACGATCACTTATACAATAAACAAAGTTTAAGAAAATGAAGACTCTTCTCAACAAAAAAGAAAATGAAGACGTTGGCAACATCAACCCAACTTGAAAGGAAAGTCCAGTTGAATTATTTTAAAACAATTCATTACTGTATCACCCACCGTAGCTATATCCAAGAACCACATACTACCTACACATTAAACCATTAAAAAAAAATGTTCAAATGAACTCAATTAGGCTAAGCATTGACTTTTTATAAATTTATCATGAGGGCCCTTCGTTAGAACTTTCAGACAACCTAATTACCTGATTTTGCTTTTGACCTAAGCAACCTCTCCTCTGACCTTAAAAAATAAAAAAAGCTCATCCTTTTCCATGCCCTTTCATGAGAAAATGTAGTGAAACCTCCCCCCCCCCCCTGATTTCTAGGCAATGTTTGTGCACCTTGGATACTACAAAATCTCGTAAACACTACATAATAATAAATAATATTAATAAATACCCACTTCATAATTGGTGCAATATAACAAATAATACAGCCCAAAGTGTACGCTACCTTCTTTTTTTGTCTTTTTTGCAATATGAAAGTTGAATAATGAACAAAAGAAGCGAGAAATTACAGATGAAACGCCCAGAACAAAAATCTGGGCCCTCTAAATGGAAGATGGTAAGAGAAAAAAACTTGAAATCCAGAGATAAAAAAAGTGCTCTCTGAAAAAGTCAATCACGGAGTTGATGTCACATACAAATATGTGTGTGTATGTGTGCTATGGATCATGGCTGTACTCGAGCTGTTAAGAGATGTCAGTCTCGGTCAAAATCATGATCGATCCCAAATTTAACCGTTGACCACCAAATCGTATACCTAGAAATATTTAAAAATAAAAGATAAATAAAAAATAAAAGGTAAAAAAGAAGCTGCCCAGTACTCAGAAGAATCCCAAATGATCAGTAATGATGATTAGAATAACGATCAAGACAAACCAGTCCCCCCGTTTCCTCTCTCTTTCTTGAACCATCCCCCACTCTCTCCCTTGTTGTTGTTTCTTGCACCAACAGAGCAACAGGCACGCGTATACTCATTCCCATTCGAGCAAATCAATAAAGAAGAAACCCCAAAAGCCCAAATATGTTGCTCCTTTCTGTATATCCTTCCTTCCGATGAGTTGTTTCACCAATCTGAGGACAACCCACAAATTTTTAGTCCAGAAAATATCAGGCAGAAGGATTTTGCTCTGCATTGCTCCCCCCTGGTGGCTCAGAGGAGGAGGATGCTGTGGTGGTCACCGGCACTCTACCTGCTGCATTTCACCAGACTGTTATAATGTCAGTGTTGCCATATAACCGCTTTAATAAGATAGAAACGTTTTTCATGACAACAAAAAGGAAAAGGAAAAGTCTAAAGAAAAAGGAAAGGTTTACCTGTGGTAGATGGAACATTGGTGGTTGCAGAGTGAATGGGAGATCCGTATTGCTGTTGAGGCATATAATGAGGGTATTGAACCATATGAGGGTATTGCATACTGCTCTGCGCGTATTGTGTGTAGTATGGATAGATTGCTGAGTGTGGAAGCATTCCCAGCCCTGGACAGTAGTGGGAAAACTGGTGCCCTCCATACGGATTGTAATAGGTCTGCAATTTCAGAGCAAGGCAACTTTTAATACATCTGATTTCCTTACATAAATGCCATATCATGTACTATTTAATGATCTGAACCCCCAATACCAACCATGGGGTGCATGCTTTCTTGAGAATAACCAGTGAACCTGCACAACAACAACAAAAGAAGAAGAAGAAAAAGACTTATTATTACTTCTTTTTAATGAACAAGAAAGAAGGATTTATTATCAAGACTTAAGAATGAAACATTTTCAATCTTTTTCAATTGAGTAAAGATGAAATGTGGTTTAGGTGAGTGTTGTTAATGTTACCCGTAAGTTTGATAAGGAAAGGTTTGTTGGAATGCGTATTGAGGTTGTTGCGGGCAGGACGTCCCCGTCGGGTGATATACTGGAGCTCCGGCCGATCCGGTCGTCATTCTATATCGACCACCACCTTCAAAAGGAAAGTGAGAAAATTTGTTGGTTGGTATCTCTTGATTGGCTCTATTTTGGTGTTTCTGGTTTGATCTTTATGAATAAATATGAAACTAACCGTGTTGAGGAGTGGGCGGTCGTGATGGACGAGCACCAAGAGATGCCAAATTGCAGTTAGCCCTTCTACCATCGATCACAGGCGAAGGATCTAGGCATGCCCTCGTTGCTGAATCCGCTTCCTTGAATGTCACCTTTACAAAGAGAGAGAGAGAGAGAGAGAGAGAGAGAGAGAGGAAACACACGGAGACATTAAGCATAAAGAAAAACCCTTAAAAAATTACAGAACAGAATGGGTGAGGGATTCTTTTTTTTGAATTCTTACAAAGCCATATCCCTTTGATCTCCCTGTGGCCTTGTCCGTGATCACAACCGCTTCAAGTATCTCCCCAAACTGCTCAAAATAACGCCTCATTGTGTCCCTCTGAGTCTCCCATGCTAACCCCCCAACAAAGATCTTGGTGTACGTTGTGTCCCCAAACTGCCCACTGCCCATATTCCCTTGCCGTTGCCTTTGTGCCATCCCTCCACAACAAACCAAAAGGAAGAGCAAGGAAGGATACAAATCGCCTCCCCACTAAACAGATCACCAACTAAACAAGCATCACAATGAGAAATAAACACGCTCCAATCTCCTTTTCCTCCTCCCCTTCTCCCTCTCCTCAAAAACAAACCACATTACCATCCCTTCCTATGGGGTTTGAGAGAGAGAGAGAGAGAGAGAGAGAGAGAGAGAGAGAGAGAGAGAGAGAGAAAAGAAGAGAAAATAAAGATGAGGGGAGGGTGAGAGGGGATCAGGGTTGTATCAATGTTTGGTGTGGATCCCACAACCGGTATCGACCAATGAATTGAGAGGTGCTATTTTTTTTTACCTTAATGACCACTTTCTATACTTGTATCAAGGGGAGAGAGGGATTTATCTGCTTCGCTGTCTTCAACCTTTTTATTTGTTTCCCTTGTGCATCTATATTTTTAATAAGGGATTGTGAGATGTGGGTGAGTTGGAAGAAGATACCTTGACCATCTTCTTCCTTCTTGTATTGATACTATTATGGAAAGAACCCTCAGACTAGAAATTACTATTCAGAGGGTTGAGTCAAGAATCTGATGAGCTACCTTTTAGAGAGAGAGAGAGAGAGAGAATGGGGATGGTGGTGGTGTTTTTTTTTCCTGTCCTTACTTATAATGGCGGGATGAGCGGCGTGTTGAGTGGCTGATTTGGGTTGGCGTGAGGCAATGAAGACCAACGGAATATTTGCTTATTTTATTGATAGAATACTGGGGGGTTTTACTAAAGAAAGAAAAGGGCAATGACAGAGAGAGAGGGGTTCCTGCGGGCGAACCAAAGATATATTGGTCAAACCGTTGCCTGCCCCTCTCCTTTCATTTCATCCAGATGACTCCGCTGATCAAGCATGAGAAACTCCGTCCCCCTCGGCTCGGCTTCTCTCTCTCTCTCTCTCTCTCTCTCTCTCTCTCTCTCTCTCTCTCTCTCTCTCTCTATATATATATATATATATATATATATATATATATATATATATATATATATATATATATATATATCTTCAAAAGTTAAAATATATATATATATATTTTTAAGTATGCTAAATCGTTTTTCAAGCTTTTTTTATTTTATTTTTAATTTTCTATCTTACAAATGTGATATGCTTACAAGTTTCACACATGGCTAAGTTTTTATAAGATTTGAACAAATCAACAACCCAAAATCTCCATAAATTTTTGAGGTTTTTAAATATCATTTTTGCATTGAAAAAGCATTATCCAAGTGTTGATTCATAGTAAATAAGCCATGCTTAACACATTTATGATGTCATAATTGAGAAAAAATATTGAAAACTCTATTTAGCATGCTTTCAACACTCATATATAAATATAGATAGATAGATAGATCTAGAGAGAAAGATAAGTGTGTGTGAGACTTTGACTTGCAAGTTCTCTCTCTCTCTCTCTAGCATAGCGAATCACATGGTGATTGCCACTGTGGAGATGTGCTGCATTGCCTCCCTCCCCTACTATATGTACAGCTGGAGCTCGGGTCCACGTGGTTGGCTTAGTGCCCAAAATCAATGGGTACCAGGTCTAGTTTGTAGGTTGGTCGCAGGGCCCAGCGTGGCCCAACGCCCAAGTGGTTGTCGTGTTGTTATGGCTGGGCTCAAGCCTGACATGGGGGTCCCACCGGGCAGAACTACTCACGATCTTGCACAACTAAGGATTAGGGAAGTAAATGGGTCCCATAATTAGGCCCTCGGCCTACACAAAGACCTACTTAAAACTATCGGCATTATCTTGAAAATATCGTGATTTTATCACCAGTTTAACATAAAAATAAATCCCTATGAATTCGTGATGCGTTCAAGCTATTGCATGATTTTGAATTGTCATGCTCTTATCTTGATTTGAATATAACATAAACACTTTTTTATACTCATTTTATTTTTATGCCTGTTTTTTATGTAATTTCTTAAATTTTTAACTTTTTTTTTTTATATAATCCAAGGGAAACCCCACTCCACCCATCACTGACCTGGCATTGGCTGGCCTCCAGTTGGTAAAACCCTTGAGGGTCCCCTGACCAATGGAGTAGCTGTGCAAGGTATAAGGGATGTCACTTGTGGGTTTAGAACTTGTGACATCGCCCTCAATTTGGTAACATTCACAAGTTGCCCCTACCAGATGAGCAAAACTCTTCTGGGTTAAATTTTTAACTTCTTATACCATATATTTTCAAGATTTACAAAAATAATTAATTTTCTATTTAGGAAAATATTTTTTCTTGCGAGAAAACCTTGATAATGAGATTTGTGACATTTTTTCAAGATTTATCTATAAAAAAAAAATGCACCCGCATTAAAGTGATGTGAGTAAGGGTATAGGTTGTGGATGAGATCAATTACTCGTGACAGCTCAAATATTTTTAGCATAGATGGATTGTGATGGATCCAGCAGGCTAGCACGATTGAGCAAAACGTCATTATATTTATTTATTTTTTATTTAATTGTAAGTATCAAATATACATGGCCCATTAATTCTTATTAATAATTCTCACAGCATATCTTTACTGTGCTTGGGGTTCATAAATCAAAATGAAGCGTATCAACCAACTTTAAAAAAGGTAGCCATCCAATTATACCTATAACTGATAGCCAATTAATGTTCAGTTCATGTAATTAAGGCATTGAATTCTTCTGCTTTTTAAACTCACGTCAGCAAAAGTGTAAGTTTCTGGTAGAGTTTTTTTGACCTGTTGAAATACTGAACATAATGTAGAGCTCCCCATGGGCTCGAACTGGATCAATTGACCACATTTTTTAAAATATTGATCGAGTGTATACATTACAACGGGTTAAAAAAAAAAGGTTATTTTGGTTTTCAAGAATGAGAAAACCCCTTAAACAATACTCTTAATAGGATGCTTTACAATACATAGTGTAGACTTTAAATATATATATATATATATATAGTATGCTTTGGTGCCATGTGAAATATAAGCAAGTTAATCCCCCCCAAAATATTCCTACTTGTTAGATTCGGTTTCAATGCAAAACCCAGTACCAAACCCGAATTCAATTATTAATTGGGTCTGAAATTGGCTACTAAAACTGACTAAACTCAGATTTGGATCAGATTTCAAGTTACATCCAACCCGCTGACATCCCTTATTAGAGTTCATGAACTTTGTCAAGTAAGATTAGAAATTAATATATTAGAATGTGCCTAAGAGTCAGACCAATAAAGGTTAAAATAAGTGAATATCTTTTAAAATGATTTTGGCATGTTGCTGTAAGACTTCACAGCGCCCGTGAGGAAAGGTTTATATGGTACAAGTACCAGTTATAAAAATAAGAAGACCCTGAAAACTTGAAATAAGGCAAATAGAGGTGACATGAAAGATTTAGCTGTAAATAGACAGGAATGGTGAAATGCACTTTAAACCCAACCCCATGTAATTCTTAAAACTTTATACAAACTCACCCATTGATCAGTGGGAGCCAATCAGGGGGACGATCTTTCCGTGCCACTCACCTCTTACAGTATATGTTGTTGGAATGGACCCCCCTTCCTTCTCCATATGAAGTACTACACAAATATAGTCTCTCAAATTTTTGTGTAATTCCCCTTTTAACTAGTAGCTAGAACTTATTTTATTAATTATAAATAAAATATAACCTAATTAAGAGATGGGGTACCCACTAATGTTACTGCAGTGCAACGTAGGGGTGTCAACGGGTTGGGTTTACCCGGACCCGACCTCGACCAAACCCTATAGGGTCTGGGAATGGTGACAAATAAGAAGACCCGATTAAGACCCGGGTCCGGACCAGAAGGTCCGATTAATACATGAATCCGGGTTTAGTTTGTGAAATTTTATATCAGACCTGGGCCTGACCCGAGTTCAGATTAAGACCCGTAATTTTTCAATGTAAAAATGATAATAAAAAAATATATCAATTTAGCAAGTATGGTCCGGGTCTGGTTCATGTACTTTTTATTGGGTCCGAGTATAGTTTCCATTATAGTAGACCAGATTAGAACTGGGCTCGGACCTGATACCATTCCCAAAAATCTGATCTAAGTCTGGTTTCACCTGTATCCGAACCAAACCCGACCAGTTGACACCCCTAGGGATACACATCAAAACATGGCAAAAGTTTTGAAGTGTTATGCACATTCACAAGTGCGTGTGTGTGTGCACGCGCGTGCTTCTAAGCCAGTTCAAGCTTAATTTATAGCTCAGACTCAGGCTTGTCACAAGCTCAAGCCCAAACTCAAGCTAAGTATGAACCCTAATTTTTAGATACAATCTCAGGCCCGTTGTAGGACATATACAACTCAAACCCATATATCCAATGAATTTTATGCAACACGTTTCTGAAACTAGGGATTAGCAAATTCTCATTAGGGTTACCGGGTCTTAATCCAACCTAATAATTTGATTTTATATTTTTGCCTAAAGTCTTGCAAAAAATGAGAAATTAGGGTGCATTTTTTTTGTTTATTACATGGAGAAACCGCACCTTCAAGCAGTGACCTATCTTAGGCTGCCGTAGGACAATGATAGGTCAACCCATGCTTGTTTTCTAGATAAAACAGGGAACTTGACCTTATGGCATCAAAATGCACCGTCTTAGGAATTGAGAAGTGGAATGTGGGTTTCCAAGTTACACGGCAAAATTGGTAATTTTGTTTTCTAGAAAAGCAAAGAACTTGATGAGTCCATGGCATCCAAATATTTTTAAAATTTGTGAAGTTAGGACACTGACTTCAAGGAATATGGGAAATTGGCAATTCCACTTCCCACTTGGAATGCTTAGAGTGGCTCTAGTCATACTACTGATGATATATAGCATGACTTGAGAGGAGGACATGAATTACATCGTATCTATGTCACAAAGACACGTAGATACGAGGACGTGTGATGTGGGTTCGACTTGCAAGTTCGAAAGTTTTGTTTTTTGAAAATAAGACAAGAGGACATAAAAAATTTAATTTTTAATCAATAAAAAACATTTTTTGATATTTTATTGAAATAATAGTTTAAATAATATTAAAATACTATGTGTACGTGTCAGTAAGGATGTAAACGGGTCAGATCTAGGCATTACCAAGTCTGACTTAACGCGGTTTGGCCTAATCGGAAAAAAAAAATAACTCGGATCTGACTAGCTTAAAACCTTAATCAGTTCAGGGGTTCCCCTGGGATGAACGGCGTCCAACCACCATAGTTTTCATAATGCATTGATCTCGGCCGTCCATTTGATAAGCTCTAGTTTTCGTTCGTCTAGAGCTTAGGGCTGCAAACGGGTCCGATATGGACAGATATCCAATCCGATCCCGACATGTTTTGGGGATATGAATCCTTTAAGTAAAATCTGAATGTGGATTCAGATCGGACTGGGGTCTGTTCAATCGAATCACTTTCAGATTTTGGCCGGATTCAGATCAGCATTTTAAGTGGGATTTAGAATTAATCCGAATCAAAATCCAATCAGAATGCATTTTTGTTTTCTACATGTAAATAGCTGGTGGTGTTCTATTTTTTTTTCAGAACCAGTATTACCAGTTTACCACATGTATTTCGGATTCTGATTCAATCTAACCCCCTCGGATCTGATTTGGTTTCGGATTCGGATCTGCTTTTTGTATTTCGGATTTGGATTCATATCTGATAAGATCCGTCTCGAATACGACCCGTTTTCACTCCTATCCAAAGCTACAAGTACTAAATCAAGAGAAAAACATTTCCAAAGACATCTAAAGCTTAGAAAATCCAGCCCGTTGGAGGGCGTAGTGGTACCTGACCTATACGACACCTGATCCAGCTTTCCAAAAGGCCCAATTGGATATCGGGCCCGTACCCGGCCGAGGCGCCGAGTGGTCAAAGTCAAACCCTGGCGCACGCTTCCCCGTAAAGGTACACTGGCTCAGTTGCACTGCAACGTAAAAAATAAAAAAAGGACAACTAAGACCAAAATTCAAAAAGCCTGAATGTCCAAGAAAACGGCAGGCCAGGCAGAGAAGGTTTTTTGGCATTTGCAAAAATAAAAGATGGAAAAGGGGAAAAAATAAATGGCAGAAGCAGTCGTACATAAATAACAGCATCAACGGGAAGGCTGCAAAAGACCTACAGTGGTGCAGGCCTCAGCACATGCACTACCCACTGCAACTCTGCAACCACATGGCCACCCTCCCCACCTGCTGCCCCAGACCAATAGAACGGGAGTCAAAAATCCGTGTCACCAAGACACGAGGACACGTGACGCGAATCCATTCGTAAAGTTCGAAACCTTTTTTAAATATAGGACACGAGGACTCGGAATTTTTTTTTTATCAATAAAAACTATTGTTTGATGTTTTAGTCTTTAAAAAATTTATTGAAATAATACTTCAAAATATTAAAAATATATTAAAATAATATTAAAACATTTACCATACGTGTCAATGTCTGTGTCTAGGTATCCGAGCGTGCCCGCTAGTGTCATGGGGACACGACACCAAATGGTGTTTTCCTTTGGCATAAGTCAAAATGATGCCAGATTCATAGTGACAATCGTTTTTATGGCAAAAATCTCGTCTTTCAAAAACTCGTTAGAAATTGAAAAATTTTCACAAATCTCAGCATTTGTTTTCCGCAAAAATCTCGATAATAAAAAAGAAATTATAACTTATAAAAAAAAATTCATAAGAAAATGTTATAAAAATTATTTAAAAATAAAATACACATTTTTCACGATAAATAGCCATTAAAAACGTAAATATCACATTTAAATTGCGGTATTTATGAAAAAACATAAATCTCACAAAAAATTGAAAATCTCGCAATAAATTGCCGTTAAAAACGTAAATATCACATTTAAATTGTGGTATTTATGAAAAATCATAAATATCACGAAAAATTGAAAAACTCGCAATAAATTGCCGTTTTAAAACTTGCAGGCAATTTCTCTCCATACTATCACGAGATTTTCATAAATCTTCGTGATTTTTGTCACTATGGTCAGATTAACTGGGTCTAAAATGAACCTCCAATCTAAGGGAGGTAAGAATGTTATCAGTATTGGTCTGTGTCTGCCTGTATCGATCGATCGTATCGGCAGAAATTTGATAAGATGCAAGCTTGAATCGGCAATTTTTTAATAATTATAAAAAATACCAAAATTACTTTTTAGATTATTTTAAATTTATTTTAATGGCTTTAACAAATGTCAAGTTATGATTGACACATTATAATTTTTTATTATTTTTGAGTCTATGCAGGACGATTCAGTTTTGGTCTGTGATCTGTATCGGCCATCTGAATCGGTGACCCAACGATTCATGGTACTGACAACATTGTGTAAAATAATGATATAGTTTTCAGTCAAAATGGGTCTATAGTCAACTCAATCTATGGACATACATAACCATAGAAATAGAAACAAGCAAGTCTTGTTGCTAGGTCAACCTCAAGGAGGGGGTGGCGTAGTGGAGCGGGGGGGCCTTTGGCCGCTGGACGAGTGGTCAAGGTTCGATTTTCATGGGCATCGTCCCTCCTTTCAAGCAGACACCCAACATAGGCTTCGGGGTTGGGCAACTAGTCTCAGAGTTTTACGTGGTCGGCACGATGACTGTCGGTATGGCAGGCTGAGCCAGCATGCCGAGGTCTTTGTGCTGGGTCAGGTTTCTTCGGGTTATAAGTCCAAAAAAAAATACTATTAATAGGTCTACATAGAAATTGGTAGAACCATAGAAAGTGTGACTCGTCGACAGGGTTGCTAATGGATCGGATCCGGAACAGCTAAATGTATGGAGAGTCGATCTAGATCAGATACAAAA